>NC_045763.1:89746976-90050006 GCF_008692025.1 Phocoena sinus
ATAGCTGAGCAGTGCTAGTCTTGTAATAATACTGTGTCTAAACCACAATATTCTGCAGAAGATTCAAAACAGCATGTAGTGTGAAAGGGTAGGATGTTCCAGCTGGAAAGCAATGTTTCCAATACACTGGTCATGCAGTTTCTCTTCCGGGCAGCATCTAAGCTTTAATTCTGGCTGATGGAGCTAACACTCCAATAAGTTTGTGTAGCAACCAGGCGAAATGGCAGTTTTCCTCACATTCGCCTCAGTGATGTCTATGAATGTCCTAAAGTGGTTCTAAGTGTCAGGAATGATAGAAAACAGGAGATAGAAAAACAGGAGAACTAAGGAGTGACATGAAGTAGTTTATCTTAGGACTGGGTTTTCCAAGTTTTTTCACTATAATCCACAGTAAGAAACATATTTTACATTGCAGCTTAGTTCACATACTCATACATACACACACACACACACACACACAGACATGCACATACCATTCACATGAATAATTGAAACAAAAGGTTCATGAAACAATTTTTATCTTACAATGGGTGAGGTATACTGACATTTTATATTCTGTCCTGTTTTATTAAAGAAAAGTCTTTATCCATGAAATTGATTTTGCTGCTCACAGCCATTGGAGAATCTGCTTGCTGTGCTTAGATCTGAAATGTATTTGCATGTTTTTTAGGGCATCGATTTTGACACTGAACATGCAGGTGATTGTTTGGCCCATCTGGATTAGTCTACAATTAATGCAAACAGTTTAAGTAAATTTTAAAGTGTCCTGAACGCCTCAGAGGTGCCTCTCTCTAAATATCAAGATGTACAGCTGGCTCCCACATGATTTTCATTCATTTATACTTGATTATTAGAAAAAGCTGAGTTTGTTTTAAGCCCTCGAATAATACAATTTATCTTTGCACATCGCAGTTCCATTTAAATCACTGTGTTTCCCTCAAACTCCTCTCCTACACATCCCCTTCTTCCTGGCAGCCCAAATGTGCATTTATTCATTTGGGGACAACCTTGAATGAGAAACGTCTGTGCTTGGGTCAGCACTGGGGGCCCTGAGGAGCCAGCGCTGAGCCTGCCTCTGGGTCTGTTATGTGAGTGCCTGTCCAGTTTAGTTTCTGAATTTGTGCTCATGATATGTAATGCCCTATTGACCTCACGACATCTAATCTTAAACCTTAGGTTTGTAAGGGTTTTTGAGTGCATACTTTTAATCTATGTAAATTTTATTTCAAGTCTTTCTTTTCTATTTGACATAGTGAATAAAATAGTGGCCGTTTCCCCATTATGGACAGTGAACTAATAACTGAAAAGCCCTCTCCATATGTACTTTCTGAAATTTTAAATAAAGCAGGAGCTAACTGCAGCTCCATTGAGGTTGCTGTGTGTTGAGTTATTCCTAAGACTCTTAGTGCCCCAAATATGGTCACCACGGCAATAAACTCAGACCGTGCCCATGCTGGCTACTAGGTCCCATGTCAGCGCCACTCTGCCCCTGCATCTTTCTTAGTTCTCTCCTTCACTGTGCCTCTGCCTCAGCCTTGCTTCCTGGTGTCCACCCCCTCTCACCTTCCATAATAAATGCTTAGAGGGCTTCTGAATTTTCATTATGGAAAACCAGGCTCTTATGATGAGAACCTAAAGCAAGGGATGTAGTTGGTCAGCAAATTCACGGTTAAAGTAAATAGTCGGGCTAGGTAAGTGTAAGTTCAGCCTGAAAGAGATATTTAGAGTTGCTGTAGTACCTCAGAGAATTATTTAATAGGGGAGTAACATTTGTGGTTCATAGTTTCAAATTAAGGAGCAGACAGACAAGCCTTTCCGTGTGAAGATACATACTGTAGGATGAATCAGACTTTAAAGTTCTTTCGTGAGTGGGTGTGTGAGTCAATTAGTGGGGCCTACTTTGGGAAATTTGTAAATTGATTAAAAAAAAACACCCCATAATTCCTTTCTCAGAGAAACTTCCTGATGTTTTTTCCGTAATTGGTCCAGTCTTCTCTCCTCTCCTCCCAACTGTTTATTTTGTCATTTCTTATTATCTGACCCAGAACCTGGCTTAATTATAGCTTTTCTCACCTTGTTTTGTAATTAATTACGTGTGATATAATCCACTAGAATGAGCTCTTTGCTATTACTTGCTTTGCCATCTCTCTCCTACTAGAATGAGCTCCTTGAGTAGAGGAGTTACTCACATTTATATCCTCGGTACCTAACATAATGCCTGTCTGTGTTGTTTTAAGGAATAAGGAATGAACAAGATAGGAGACGGCCGTGGAGGGAGTTCAGATTCCCAAGGTGACTGATCTTGTGTTAACAGTGTGTGAGAAATAATGCAAACTCCAAGCTCGAGGTCTTCATCACACCACTCCTACCCCCAGGTCCTGCAGTTGACTTCTGTAACCCAGGTCTCAGCTGCAGTGCTTTCAATTTGAAATCCACTGCTTATGAAAACTTATGGGAATGGACCCATCCCGTACAAAGAATTTAGGGTTATGCTGTAACTCTCTTAATAGCGTTGCAGGGTATTGTCTGTCTTGGAGTTGGGAAAGCCTTAAATCCCATTAGTTTGAAGGTGGTATTATGTTCCCTTCAGAAATGTGTGAAGTTTGGAGAAAATTCTCAGTGTCTGTAAGGGAGTTGTAGTTTTGGCAGCAAGCTGCATATTTTGCCAGGAGCCAAATTTTAAGTTTTATTGTCTTTCTGGAAACACATCTGTGAAATAATGGAAATAGTGACAAAATGTGCTTAGTATTTTAAAACAGTTTCTAAAATCATTTTGTTTACTTGTCTCCAAGTCAGATATTTGAATTAAAAAACAACAACTTTTAGAATACCCTGACATTGGGCTATGACATTATTAACACAAAGTTTAAAAAATATATTAGATATTAAATTTTATATATGTGTACTGGCTAATGACAGTATTTTACTTCTGAATTCATGGAAGAGGAAGTTAGATTTTAGTTGTTGATTAAGATCATTCTATTACAGTTAAAAATTGGGGGATTTACCCAGAATGTGGGCAAGTGGATTTCCTTGATAAACTTTATCTTACTTTTTTTTTTTTTTAAAGGAACAGTAGTTGACCTAGACCTTGAGTTAAACACAACGACTACAGGGTGAGATGGTGGTGGGAGTTGTCTACTCTAGCAATCCAGAGAGTAATTCCTCCTCTGAAGAACTGCTCCAGTCGAGCTATATACAGTGATTCTCCCCTAAGTTACAGAAATAGACGGACCTTAGATAGGCTCTCCCCTCACCCTGCCTGCCCTCCCATACCCTTCCCTCCTCCTCTGCCTCATTGTACTAGGAGACCTCGAGAAATTAAGTAACTGTCACAAGAGGCAGAACAGGGAGGGACAAGAACCCCCTATATCATTGGCATTCCATTTCTTCCCCTCTTCGTTAACAGCACCCCCTGTTCAGGTAGACACCCATAGCCAAGTTAACACCATGTGTGAAGTAACCAGTTACCTCTTTTCTCACACTTCACTCTTGGCTTTCCTTTATGCCCGTTACTCGTTCACATTCCTTGTTACCTCTGTGTAGCTCTCCACTTCATCTTTTTTTTCCCCTACTATTTCCATCTCTTTCTCCTTCCTCTGTTTCTGATCACATCTCTCCCATTGCTCTGTTCCCTTCCTTTCGCCCCTCCTTCTGTCTTAATTGACTGGTATATAGAATAGCAATATTGTAATAATTGGAGTTTTTTTGTTACGTGTAACAGAAACTGGCTCTGACTTGCTTAAGCTCAAAACTTTAGAATGAATTTCCTTGTAGTTTAGTCAAAAGAGGGAAGTAGAGGGCTCCTGTAGCCTTCACTGTTTAATAAAAACTCTTTATTCATTTTAATGGGAAATAGCCTTTCCCTCTCCCCTTCTATCTGGTTCATTTGTTCATTCTGTCATTGAGCAAATAATTATTGAGCAGCTGTGCCAGATACTCTTCTAGGCTCTAAGGATATAGCAATGAACGAGAGAGGTAAAAATCCCTGTCTTCATAGAGCTTATATTCTGCTGGGGGAGACAAAGAAATAAAAGGTCAGTGATAATGGCTTTGTGGTGGTGTGCTAGTGTTTGGCTAGTTCAGATTGGAAGTTCAGAGAAGCTGAACTTTGTCTTTGAGGTGATAAGAGTTAAGCTGATAAAGAGGAAGAACGTTCTAGGCAGAGGTAATAGCAAGTACAAAGGCTTTAAGGTGGGCATGAACTTGTGTATGACTGAGGAGCCAAGAGAAAGCCGATGTGGCTGGAGCACAGCGGGTGAAAAGGCTGACGCAGCGATGAAGTGTGAGGTCTCCGCCAGTGTTTGTGTGTGAGGGGAAGAGTTTGGATTTTATTCTCCATGACTTGGGAAGCTGTTAGAGAGTTGAAATGATCTGATTTGCACTTAAAAGGACTTTTAAAACTCATCTTTTAGAAACCTACTCAAAGCTCTCCATGATACCAGTTATCTCTGGGTTTCAAATTTCTCTTATGCTACTGTGCCACGATGGTCTGAGTGTTTATGTGTCTGCCTTCCCTGTCATCTTCATTTTTATATCCCTAAAATATAGCTCAGTGTCTACAAGCAGACAGTGAAAGAAGAGGTGCATTTGTCACATGGTTGTCACGGGCATTGGCAAAGCCTATTGTGCTGCTGGAATTTCATTAGAATGGAGACCTCCTTTCTTATATTAGCTATCACTTAAAGCTAAGGGAATAATATCTGTAGTGCTGTGATGTAATTCAGGTACCGAGCCTTCCGACTTCTGTAAGAATAACATTTCTAATATTGGTCGTCAACTATAATTATGTCTCAGAAATACCTGTGGGCCTGACCTGTCATATCTGGCAAATCAGAATCTCAGGTGGGAGAAGCTAAGATATCTATATCTTAAACAGCTTTAAAGGTTTTTCTGAGGAATATTTGAAGTTGTGATCCCCTGGCTTGGAAGATCTGAAGTAACATACAAAGGATGCTCCCTGAGGTCAGGAATATATTTGCCTGTTCTTGCATATTATCCATGGTGCCTGGTACCAGTAACTGCTGTATGAAGAAATTAATTACCTGTATGTAGAACTTTGGAGAATTCTCTGCTCATCTCCTTTTCCTTTCTTCTCCCTCTTCCTAATTTTCCTTACTATGAGTAAATCTGCAATGCAAGTCTTTTTTTTTTTTTGCAATGCAAGTCTTGATGCTGATGAAAAGATGATGGTGAGAAATTGCTGGCCAGGAGTGAAGGGGGTGTTTTCTGGAAGTAGTGAGGTCTGTCTACCTGCAGTAGTGAGCTGGAATGAGAGGGAAATTTCCAGTAGCTGCAGGGAAGGTGGATGGACTTCTATATATTACATATTGGGTATGTATGCAATAGATAGATCTGTGGGTTGGATTTAAATTATTTTTATTAAGTTGAAGTTTCCTTTACTTGTTTCAGTTCTACTGTTGGGAAATTAGTAAACTAAAGTACTTAAGGAACGTAGTTACTTCTTAAAAAAGGTATATACATTTAAGAATGATAAACCATATTATGTTCTTGTAGGATACATTTGTCATGTGGCATCTATTTGAACAGTTTGGGATCATGCACAGTAAAATTGCCACTGAATCCTTTCTGCAAACACCTGCCTGGTGGGCAAAGCTCTTGCTTCTCTGCTTTCTCTAAGCAACAACTCTTTGTAGATACTGGAAGAGAACAACCAGTTCCTCATTTGTGTTCATTGTTGGCTTTCTATTCTTGAGTCAATTCAAAGAACAGTAGCTTACAAGTTACTATGAGATTCTAGATCTGAGATTTAGTTCACATGCTGTGTGGCTTCTGTCTTAGAAGTTTTCAAATTGAAAAAGCATAAGCTGACTATATTCAAAAAGGAAAAAGCTCTTTTGTTTTTGGTCCCTCAGGTGCATGCTCTAGTTACGAACATGAATACAATGGATTGTCTGGTCTACCTCCTTCCTTCCTAGGAAATCTTAGGCAGCTGTAAGTTGCCTTAAGTCATAGGAAGCGAGCCACACTTTTGTCTTATGGAGCCTGGGTTGGGTTCCATACCTGGCAAGTTTGGCCATATTCCTCTTGTGTGTGTCCAGAAAGTTTTTGACCTTTCTCATTCGTTTTTCTTCCAATTATTTTGCTCTATTTACATTGAGAAAATCTTTTTCCTCTCATATTTTCCCTGCCTCCCATTGCCTCAGATTTGAAATTAGTCCTAATCATAATGCCAAATATTGAGGAAAGCTATGCATTTTGAAGTGGAATTAGATGTAATAAAGTACCAGTCAGACATTTGAAATAATTCAAGGTTCACTTTAGAGTCATTGTAAACATGTTCATTGATCTCATGTTTTTCTAACCTAGCCTTTCCTCAAGTACTAGCATTGAGAGAAAATAATTTAAAAAGCAAACATACTTATTTAATTTAATTATTTTGTTTTAGTTTTTGAAATATGTTTTCTACTACATTTTATTTCAGATATCTGATTTCAATGATAATATGGAATATATCATCATTTTTGGACTAGGCTACAAGACTAACAACCATAAGATTTTATCTTTGGGAAACTGTTTCCAGAAATCTAAATATTAGCTTTTGGAATAGAATTCAAATAAGCTTTTGGAATAGAATTCATTTGCAAGTTAAGGGCTTTCTATAATTGGTCATAGGTATTAAGAGGATTTAAACACTGATTCTTGGTCTATTACAGTGGATCTACCATCTGCATTTTCATAATAAATGAAGTTATGGTTCTTGCCTTCTAAGTTTGATCAAATTCAGTTCTTGGTTTAAGGAACTACTCTTCTCACTTTTTTTTTTTTTACTTTTCTTTTTTAATTTGAAAGGTTTTATGAAATAAAGCTCATATTATACCCAGAATTAAACAGTGAATGTCAGTATGAGGAGTTTTTAATATGAAACCATTTCGTTTGAGAGTATGTATTATTCAAGTGGTATTCTGGAGTGAGTCTATTTTTGTGCTTTATGCAGAGACTGCCTTCTGATGATGAATGATAGATGATATACAAGGTGTATCTTTTATCTGTGTGTATTTATCTGTGTGTTATAACATAACAGCCCTGTACTCAGCTTATGTGAGACTAGGGACTCAGGTTTTCTTGGGACCAAATATTTTCTCCTTTTCCCCTTTAAAGGTGTCCCCTTAGACTTCTGTGTGCTGAGAATATTGGCTTAGTGTTTCCTTGGTTTGCTTAACAAGGGGCTGGAGTAGTTCAATGAGATACAACCAGCTCAGCAGTATCTGTTTTGGGACATGATCTCTCCTCAGGCAGGAGAAGGCTGTAGTACTGAGACACTACTAGCAAGAGATGTATATTTGTCGTGGCTATAGCTGTCAGTTCTGGAAGGACATCTTTTCAGGCTGATTCTGACAGTTCTGTTTCCCGTCAAATTAGATGGAAAGATACACGTGGCTGATGTTGTCTGCAATTTTCCTAAATTACCCATCAAAGAGCTCCCAGTGGTTTCACTCTAATTACACCCATGAGAGTGATGGAGAGAGGATTTCTATTTTAAACTAATTCTCACATAAATAAAGTCTGCTCCCTACTCACTGAATATCAAATCCCAAATTCAAATTCAAATGTGAAGCAACAACACATGAGAGTATTACAGAGCAGCCATCACCTTACCAAAAAGCACAGTCATTTCTAGACCTTGTTCTGAAGAGGATGCCAGATGATTTTTAAGTATTTTTTGGGCAGAAGTAAGTGATGGAGGTAGAGACCTAACATGAGGTTCTGCCTTTCTTCTATAATTAGTGTTGCCTCCATATTTTCAAGCAGATGCATTGTCTAACACTCTGCAGGCCTTGTAATCTGTGGTTTAATAGACTCAAAACTTGAAGAACAGGAAGAATGACTTTCTTTAACAACGTGTTCAAAGACTTAAGATGCATTCATTCTTGTTCTGTTTTAATTAGACCAGTAGAATAAACTTAAAATAGACTGAATAATGCAAGTTGTTTTAACTCTACAGTTGCATTTCTGGTTTGTAATTAGTCTTACCTATCTAATTTGTGATTGTTTAACACTGAATATTTTTATTTCTGTAAGCAGTTAGAACAAAAGTAGAATCAGCTGTGCGTTTGGGAAATGTTTGCCTTTTTCCTATTTTAAAATTTTATTTTAAAGTTGAATGCAGATATTGTTTTCTCAGTCTCTGGTTATAATGGGAGGAAATGATAAAGAAGAAAAATGTTGCTAAAAATAAAAAATTAAGCATTTTATTTGTGCTTGTGTATGACAGTTAAGACTTAATGCTGTCTTCAGGAGAAAGCAGTTTATAAATTAAGTGCCCTGACACTTAAGAAGTCTGAGAACCAAGTCTTGGGAGGCAAGGAAGGGACTTTAAAAGTTTTGTTTCAGCCCTTTGCAGTTTCTCACCTCATCATGTGTTTTTATAGATGTTCATTCCATGGACTTCTGTGGTTTATGTTTTGTAGATAACTGGTAATTGCTCTCCTCTCCTAAAAACAAACCCAACCTGGTAATCTTATGCTTCAGCTCGTGAGAAGTTCACATGAGGAAAAATGAGTACAACATCCACTCTCTTCTGGTTACTTTGTTAGAGAGAGATGTGGGCCACATCAGCGAGCTTCTGATATTTTGACAATGGGTTGATAAAACAGGAACCAGTGCATTTATTTTGTGGTTGTTGATACTAAGGCACCAGGAGACTCAGGAGACCCTTTGAACAGGCAAAACTGAGAGTAGGATCGATATCTGTATGCTAAAATGAGAGGGTTGAACTAAATGATGGTCTGTATGTTGCACCTTTGGTATATAGCAATCATGAGGGATGTTTACATCCGCATGTTTTGATGTTTATATGTATAGGCAGGCTTTAGGGCTAAGGTGTCAGAAGTAATAGCAGTTGTGGATCCTGATTCACATGGATACAGGTGGTGAAAAGGAGAAGAAAAAAATATTTTGGGATCAAAGTTTATCTTTTTCCTGTGGTCCCTTGCTATAGAAGAGCCATGTGTCAGGTACAATTCTGAGCACTTTACATACATTATTAATTCACTTAATCTTCCCAACAAGCAGCCTAATGAGGCAATTACAGTATTATCCCCACTTCATAGGTAAGAATACGGAAGCACAGTAATACAGCTCATAAGTGAAGAGCATGGCAGTTTGGCTGTGGACTTGGGGTGCCTAACCACTCCACACTGTCACCTGCTCTCTGGAGAGGTGATCAGTATTCTGTGACCCTGTCATGCTTGTTCTCACATAAAACACTCTCTTTCTCTCCACTGTTTTATCCTGCAGCCGTTAAACATTTTTTGAGTGTGTGCTGTGTGCCAGGCACAGTGGTGAGTCTTGTAGATACAGAAGAGATAGAAATCCTGCTCTCAGAGATACAAGCCTAGCCAGGGAGATAGACTAAAATAACCACAGAAATGTGTGATGACAAACAAGGGTAAGAGTTGGAAGGAGAAGGGCAGGGAGCTTTGAGAACATAAGGCGGGGGCCTGATCTCATCAAGTTGCCAAAGAAGGCTGCCCTGCCAAAGTGGCTTAGAGCTGTGGTGCCAGGAGGCCATCCAAATGCTACCGTGATGCAAGGAAGACTCAGGTGGAGTCTGGTCCCTTTGTGGACCATTCCCCAGCCCCCTTTAGAGCCCTTGCTCTCAATAGCTTTAAGTACCATAATGATGTTGCAGACTTTTCCTTGTGTCCCTGTATGTGTGCAGGTTCCTATGCAGATTATAAGCATGAAGTAAATACATGCTGGTCTTTGGTGACTGTGTTCTGTTCCACTTCTTGCTTCCTGCCTTTTATCACGTTTTGGGAGTGGCCGAGTGTTGCTTCAGAACAGACACGGGGAAGTGGGAGAGTGAATGTCTGGGTCGGGTAGCCTGCCTTGGCTCTTGAAATACTTTCTGTAAGCTTATACAGATCATTTGATCTTGTGCCCCTATGTTTGAAATCAGTTTCTTTCTTACTTTCTCTTTTAGCACACCATTGAAGTATTGTCTCTAAGTACATAGTTTGATGTTTTCATATAACTGGGATCAGAAAGTTAATTCCACTAGGTCCTCTGGGCATTACCACTAAAGTTGTAGGACACATTTAAAAAATCTCATTCACTAATTATTAAATGAGCTGAATTAACCCTCTAGGGCAGGTGCACTCGTTGTATCTTACCAGGTTAATGTAGTCATTCACTAAACATATACATATTTACTGAGCATCTTCAAACGAGGCCTTGTAAGGCTTATAGAAGTATGGAGCACTTGGTTACTGCACTTAAGGAGCTTCCTACTTTAGCATAAAGGAAAATAATTGCAACAGAGTTGTGAGGGGCGCATCAGGAAGTGGACTGGAGGGCCTGTGGGAGCTAGACTGCCTGACTCCACTGCACCCTAGCTTTGTGGCCTTGAGGCAATGGGTTCTCTGCATTTCACATGTAAAATGGAATTTGTGATTGTGAGGATTAATGAGCCAAATTATGTAAAGTGCTTAGAATAGTGCCTGGCACATAGTATATACTATATATCTTTTATTATTATTATCATCATTATCATGGTCACTATCACTCTTATGGTCAAGCCTAAAGGTAAGGGGAAGGGTTTCTGAACTAAAGGAGAAAGACATCGTGGAGGTGGTATTTGAGTTAGGTCTCAAATGAAATAGGAAGAATTTTAATAGGCAGAGAGGGTGTGGAGAGGATTCCAAGAAACCTCAGGTGCTAGAAAGTATCACCTATGGTTAGGGAACGGTGAGGAGTCCAGGCTAGTGGATGAAGTTCTTTCAAGAAACAATGACAAATTCACCTGGAAAGGTGGATTAGGACCTTATCTTGGTGAAGAGTTGGCAATCTGGCCGGGCTTTTTGAGCAGGATTGAGTCTCTCAGAGCCCTGTTCTAGAATTCCTGCAGTAGGCAGGAAATGGAGGCTGAGAGAAATAGTGTAAGTCTTAGCATGTGATGATAGGGCTTGAAAAAAGGTGATGATGATAGTCATGAAAAAAAAGGTCAAGTGCATATCTGCTGGAGAACTAATGAAACTTAAATATTCAGGGCCCCTCACATGCTCAGAATCCTAGTGGTGGTTTTGTAAAATTTGAAAAGCTATTTGTATCCTTTGCTTCTTTCTCTAAATGGTGTGTTTCAGACCCCCAAATCTGGTTCCATGCCATAATTGAAAGAGACTGTGGAGAAAGAATCAGTCTGTATATTGATTTGATGAGGGTAGATAGAGTGAAGCAGAGAGACCAGAGTTAAAGACAACTTGTGAGATTTTGTCTGGGTGATGGGGAGGGACCTGATAGGAAAGGGGGATGATGGGAGAAGCCAATTAGGGAGAAGTGGTTTCAAACCGAGCGAGTGTTCTAGATTGGTTAGCTTCACCAGGGAAAGAACATTTTCTTTTCTTTAAACCTCTGCGCATCCCTATCCTCAATTGCTGTCTCGCAAGTGTGATAATTTTAAGTTATATGGGGGCTGGAGAAAGGGGTCCAAATATGACTGCTGATTAGTGGGCTAGAACCCAAAGCACATGTCTTAGGGACATCTTTGTAATGTCTACATTTAGTACTCTGTGTATGCTAAGCCTAGTTTTCTGGAACCTTTAAAGAAAGTCTCTCCTTTTTTGGTATATCTTTGGTATAGATTCTTCTATATTCAGCAAATTTTAGTGCTTCTAGACTATTTTCAAGTTATAACATCTGTTTTCTGGAAACTTCTATTTTGAAGAAATTTAATTGACTCAGAAGTGGTTGGTAATGCTGCTTTCATAGCTATCATGTCAGTGTTCCTATGGAAGTACCTGACTGGTAAAGGCTGTTCTCAGCCTTTGTTACCTCTTTCATAAACAAGTAAAATATTAAATAACAGGGAATCAAAAGCCAAAATTGAAGAATACTCTCTCAGATGGCCAAATAGAATCTTCAAGAGTATTTTTACTTTCCAGATCACAAAATATAAATATAATTGACACAGGGGCTCAGGCTTCATTTTTAAATATATTACGGGTGTGTGTTGGCTTTGCCATCAGGCTTTTTGTGGGAAATAATAACACCTAAAAACAAAGCTAAAAACATAGTAAGATCTGAGGCAAATGTCCCCAGGGAAAGACCATTAGCAAATTCATGACTCAGAGTCTGGTTTAGACTTCTATATTAAACCATGTGTTGTTTAAAGAATCATCCCTTGTGTATCAGAGGGATTAAATTATCTGAGTAGAGAAATACAGTTGTAAATTTCAAACTGCTTCTGAAATTCACATATATTATTTTTTGACAGGCTTTAAGAATTTAATGACCATAGGATTTAGTTTAAAGAAATGAGTTAGAAGTATTTGCAGATTAATTCTAAGAGGATTTTATTTTATTTTTAACATCTTTATTGGGGTATAATTGCTTTACAATGGTGTGTTAGTTTCTGCTTTATAACAAACAGAATCAGTTATACATATACATATGTTCCCATATCTCTTCCCTCTTGCGTCTCCCTCCCTCCCACCTTCCCTATCCCACCCCTCCAGGCGGTCACAAAGCACCGAGCCGATATCCCTGTGCCATGCGGCTGCTTCCCACTAGATATCTACCTGGCGTTTGTTAGTGTGTATATGTCCATGACTCTCTCTCGCCCTGTCACAGCTCACCCTTCCCCCTCCCCATATCCTCAAGTCCGTTCTCCAGTAGGTCTATGTCTTTATTCCTGTCTTACCCCTAGGTTCTTCATGACATTTTTTTCCCCTTAAATTTCATATATATGTGTTAGCATACGGTATTTGTCTTTTTCTTTCTGACTTACTTCACTCTGTATGACAGACTCTAGGTCTATCCACCTCATTACAAATAGCTCAATTTCGTTTCTTTTTATGGCTGAGTAATATTCCATTGTATATATGTGCCACATCTTCTTTATCCATTGATCCGATGATGGGCACTTAGGTTGTTTCCATCTCCAGGCTATTGTAAATAGAGCTGCAATGAACATTTTGGTACATGACTGTTTTTGAATTTTGGTTTTCTCAGGGTATATGCCCAGTAGTGGGATTGCTGGATCATATGGTAGTTCTATTCGTAGTTTTTTAAGGAACCTCCATACTGTTCTCCATAGTGGCTGAACCAATTCATATTCCCACCAGCAGTGCAAGAGTGTTCCCTTTTCTCCACACCCTCTCCAGCATTTATTGTTTCTAGATTTTTTGATGATGGGCATTCTGACTGGTGTGAGATGATATCTCACTGTAGTTTTGATTTGCATTTCTCTAATGATTAATGATGTTGAGCATTCTTTCATGTGTTTGTTGGCAGTCTGTATATCTTCTTTGGAGAGATGTCTATTTAGGTCTTCTGCCCATTTTTGGATTGGGTTGTTTGTTTTTTTGTTATTGAGCTGCATGAGCTGCTTGTAAATTTTGGAGATTAATCCTTTGTCAGTTGCTTCATTTGCAAATATTTTCTCCCATCCTGAGGGTTGTCTTTTGGTCTTGTTTATGGTTTCCTTTGCTGTGCGAAATCTTTGAAGTTTCATTAGGTCCCATTTGTTTATTTTTGTTTTTATTTCCATTACTCTAGGAGGTGGGTCAGAAAGGATCTTGCTGTGATTTATGTCATAGAGTGTTCCGCCTATGTTTTCCTCTAGGAGTTTGATAGTTTCTGGCCTTACGTTTAGGTCTTTAATCCATTTTGAGCTTATTTTTGTGTATGGTGTTAGGGAGTGATCTACTCTCATACTTTTACATGTATCTGTCCAGTTTTCCCAGCACCACTTATTGAAGAGGCTGTCCTTTCTCCACTGTACATTCCTGCCACCTTTATCAAAGAGAAGGTGTCCATATGTGCGTGGCTTTATCTCTGGGCTTTCTATCCTGTTGCATTGATCTATCTTTCTGTTTTTGTGCCAGTACCATACTGTCTTGATTACTGTAGGTTTGTAGTATAGTCTGAAGCCAGGGAGCCTGATTCCTCCAGCTCCTTTTTTCATTCTCAAGATTGCTTTGGCTATTCGGGGTCTTTTGTGTTTCCATACAAATTGTGAAATTTTTTGTTCTAGTTCTGTGAAAAATGCCAGTGGTAGTTTGATAGGGATTGCATTGAATCTATAGATTGCTTTGGGTAGTAGAGTCATTTTCACAATGTTGATTCTTCCCATCCAAGAACATGGTATATCTCTCCATCTATTTGTATCATCTTTAATTTCTTTCATCAGTGTCTTATAATTTTCTGCATACAGGTCTTTTGTCTCCTTAGGTAGGTTTATTCCTAGATATTTTATTCTTTTTGTTGTGATTGTAAATGGGAGTGTTTTCTTGATTTCACTTTCAGATTTTTCATCATTAGTATATAGGAATGCCAGAGATTTCTGTGCATTAATTTTGTATCCTGCTACTTTACCAAATTCACTGATTAGCTCTAGTAGTTTTCTGGTAGCATCTTTAGGATTCTCTATGTATAGTATCATGTCATCTGCAAACAGTGACAGCTTTACTTCTTCTTTTCCGATGTGGATTCCTTTTATTTCCTTTTCTTCTCTGATTGCTGTGGCTAAAACTTCCAAAACTATGTTGAATAAGAGTGGTGAGAGTGGGCAACTTTGTCTTGTTCCTGATCTTAGTGGAAATGCTTTCAGTTTTTCACCATTGAGGATGATGAAATGCAGACCAATCACTGTGGGTTTGTCATTTATGGCCTTTATTATTGTTGACGAAAGTTCCCTCTATGCCTACTTTCTGCAGGGTTTTTATCATAAATGGGTGTTGAATTTTGTCAGAAGCTTTCTCTGCATCTATTGAGATGATCATATGGTTTTTCTCCTTCAATTTGTTAATATGGTTTATCACATTGATAGATTTGCGTGTATTGAATAATCCTTGCATTCCTGGAATAAACCCCACTTGATCATGGTGTATGATCCTTTTAATGTGCTGTTGGATACTGTTTGCTAGTATTTTGTTGAGGATTTTCGCATCTATGTTCATCAGTGATATTGGCCTGTAGTTTTCTTTCTTTGTGACATCCTTGTCTGGTTTTGGTATCAAGGTGATGGTGGCCTCGTAGAAGGAATTTGGGAGTGTTCCTCCCTCTGCTATATTTTGGAAGAGTTTCAGAAGGATAGGTGTTAGCTCTTCTCTAAATGTTTGATAGAATTCGACTGTGAAGCCATCTGGTCCTGAGCTTTTGTTTGTTGGAAGATTTTTAATCACAGTTTCAATTTCAGTGCTTGTGATTGGTCTGTTCATATTTTCTATTTCTTCCTGATTCAGTCTTGGCACGTTGTGCATTTCTAAGAATTTGTCCATTTCTTCCAGATTGTCCATTTTATTGGCATAGAGTTGCTTGCAGTAATCTCTCATGATCTTTTGTATTTTTTTTTTTTTTTAACATCTTTATTGGGGTATAATTGCTTTACAATGGTGTGTTAGTTTCTGATTTATAACAAAGTGGATCAGCTATACATATACATGTGCTCCCATGTGTCTTCCCTCTTGCGTCTCCCTCCCTCCCACTCTCCCCCTCCCACCCCTCCAGGCTGTCCCAAAGCCCCGAGCTTATATCCCTGTGCCTTGCGGCTGCTTCCCCCTAGCTATCTACCTTACTATGTTTGTTAGTGTGTATATGTCCATGACTCCCTCTCGCCCTGTCAAAACTCACCCTTCCCCCTCCCCATATCCTCTAGTCCGTTCTCCAGTAGGTCTGCGCCTCTATTCCTGTCTTATCCCTAGGTTCTTCATGACATTTTTTCCCCTTAAATTCCATATATATGTGTTAGCATACGGTATTTGTCTTTGTCTTTCTGACTTACTTCACTCTGTATGACAGACTCTAGGTCTATCCATCTCATTACAAATATCTCAATTTCATTTCTTTTTAAGGCTGAGTAATATTCCATTGTGTATATTTGCCACATCTTCTTTATCCATTCGTCCAATGATGGGCGCTTAGGTTCTTTCCATCTCCGGGCTATTGTAAATAGAGCTGCAATGAACATTTTGGTACATGACTCTTTTTGAATTTTGGTTTTCTCAGGGTATATGCCCAGTAGTGGGATTGCTGGGTCATATGGTAATTCTATTTGTAGTTTTTTAAGGAACCTCCATACTGTTCTCCATAGTGGCTGAACCAATTCACATTCCCACCAGCAGTGCAAGAGTGTCCCCTTTTCTCCACACCCTCTCCAGCATTTATTGTTTCTTGATTTTTTGATGATGGCCATTCTGACTGGTGTGAGATGATATCTCATTGTAGTTTTGATTTGCATTTCTCTAATGATTAATGATGTTGAGCATTCTTTCATGTGTTTGTTGGCATTCTGTATATCTTCTTTGGAGAAATGTCTGTTTAGGTCTTCTGCCCATTTTTGGATGGGGTTGTTTGTTTTTTTGTTATTGAGCTGCATGAGCTGCTTGTAAATTTTGGAGATTAATCCTTTGTCAGTTGCTTCATTTGCAAATGTTTTCTCCCATTCTGAGGGTTGTCTTTTGGTCTTGATTATGGTTTCCTTTGCTGTGCAAAAGCTTTGAAGTTTCATTAGGTCCCATTTGTTTATTTTTGTTTTTATTTCCATTACTCTAGGAGGTGGGTCAGAAAGGATCTTGCTGTGATTTATGTCATAGAGTGTTCTTCCTATGTTTTCCTCTAAGAGTTTGATAGTTTCTGGCCTTACATTTAGGTCTTTAATCCATTTTGAGCTTATTTTTGTGTATGGTGTTAGGGAGTGATCTAATCTCATACTTTTACATGTACCTGTCCAGTTTTCCCAGCACCATTTATTGAAGAGGCTGTCCTTTCTCCACTGTACATTCCTGCCTCCTTTATCAAAGAGAAGGTGTCCATATGTGCATGGGTTTATCTCTGGGCTTTCTATCCTGTTCCACTGATCTATCTTTCTGTTTTTGTGCCAGTACCATACTGTCTTGATTACTGTTGCTTTGTAGTATAGTCTGAAGTCAGGGAGCCTGATTCCTCCAGCTCCTTTTTTCGTTCTCAAGATTGCTTTGGCTATTCGGGGTCTTTTGTGTTTCCATACAAATTGCGAAATTTTTTGTTCTAGTTCTGTGAAAAATGCCAGTGGTAGTTTGATAGGGATTGCATTGAATCTGTAGATTGCTTTGGGTAGTAGAGTCATTTTCACAATGTTGATTCTTCCCATCCAAGAACATGGTATATCTCTCCATCTATTTGTATCATCTTTAATTTCTTTCATCAGTGTCTTATAATTTTCTGCATACAGGTCTTTTGTCTCCTTAGGTAGGTTTATTCCTAGATATTTTATTCTTTTTGTTGCAATGGTAAATGGGAGTGTTTTCTTGATTTCACTTTCAGATTTTTCATCATTAGTATATAGGAATGCCAGAGATTTCTGTGCATTAATTTTGTATCCTGCTACTTTACCAAATTCATTGATTAGCTCTAGTAGTTTTCTGGTAGCATCTTTAGGATTCTCTATGTATAGTATCATGTCATCTGCAAACAGTGACAGCTTTACTTCTTCTTTGCCGATGTGGATTCCTTTTATTTCCTTTTCTTCTCTGATTGCTGTGGCTAAAACTTCCAAAACTATGTTGAATAAGAGTGGTGAGAGTGGGCAACCTTGTCTTGTTCCTGATCTTAGTGGAAATGCCTTCAGTTTTTCACCATTGAGGATGATGTTTGCTGTGGGCTTGTCATATATGGCCTTTATTATGTTGAGGAAAGTTCCCTCTATGCCTACTTTCTGGAGGGTTGTTATCATAAATGGGTGTTGAATTTTGTCAAAAGCTTTCTCTGCATCTATTGAGATGATCATATGGTTTTTCTCCTTCAATTTGTTAATATGGTTTATCACATTGATAGATTTGCGTATATTGAAGAATCCTTGCATTCCTGGAATAAACCCCACTTGATCATGGTGTATGATCCTTTTAATGTGCTGTTGGATTCTGTTTGCTAGTATTTTGTTGAGGATTTTTGCATCTATGTTCATCAGTGATATTGGCCTGTAGTTTTCTTTCTTTGTGACATCCTTGTCTGGTTTTGGTATCAAGGTGATGGTGGCCTTGTAGAAGGAATTTGGGAGTGTTCCTCCCTCTGCTATATTTTGGAAGAGTTTCAGAAGGATAGGTGTTAGCTCTTCTCTAAACGTTTGATAGAATTCACCTGTGAAGCCATCTGGTCCTGGGCTTTTGTTTGTTGGAAGATTTTTAATCACAGTTTCAATTTCAGTGCTTGTGATTGGTCTGTTCATATTTTCTATTTCTTCCTGATTCAGTCTTGGCAGGTTGTGCATTTCTAAGAATTTGTCCATTTCTTCCAGATTGTCCATTTTATTGGCATAGAGTTGCTTGTAGTAATCTCTCATGATTTTTTTTATTTCTGCAGTGTCAGTTGTTATTTCTCCTTTCTCATTTCTAATTCTATTGATTTGAGTCTTCTCCCTTTTTTTCTTGATGAGTCTGGCTAGTAGTTTATCTATTTTGTTTATCTTCTCAAAGAACCAGCTTTTAGTTTTATTGATCTTTGCTATCGTTTCCTTCATTTCTTTTTCATTTATTTCTGATCTGATTTTTATGATTTCTTTCCTTCTGCTAGCTTTGGGGTTTTTTTGTTCTTCTTTCTCTAATTGCTTTAGGTGCAAGGTTAGGTTGTTTATTCGAGATGTTTCCTGCTTGTTAAGGTGGGCTTGTATTGCTATAAACTTCCCCCTTAGAACTGCTTTTGCTGCATCCCATAGGTTTTGGTTCGTTGTGTCTCCATTGTCATTTGTTTCTAGGTATTTTTAAATTTCCTCTTTGATTTCTTCAGTGATCACTTCATTATTAAGTAGTGTATTGTTTAGCCTCCATGTGTTTGTATTTTTTACAGATCTTTTCCTGTAATTGATTTCTAGTCTCATGGCGTTGTGGTCGGAAAAGATACTTGGTACAATTTCAATTTTCTTAAATTTACCAAGGCTTGATTTGTGACCCAAGATATGATCTATCCTGGAGAATGTTCCATGAGCACTTGAGAAAAATGTGTATTCTGTTGTTTTTGGATGGAGTGTCCTATAAATATCAATTAAGTCCATCTTGTTTAATGTATCATTTAAAGCTTGTGTTTCCTTATTTATTTTCATTTTGGATGATCTGTCCGTGGGTGAAAGTGGGGTGTTAAAGTCCCCTACTGTGAATGTGTTACTGTCGATCTCCCCTTTTATGGCTGTTAGTATTTGCCTTATGTATTGAGGTGCTCCTATGTTGCGTGCATATATATTTACAATTGTTATATCTCCTTCTTGGATCGATCCCTTGATCATTATGTAGTGTCCTTCTTTGTCTCTTCTAATAGTCCTTATTTTAAAGTCTATTTTGTCTGTTATGAGAATTGCTACTCCAGCTTTCTTTTGGTTTCCATTTGCATGGAATATCTTTTTCCATCCCCTTACTTTCAGTCTGTATGTGTCTCTAGGTCTGAAGTGGGTCTCTTGTAAACAGCATATATAAGGGTCTTGTTTTTGTATCCATTCAGCCAATCTGTGTGTTTTGGTGGGAGCATTTAGTCCATTTACATTTAAGGGAATTATCGATATGTATGTTCCTATTCCCATTTTCTAAATTGTTTTGGGTTCGTTATTATAGGTCTTTTCCTTCTCTTGTGTTTCTTGTCTAGAGAAGTTCCTTTAGCATTTGTTGTAAAGCTGGTTTGCTGGTGCTGAACTCTCTCAGCTTTTGCTTGTCTGTAAAGGTTTTAATTTCTCCATCAAATCTGAATGAGATCCTTGCTGGGTAGAGTAGTCTTGGTTGCAGGTTTTTCTCCTTCATCACTTTAAATATGTCCTGCCACTCCCTTCTGGCTTGTAGGGTTTCTGCTGAGAGATCAGCTGTTAACCTTATGGGGATTCCCTTGTGTGTTATTTGTTGTTTTTCCCTTGCTGCTTTTAATATGCTTTCTTTGTATTTAATTTTTGACAGTTTGATTAATATGTGTCTTGGCGTATTTCTCCTTGGATTTATCCTGTATGGGACTCTCTGTGCTTCCTGGACTTGATTAACTATTTCCTTTCCCATATTAGGGAAGTTTTCAACTATAGTCTCTTCAAATATTTTCTCGTTCCCTTTCTTTTTCTCTTCTTCTTCTGGAACCCCTATAATTCGAATGTTGGTGCGTTTAATGTTGTCCCAGAGGTCTCTGAGACTGTCCTCAGTTCTTTTCATTCTTTTTTCTTTATTCTGCTCTGCAGTAGTTATTTCCACTATTTTATCTTCCAGGTCACTTATCCGTTCGTCTGCCTCAGTTATTCTGCTATTGATCCCATCTAGAGTACTTTTAATTTCATTTATTGTGTTGTTCATCGTTGCTTGTTTCATCTTTATTTCTTCTAGGTCCTTGTTAACTGTTTCTTGCATTTTGTCCATTCTATTTCCAAGCTTTTGGATCATCCTTACTATTATTATTCTGAATTCTTTTTCAGGTAGACTGCCTATTTCCTCTTCATTTGTTAGGCCTGGTGCATTTTTATCTTGCTCCTTTATCTGCTGTGTGTTTTTCTGTCTTCTCATTTTGCTTATCTTACTGTGTTTGGGGTCTCCTTTTTGCAGGCTGCAGGTTTGTAGTTCCCACTGTTTTTGATGTCTGTCTCCAGTGGCTAACGTTGGTTCAGTGGGTTGTGTAGGCTTCCTGGTAGAGGGGACTAGTGCCTGTGTTATGGTGGATGAGGCTGGATCTTGTCTCTCTAGTGGGCAGGTTCACGTCTGGTGGTGTGTTTTGGGGTGTCTGTGGCCTTATGATTTTAGGCAGCCTCTCTGCTAATGGGTGGGGTTATGTTCCTGTTTTGCTAGTTGTTTGGCATAGGTTGTCCAGCACTGTAGCTTGCTGGTCGTTGAGTGAAGCTGGGTGCTGGTGTTAAGATGGAGGTCTTTGGGAGATTTTCGCCGTTTGATATTATGTGGAGCTGGGAGGTCTCTTGGTGACCAGTGTCCTGAAGTTGGCTTTCCCACCTCAGAGGCAGAGCCCTGACTCCTGGCTGGAGCACCAAGAGCCTTTCATCCACACGGCTCAGAATAAAAGGGAGAAAAAGTAGAGAGAATTAGTAGAAGTATGAAGAAAGAAAGAAAGAAAGGAGGGAAGCAAGGAAGGAAGGAAGAAAGAAAGAAAGAAAGAAAGAAGCAAAGAAGGAAAGAAGGCAAGAAGGAAACAAAGGAGGGAGGGAGGGAGGAAGGAAGGAAGGAGGGAAGGAAGGAAAAAAGAAAGAGAGAAGATACAGTAAAATAAAATAAAGTATACTAAAGTTATTGAATTAAAAAATAATTATTTAGAAAAAAAAAAGGGATGAATAGAACCTTAGGACATATGTTGGAAGCAAAGCTATACAGACAAAATCTTACACAGAAGCATACACATACACCCTCACAAAGAGAGGTAAAGGGGAAAAAATCATAAATCTTGCTCTCAGAGACCACCTCCTCTATTTTGGATGATTCGTTGTCTAAAGGAGGGAAGGAAGGAAGGAAGGAAAGAAAGAAAGAGAGAAAGAAGGAAAGAAAGAAGGAAAGAAGGTAAAGTATAATAAAGTTATTAAAATTAATTATTAAGAACAAAATTAAAAAAAAAACCATGAACGGATAGAACCCTAGGACAAATGGTGGAAGCAGAACTATACAGACAAGATCTCACACAGAAGCAGACACATGCACATTCACAAAAAGAGGAAAAGGGGAAAAAATCATAGGTCTTGCTCTCGAAGCCCACCTCCTCAGTTTGGGATGACTCATCTATTCATGTATTCCGCAGACGCAGGGTACATCAAGTTGATTGTGGAGCTTTAATCCGCTGTTTCTGAGGCTGCTGGGAGAGATTTCCCTTTGTCTTCTTTGTTCTCACAGCTCACAGGGGTTCAGCATTGGATTTGGCCCTGCCTCTGCATGTAGGTCGCTGGAGAGCTTCTGTTTTTTGCTCAGACAGGACGGGGTTAAAGGAGCCGGTGACTCGGGGGCTCTGGCACACTCAGGCGGGGGGTGGGGGGGAGGGAGGGACACTGCGTGCGGGGCGGGCCTGCGGCGGCAGAGGCTGGCGTAATGTTGCACCAGCCTGAGGCGCGCCGTGCGTTCTCCCGGGGAAGTTGTCCCTGGATCCCGGGAACCTGGCAGTGGCGGGCTGCACAGGCTCCGCGGAAGAGGCGTGTGGATAGTGACCTGTGCTTGCACACAGGCCCCTTGGTGGCGGCAGCAGCAGCCTTAGCGTCTCCCGCCTGTCCCTGGGGTCCGTGCTTTTAGCCTCGGCTCGCGCCCGTCTCTCCTAAGAGGATTTTAATTTATCAGGTTGGTCTGCTGTTCTGTAAAATTGGTCCAAACTTTATATTTGTTACATTGTTTCTCAATGTGTGGTGTGCACATTTTATTTTATTTTATTTTACTTTTTTCTTCCACATTTATTGAGATACAATTGACATACAGCATTGTATAAGTTTAACTATTGACATACAGCATTGTATAAGTTTAAGGTGTGTAACAATGATTTGAGTCACATACATCATGAAATATTATCACTGTAAGTTTAGTGAACATCCATCATCTCAGATACAAAATTAAAGAAACAGAATTTTTTTTTTTTTTTTTTTGCGTTACGCGGGCCTCTCACTGTTGTGGCCTCTCCCGTTGCGGAGCACAAGCTCCGGACGCACAGGCTCAGCGGCCGTGGCTCACAGGCCTAGCCGCTCCGCGGCATGTGGGATCTTCCCGAACCGGGGCACAAACCCGTGTCCCCTGCATCGGCAGGCGGACTCTCAACCACTGCGCCACCAGGGAAGCCCGAAACAGAATTTTTTTATGATGAGAATTCTTAGGATTTACACTCTTAACAGCTTTCATATATAACATACAACAGTGCTAATTATATTTATCATGTTGTACATTACATCCCTAGTACTTATTTATCTTATAACTGGAAGTTTGTACCTTTTGACCACCTTCATTCAATTCCCCCTCCTGTGAGCCCCTACGTGTGGTAACCACAAATCTGATCTCTCTTTCTATGAGTTTATTTGTTTGTTTTTGAGATATAATACTTATAATACTATGTTAGTGCCTGTTACACAACATAGTGATTTGGTATTTCTGTACATTTCAAAATTATCAACATGGTAATAGTCTAGTTGTGATATGTCACCATTCAAGATACTGTATAGTTATTGACTATATTCCCCACATCGTGCATTTCATACCCATGACTTATTTATTTTGCATCTGGAAGTTTGTACCTCTTCATCTCCCTTACCTATTTCTTTCCTCCCTTCACCTCCCTCACCTCTGGCAACCATTGTTTTATGTTTGTTCATTTGTTTTTTAGATTTCACATATACGTAAAATCATACAGTATTTGTCTTTCTCTGTCTATTTCACTTAGCATAATACTCTCTAGGTCCGTCCATGTTGTTGCAAATGGCAAGATTTCATTCTTTTTCATGGCTCAGTAATATTCCATTGTGTATTACATCTTCTTTATCTATTCATCTATTGATGGGCACTTGGGTTGCTTGCATATCTTGGCTATTTTTGTAAATAATGCTGCCACAAATATAGGGGGGCATATATCTTTTCAAATTAGTGTTTTTGTTTTCTTTGAATAAATACCCAGGGGTGGAATTTCTGGATCCTATGGTAGTTTTATTTTTAATTTTTTGAGGAGTCTCCCTACTTTTTTCCATAGCAGCTGTACCAATTTACATTCCCAGTGCAGTGCAGAAGGGTTTTGTTTTCTTCATTTGCTGTTTGTTGTCTTTTTTGATAATAGCCATTCTGACAGGTGTGAGGTGATATCTCATTGGGGTTTTGATTTGCATTTCCCTGTTGTTTAGTGATGTTGGGCATCTTTTCATGTGGCTGTTGGTCATCTGTATGTCTTCTTTGGAAAAGAGTCTATTCAGATCCTCTGCCCATCTTTTAATTGGGTTGTTTATTATTTTTTTTTATTTTTTTGCGGTACGCGGGCCTCTCACTGTTGTGGCCTCCCCCATTGCGGAGCACAGGCTCCAGATGTGCAGGCTCAGCGGCCATGGCTCACGGGCCCAGCTGCTCTGTGGCATGTGGGATCTTCCCAGACCGGGGCACGAACCCGTGTCCCCTGCATCGGCAGGCGGACTCTCAACCACTGCGCCACCAGGGAAGCCTGGGTTGTTTATTTTTTTGATGTTGAGTTGTATGAGTTCTTTGTATATTTTAGATATTAACCCCTCATCAGATATATCATTTACAAATATCTTCTCCCATTCAGTAGGTGTTCTTTTTGTTTTTCTGATAGTTTCCTTCACTGTGCAAAGCTTCTTAGTTTGATATAGTCCCCTTTATTTTTGCTTTTGTTTCCTTTGCCTGAAAAGACATATCCAGAAAAATATTGAGATTGTTGTCAAAGAGAGTACTATGTTTTATTCCAGAAGTTTTATGATTTCAAGTCTTATATTTAAATCTTTAATCCATTTTGAATTTATTTTTGTGCATAATGTGAGAGAGTAGTCCAGTTTGATACTTAAGCATGTAGCTGTCCAGTTTTCAATACCATTTATTGAAGAGCCTGTCTTTCCCACATTGTATATTCTTACCTCCTTTGTTGTAGATTAATTGTCCAATGGCATTTTTCACAGAACTAGAATAATGCTTAACTGTGTATGGAAACACAAAGACTTCAAATAACCAAAACAATCTTGAGAAAGAAGAGCTAGAGGTATCATGCTCCCTGATTTCAAACTATACTACGAAGCTACAGTCATCAAAGCAGTATGATACTGGCACAAAAACAGACACATAGATCAACAGAATAGAATAGAGAGCCCAGATAATGAACCCACACTTGAATGTGCAATTAATCTTCACAAACATTTTACAGATTTAAGAGTCATGTATTTTAAAATTCATTTATGTGTAGACTCTGTGGCAAGTGATACTGGTTTTCCATTTATAGCAATGATATAAACCATTTTAGAATACATTGATTTAAGTTAAAAGGGTATGTCTTTAAAGAGAAATGGTAATACGTGGTGCTACGTATGGTGGCAGAAGTTGAGAAAGTTGATGCATGATTAATTGAAGTTTGGGAAACATTGGCTTATTTGTAAATAATATTTTATACTAGCTTGTAGTACTGTAATTTTAATTAATTGTTAAATAAAAACCTCATAGTCATTTTAATTGTTTGACTCTTACTTAGTTAAAAGTAAGAACATATATGTCAAATGCTGTTCTATTGAGAAGGTTTATAGGACTTCCTGGCAAAGAGTAGGGCAATTTTATAAAAGTCATACATATACTCACTAATTTCAAGGATAAATTGGCATGGCAAACCAAGCACTATGCAGAAGGCTTTTGTTAAATTTTATCAATCAAAAGTTGGGGAAGATTCTTCGGTTTGGGTTCATATATGCTAATATTTAGTGAGAAGAGTAGACAGCATATTATTTTTTCCCTGAGAAGCAGAAAAGGAAAACCAGGATATTTAGAAGATGCTTTGAAGTTAATTTTATCCAGAAAGTATTTTTAGAAATATTAGAATATCTGGGAACAAATCTTTGAGTAATAGTTAAATATAGGTTTTATTTTTATTTAACATTTCATAACTGATTTAGTTACTCCACATTTAAAAAATAAATTAATACACCTTACTACAAAATACAAGAAATGTGGAGATAGTAGAAAATATAAGTAGAAATTCCTTCTTCTTCTACTAATATTCCCCCAGCCCTATTCCTTAGGCACAACTACTGTTAACAGTTTGAAGTCACCTAATTTTATTTTATTTATTTATATTTTTGACTGTGCCATGCGGTTTGTGGGATCTTAGTTCCCCGACCAGGGATTGAACACGGGCCACAGGGAACCCATGGCTGCCAGGGAATTCCCCTGAAGTCACCTATATTTTTTTTATAAATTTATTTTTAAAAATTTTTGGCTGTGTTGGTCTTCGTTGCTGCGCACGCGCTTTCTCTAGTTGTGGTGAGCGGGGGCTACTCTTCGTTGCTTATTGCGGTGGCTTCTTTTGTTGTGGAGCATGGGCTGTAGGTGTGTGGGCTTTGGTAGTTGTGGCACGCAGCTCAGTAGTTGTGGCTCTAGAGTGCAGGCTCAGTAGTTGTGGCGCACAGGCTTAGTTGCTCCGTGGCATGTGGGATCTTCCCAGACCAGGGATAGAACCCGTGTCCCCTGCGTTGGCAGGTGGATTCTTAAACACTGTGCCACCAAGGACGCCCTGAAGTCACCTAATTTTTTTTTTTTTTTTTTTTTTGCGGTACGCAGGCCTCTCACTGTTGTGGCCTCTCCCGTTGTGGAGCACAGGCTCAGGACACGCAGGCTCAGCGGCCATGGCTCACAGGCCCAGCCGCTCTGCGGCATGTGGGATCTTCCCGGACCGGGGCACGAACCCGTGTCCCCTGCATCGGCAGGAGGACTCTCAACCACTGTGCCACTGGGGAAGCCCTGAAGTCACCTAATTTTAAAAGTCAAGTGTAATGGCATTTAGAAATTGGAAGAGTAGGAATCTTTTTGTTGTTGTTGTTCCAGATTCTGCTTCCATTACCTGCATCTACATTTTTAAGCAGATATGATGTATGGAATTACTGTGGGCTTTGGAGTCAGATCTGTGTTCGAATTCTAACTGCATCACAGAGCAGCAATGCGAGTTTGGGAAGTTCCTTACCTTTCTGAGTGGGAAGTTCCTTACCTCTCTGAGCTTTAGGTTCCTCAACAGCAAAGGCTTAATGTTGTTTTATTTCCAGCCTCTGATCTGGCCTAGTCTGTCTCTCTGTCTCTTTTTAATAGGAAACATATCTAAGAAGACCTAGCATAAGAATCCATGACATTTTTTCTCCTGGAGAAATGGAATTTGGTATTTTAATGACCACAATGTGCATGCATTCAGTAATACACTCCTTTATTAGAACATTTCACCACCCTCCCAAGTACCTACCATCAGGTTGTAAAAGGACATTGTATTTACCTGCCCCTGGAATCTTCCTGGAATTTAGATGGCCTCTGTTGGGTTTCACTTTGCACTTATTAATAATTTAACATTGGGATAAAAATAAAAAACAAAAGACTCTCATCTTACAGTGTGAGAACATGGGTCATGTGTGCTAAGTCATGCAGGTAAGATGAGTAGCAAAACTCAGTGGGGTATCCAGTCTAAAGAGCTCTTTCATGTGGGCTGTTGTGTACCTCCTGTAGAATGATTGCCTTAGAATTAAAGAGAATTAATGTAATTGCTCCTGAAGAGGGAAATGTATTTTTGCTTTTCAAAGGTGGTTGTATAAGCTTTAATTATCTAATCCAAACACAGGAGCTTTCTACAAGCAGCTTTCCCTTTTAGCAGGCATAGTCAGCTTGCAAATACTGCTGCATCTTTAGGTTTGAAAAATCACTGCATCATAACCAACTCTGTTGAGTATATTATATAACCTGCTCGTTAGGGAACAACAAAGTCCTGTTTTAATATTGGTTACTGAAAATGGTCTTTAAAGCTAGGGTTGGTTTACGTGGATTTTTGTAATTATTTGAGCTGCAGCTTGAGATATGGTTCTCCGTTGGTGGAATCTGTGTCTCATGTCTCGATCATTGTTTTACTGTGGTTTCATTTTCTGTGCTGTTTTTGTTTCATATTCAATTTGCTTTGTTTGGTGTGTGCTTTATCAGACCTTCTTGTTTACTTGTCACAGGAATATGGAGCTTTCTTAATAAAGTTAGAAATATCTTTTTATGTATTTATTTTAGCTTTCTTTCTTTAGAGAATTGAAATGTTTTCTAGTCCTGAAATTATTAATAATTAAGTACATGTAATATATTGCTAGTGGAACAGCGTAAAGCTCAAAGAAACTTTGTAAGTAGAGAAGGAAACCCTACTTTTTAAGAACTGGGACTCTGTCATTCTTGTTGAAATGCATAGTTTTTTGTTTTTTTGTTTTTTTTTTGTGGTATGCGGGCCTCTCACTGTTGTCGCCTCTCCCGTTGTGGGGCACAGGCTCCGGACGCGCAGGCCCAGCGGCCATGGCTCACGGGCCTAGCCGCTCTGCGGCATGTGGGATCTTACCGGACTGGGGCACGAACCCGTGTCCCCTGCATCGGCAGGTGGACTCTCAACCACTGCGCCACCAGGGAAGCCCCATAGGGTTTCTTTTTTTTTTTTGATATCTGTATATCCATAGGAATAACTGATATTTATGGAAAACCATTTTAGTCTACAGTGCCTAGTCAACCATTTCAAAAATTATTTCTCTCTTGTCTTTACAAGCTTATAAATATATATATATGCATATATGTATATGTACATATACGTTATATGTATTTATTTATATAAATATATAAAAATTATATGTAATATTACTATATGTACTAATGCATAGGGTTTTGATGTTGGAACATATTAAGGAAATAATGTCATTCTTTCTAGGTAGAGAGGATTTTAGGGATGAAAGTTGATTGAAACTCTAGAGGAAAATGATCAGTGCTCCTGTCTGAGAATTAAAATATTAAATTGCTCTTAGAATAAAACCAGCCTTTCCTCATGGTTTGCAGTGCTCTTCACAATCTGAACACTACCTGGCTTTCCCTTCGCCCGCTGCTCTAGTCACACTCATCTCCTCTGTCCAACTCACCAAGCTCTTCCCCACTCAAGGACCCTGGCCCTTGTTGTTCCTCCTTTCCCTTAGCTGTTCCCATGGCTCTCCTGAATGTCTCGAAGAGACCCCTCCCTGACCACGTCAAGGTATTAAGTAAGTCTACTCTCTTTCCAATACTCTGCTTATTTCCTTTTCAGCACTTATCTCAGACTGTATTTCTTTTTGTTAATTACTTTGTTTTGCCCCACAAATGTAATTTCTATTAAGAGAGGTGCCAGTACCTGATAAAGTGCCTAGCAGCTAGTATATAGTCAATAAGTTGATTAAATGGAAGTTATTTACTGGTTTTAAGAGCTCTTTTTTGTTTGTTTCTTTATTTATGATTAGTTTATCATGCTGGACTGGAGGGATTTAAGTATCCTTGACATCAAGAGCCAAGCCAATATGCTTTCCAGTGCTCTTACCTGCATGCATTTCCCCCCATTTCATTGTGATTTTATTGATTGTTTGGAGAGCAACATGCGCTTTCCTCAGAGGAGACCGAGAACTCTGTAGATCTCCCAAGGGTACTGTGCCCTGAGATGTCTTTCAGAATTCACCAGGAACTAAATTACCTCGCAGCAGATCTTCTACGAAGGACAGGGAAGTCTGTATTGGTCTTTGGTGAACACACAGTTCAATAATGGAGGTACAATTATTCTGCTCCCCAAAGGGAAAACCTTGCCATTGTATCTGTTCAGTGTGCCTTGTAAACAGCCCTGGATGGCCCCTTTATGGATTAGCCCTGTGTCTTTAAGCTCTTACTCATCCTTAAGCCAAAGGCTGTTGTTCCGCTTCAAGCTGAAAAGGAAATTTCGGCAGCTTGCTTGCTGTCTAAAGATCAACATTATCACCATGACAGTTGTCACTTTCAAAGTGGAAATGCAAATTTGGTGAGTAATTAAGTTAGTTTTGTGTCATTCTTTGGTGGTGTTCTAAATGTTGCTATTTATTTGTCTTAGGTAATCTATTTAAAGAAGACACCAGAAGAAGCCTACAGAGCACTCCTATCTGGCTCAAATCCCCCCTATCTTCCATTCAGGTATAACTGCTTGTGAGACTTGAGTTATGGCAACTTTGCTAGACAGCTTGCTACTTTAGAATTGGAGAATTGTGTTTTTTAATTGTATGAAGAGTGTGACCATGATATTACATGGAATGAAATGAGACAGTAGTTTTTATTATTTTGTTTTTGTAGAGACCCCCTCCCCCATCTAGTAAGAATAAAATAGCTTTCCCTTTTTAGGAATTAATTTTTTTCCTTGAATTCTTTCTATACCTTGACAGTTTAAGCACAAACAGTGCCTGATTTATGACCTAATAACCACGTCAAGATTTGTTAGATTTCAGTCATCTACATCACTGATTCATCCATTCATTCTTTCATTTTGTGAGCATCGATTGATCTCTGACCAAATGTCAGGGGCTGGGAATATAGAATAAGAGCCTCAAAGCACCTTCCCAGAAGTACATATTTAGTGGGAACCCTAATCACCTGTTGAGCAGACAAATCTAGCTTCCATCCTGAGGAAGGCTGTCTCTCATTACAGTGCTGGAAAAGAATGTTTTGAAGTGTCACCTGAAGAAGATATTTTAAAAATTTCATGTAAACTTGAGCTTATTTAAAGAGTAGAAGGAAATGTACTACTTCTACTTCAGAAGAACTTCCACAACAGTCATCAACAGAATTGTGAATGATTCTAATATTTTTGCCTTTTTGTTTATTTGTGTGTCCAAGTCTACAAGCACATGGATTGCTTCTTATTGTTACTAATATCAAAATTACCAACAGTTTTTCATTACCAATAATGAAAGAAAGGAACAGGAAAGAATGAGGAGGCCTCTTTGTCTTCATTACTCTCCTGTAAACTCGCAGAGGGCAGGTCCCAGTGCCTGACACTTAAAAGTGCTTTTTGTGGGCTTCCCTGGTGGCGCAGTGGTTGAGAGTCCGCCTGCCGATGCAGGGGACGCGAGTTCGTGCCCCGGTCCGGGAAGATCCCACATGCCGCGGAGCGGCTGGGCCTGTGAGCCATGGCCGCTGGGCCTGTGCGTCCGGAGCCTGTGCTCTGCAACGGGAGAGGCCACAACAGTGAGAGGCCCGCGTACCACAAGAAATAAAAAAAAAAAAAATTTAAAAAAAAAAAAAAAAAAAAAAAAAAAAGTGCTTTTTGTAAATATTTATTTTAATGAATAAGTTAAGACTAAATCCCCTAAGATCCAAAGGATTCCCACGTCTGTTTCTCAGACCACAAGAGGGAGAGTTATTAGGCACAGGGTGGGTGTCAGGTGAGGAGGATATAGGGACAACAACAGCTAGTATGCTTGATCTTCTCAGTGAAAGCAAGGGGTAAAGTACTGGAGTTGGGACAGTGAGAGGAAAATATCCTCAAGCAACCTAGAGAATGAGCTAATTAGCCATTGAAGGACAGATAAAAGGTTACAGATTATGTAGAAGAGAGTTTTAACGATGAGGACAAAACTTTTTTTCTCCCACTTCTAATGGCTTCTATAATTTGAAAGCTCTTTGTACAATTCTATTTTTTAGAAAAGGGTAATTGTTTTAGTTAATTTGGGCTGTTGTAACAAAGTACCATAGACTGGGTGGGTTGTAAACAACAGACATTTGTTTCTCACAGTTCTGCAGACTAATCAGGTGCCAGCATGGTCAAGTTCTGGTGAGGGCTCTCTTCAGGGCTGTAGACTGCTTACTTCTCGCTGTGTCCTCACATAGTGGAAAGAGGGCAGAAAAACGCTCTGGGGTACCTCTTATTAGTGCCCTCTTATAAGGGCACTAATCGCATTCATGAGGGCTCTACCCTCATGACCTAACTACTTCCCAAGGTCCCACCTCCTAATACCATCCCATTGGGGATTAGGCTTTCAACATATGACTTTTGGGGGGACACAAACTTCCGTTTCATTGCAGTAATAATGATAATATTAATCACTTCCTAAATTTTAAGCAAAGTGGTTAAGAGTACATGATTTGGAGGCAGAGACACTGCCTGGGTTCGAAGGTTCATTCTGCTCTTTTCTATATGTAATAAGTAAGTATATGTAACTTGGGCAAATTACTTATCCTCTCTGAGCTTCAGCTTCCTTTTCTGTACAATGGCTTCAGAGCTATCCTGAGGATTAAATGAGGTAATACATATATCACCGTGCCTGGTGCAGTACCTGGTTTTTGTTTTTCTTGTTGTTGTTAGTACTATTACTATTATTCATAAGAAATAAGGATTATCCACAAGGATATAAATATGAATAGGAAGTATTTCTAATGATCACACATTCTAGTAGGGGCAGGTAGCTCTATAGGCACGTAATTAATTGTTAAAAAGTTGGGTTTTATAAAAATAGAAGAAAAGATTCTGACAGAAATACGAGAAAGTATCAGACTCATTTAAACTAAACTTTTAAAGGGTTTCGCAGGTAGAGGAGGAAAAGTTAGGCATCTGTGTACCCTACTGGAAAGCCCTGGAAGGGATTGTGTCTGAGGCAACTTCCAACATCCTCTGTGGTAGGAGCCATAGGATCTGTGGTGAGAGAGGGGCCAGCGACTGTGAAGGGATCATAGGTGTACTTTTCCTTGAGACAGTGAGGACTCATTAAAATTGTTTTTTAAATCAGAAAAATGTTTACAAGTTTTTGTTGTTATTTTGAAAACAACACATGCACCTGGGGATTGTAATGCTGTAACATTTGTAAAATTGTAATTCCAGTCAATAGGCCCAGTGGACATTGTGGCTATTCAGACATTTTAAGTGGAAAATATATATTAATTTTTATGCTTGTGATAGTATCCACTCAGAAGTCATGGGAGATGTATTTGTTTCACAAGCCAGGTGAGCCTTGCTAACCTTTAACCTTAATTGTGAATTTAGATGAAGATACTGGAGAAGGAGAAGGAAAGAATGAATTCTTCCTTTAATCAAAATTATATTTTAGCTTATATGTGATAGGTAATTAATTTGTTTCCTGAGAACTAGAATCTTTGAATAATTGATAAGATTGGAATGGAAGAAAAGATATAAAAAATTATTACTACTTAACGTAGAATTAAATCATAATTGTAGCTTATTTTTCCAAACTGTTTTTATTTAAATATTTGAAAATATAAATACATTACATGGTTCAAATATTTTAAAATATATATAGTTTATAGTGAAAACTCTCTCTCCCACCCTTGATTCTTATCTGTCCAGTCCTTTCCAAATAACTTCTGGTGTTAGTTTATTCTATATCCTTCTAGAGTTTCTTTATGCATATATAAGCAAATAAAGATGTACAGTCTTATTTTCCCCATTTTATCACAAAATGTAACATACTATATGTACTATTCTGCATCTTGATTTTTTTTTCACTTAACTCATCTTGGATATATTTTTTCACATCAGTAAATAGAGAGCTTCCTTCCTCATTCTGTCTTACTGCTGTATAATGTACAAGAATGCATTTAATTGGTCTCTGACAGGTAGACATTTAGGTCATTTCCTATCTTTTTAACTGTAGCTTTTTAAGTCACATGGTCTCAAATGTATTTTAGAAGAAAGAAATTGAGACAATACTCTGGAGAATATTGTAGTGTTGTTAGACATAGAGAATTTTAGTTATTTGTTTACCTGAAAAAAAGAATGCTTAACACAGACTTCAGGCATTTTTTCCCCTTAGTTTAGGCACCTATTTCCAACTAAAAGTTTGACCTTGAATATAACTAAGCTGTATTTCTCTGATAATGTGACACGAAGAGTTGGTGTACAACTTAATGTATTTACATTAAGTTGCATTTCTAAATCCAGACTCTTCATAAATCCTACATTTGAAGCAGAAAATACCACACAGTGTGCATTTATAATTCAGTGGAAAATTTAGTTGATAGAATACTACTAGTTTTCTGGAATTTTGCTACAGAAACAATTTTTTTCCTAATGCTGAGATAAGATGTGAGTTGATTTTAGTCTACTGCCCAGATCAACTAAAGCTAATGCAGTATTATCAAGAATCATCTTCATACTAGTCCTAGTCAGTCATCATTGCCTTTGCCTTCCTTTGATAATCTGGATTCTATCATCCACTAGGTTTTCCACCCCATTTATTGTTAAATTACATCTTTATCTTCATTGTCTAGATTTTTTTTATCCCACTTCTGCATTAATACTTTTATTTGTAAAACAGGAAGCCTCAAAGGAACTTCTATTTAAATGTGATTGTTTTATTGTCTAAAAATTAAGAAAAATGAGGACAGTTTTGAAGGCTTGTTGACGTGTGGTTGGTATCTTTACATGCCCTCTTTACTGAAATGACTATTTACCATTTGTGCTATAGGGTTTTAGTCTTTCTAATCAAAGTGTTTTAAGGTTTTAATTTAAATAATGCTGTTCTTCAAGATTTATTGATTTAACAAACATTTATTGGAGCAGTCTCTTCCGTAGCACCTTTGCTCATTTTTCTAGAGAGGGTTGGCATGTCCTGTGCCTATAATTTCCTATTACATTTTGTTCATGCCCCATTACATTTGCTACATACACCATTAAAACAAATGTCTTATATTGTAATTATTTGTTTGCATGGCTGACTTTCCACCAAATATGGCTGACTCTTCTCTCAAGGGCTGGGATTGGGTTCTTTTCTTATTTGTGTGCCAGGGAATACATAATTAATTTATTGCTTTTTCTGTGCCAGTCACTATGTTAGACTTATGGATCTAAAGATTATTAGGACAACTAGGTACCTGCTCCAGGAGGAAGGAGATTTAACACTGGAACTGGAGATTGGAGGAGCTGTTAGGGGTAGGCATCATGAATGCCTTGCACATTACAAAGAAAATGGAGAATAACAATCCAGGTACTGGCTTTAGGTGCTGTAAGTTTTCATTTGTATGGCATAGGTTGTTTTTTATAATGGTAGGTTAGGTAGGATACTATATAATATGATGCTTGCAGTGTATTACTATAACCACAAGTACTGTCTAATTGAGTTTTTCTATTTGGATTTATCTTAAAAATTTTAAATTAATAGTTTTCTATTAACCTAGTTAAAAATTCACTAAAGATGAAGCAAATTAAAAAAAAAAAGATTTGGGGGGCTTCCCTGGTGGCGCAGTGGTTGAGAGTCCGCCTGCCGATGCAGGGGACACAGGTTCGTGCCCTGGTCCGGGAGGATCCCACATGCCGCGGAGCGGCTGGGCCCGTGAGCCATGGCCGCTGAGCCTGCACGTCCAGAGCCTGTGCTCCGCAATGGGAGAGGCCATAACAGTGAGAGGCCTGCGTACCGCAAAAAAAGAAAAAAAAGAGAGAGGAAAAAAAAAAAAAAAAAGATTTGGGTAGATTTACTGCTTATTCTTTTTTTTCTGTCAGTTTTATTGAGATATAGTTGATATACAACACTGTATAAATTTAAGGTGTACCACTCAATGACTTGACTTTCATATATTGTGAAATGATTACCACAATAAGTTTAGTTAACACTTATCACCTCATACAGTTACAGTTTTTTTTCTTATGATGAGAACCTTTGGGATCTACTCCCTTAGCAACATTCAAATACCCCATAGAGCAGTGTTAACTATAGTCACCATGTTGCATATTACATCCCCAGTACTTATTTACCTTATAACTGGAGGTTTATACCTTTTGACCACCTTCACTCAATTCCTCCCCCCAACCCCCATTTACTGCCTATTTTTTTAAAGATTTTTTCCCATTTTATTCCATTTTCTTTTGTTTTTAGTTAATTCATTTTATTTTTGGCTGTGTTGGGTCTTCATTGCTGAGCGCGGGCTTTCTCTAGTTGCGGCGAGCTGGGGCTAGTCTTCATTGCAGTGAGCTGGCTTCTCATTGCGGTGGCTTCTCTTGTGGCGGAGCACGGGCTCTAGGCACACGGGCTTCAGTAGTTGTGGCACGCAGGCTCAGTAGTTGTGGCTCTAGAGCGCAGGCTCAGTAGTTGTGGTGCACAGGCTTAGTTGCTCCGTGTCATGTGGGATCTTCCTGGACCAGGGATCGAACTCGTGTCCCCTGCATTGGCAGGTGGATTCTTAACCACTGCGCCACCAGGGAAGTCCCTACTGTCTATTCTTGATTACATGAAGTATAGTAGACTTTGGAGACATTTGAATTTCTGGCTTGGTGTGACACTCAAGGAGTATTTGTTGTGATGTTACTGTCTGCAAGTCAGTTTTAGGGTGTTCCATTTAATGGTAAAGTAGGTCTGTCGAAAACTGTACTTTTCACTTGTACTAAGGATAGCCAATGTGTTTTATCAACAGTGACTTTATCTCAAAACTAGGGAAAGAGGGTATTTTCCACCTATTTTAATTCTTTAAGTCCATCCATCTTTACTGTAGGCTTGCTTGGCAGTTGGTCTTCAAGGGAACAAGGGGCTTTTCAGTTCTGGGGCCAGAGTCGGAGTTTGAATTGGCAAGCCCAGTATGAACCTTTTTAGGTTCTCTTCCTGTCAGTCAGTGTACTACCAAATTGATAGTCCATACTGTTGACCAGTCATTCTACAAGGTCATATTAATTGCAGCCTCTCTACAGTCCCACGAGACCACCAACCCTTATTGGAATTCTTAGATTATTTTCTTGGCAGTGGTTTTTGAATCTGCATTTTTGGGTGTTCATAAAACAGGTGTTTGTGAAAACTTTCTAACTCTCACAGAACACTGAAAAGGTAACCCATCTAAATTGCACAACTCTGCTTTTAGATCTTTTTTTGTGCTTTCAAATTCACTTCGTGCTTACTTCTTTTTTTATTGGTCCTTATGTATTAGCTTGGTAACTTTTTGGGTATTAATGATTCATAAATCTGCTAAAACCCAATTTTTCTAGGACATATAAAATTAAATGGGGAATACAACTATACAGACAATAAATAACATCTAGGGGCCCAGTTTCGAAGACAAATATAGAAAGCATGACTTAAAAACTAATGACTAGGTGCAGAGGTGAGGTTGAGGTAGGGTGCCATGCTGATATCCAGTGGAATAAAGCTGGTTGAAAGTTGGATGTCCTATCATCACCAGTTTTTAGTTTAGTGTGTTTTATTTTTTTGGTGGGTCTCTTCCTGTTTAGGTCCAGGAACATATATTTGTGTGGCTATTTTATTTTAGTTTGGAGAAGAGGCTTATAGGTCAGTGTTTCCCAAAGTTACATTGGTTCTCATACTTGGTTTTAAAAAGTCTGGGAAGGAGGGCTTCCCTGGTGGCGCAGTGGTTGAGAGTCCGCCTGCCAATGCAGGGGATGCGGGTTCGTGCCCCGGTCCGGGAAGATCCCACATGCCGCGGAGCGGCTCGGCCCATGAGCCATGGCCGCTGAGCCTGCGCATCCGGAGCCTGTGCTCCGCAACGGGAGAGGCCAGAACTGTGAGAGGCCCGTGTGCCGCAAAAAAAAAAAAAAAAAAAAAAAAAGTCTGGGAAGGGGATTTGCCTGGTGGCGCAATGGTTAAGAATCCGCCTGCCAGTGCAGGGGACACAGGTTCAATCCCTGGTCCGGGAAGATTCGGCATGCCGTGGAGCGACTAAGCCCCTGCGCCACAACTACTGAGCCTGTGCTCTAGAGCCCACGAGCCACAGCTACTGAAGCCCGCGCGCCTAGAGCCTGTGCTCTGCAACAAGAGAAGCCACCGCAATGAGAAGCCCGTGCACCGCAACAAAGAGTAGCCCCCGCTCTCTGCATCTAGAGAAAGCCCGCGCACGGCAACGAAGACCCTACGCAGCCAAAAAAAGTCTGGGAAGCTTTAAAAAATATTGATGCCAGGTTCTACTCCCAGAAATTCTGATATAATTGGCTTGGGATGAAGTCTGGGTGTTGGGATTTTTAAAAACTACCTACATGATTCCAATATGCTGCCAAGGTTGTGCACTACTGCTCTATAAGGTTTACCGTGGCAAAAAAAAAAAAAAAAAATTCAACAGTCAAATAAGTTTAGAACTCTCCATCTTGGAGATTTTGCAGAGCACATTCCCATTTTAAAGATTCTGCATGGTTCTGAGTAATAAAGTAACCTGTTTAACTCAGAATTTTCCCAAGTACTTCAGCCTGAAATCGGTCCCCATCCCCCTCCCACTTCTATTAACATTCCAGCAGAACTAGCTTTCTGAAACTCTAGGATACATTTCCTGATCCACACCTGTGTGGAACAGAATAGATCTCTTGGGATTAGAATAATAAGCTTCCATTTGGGGAAATGTTTTTGCATGGTTTCCTGAGTTTTAGAAATAGATGGCTTATCAAATAATGATATTTTATCTAATATGAACAGGAATAACGAATTTTCTCTTAAAGCAGACTTGACGCCAGAAAACCTTCCTTAACAGAGAACCCACAAACCTCCCTCTATCAATCCTTTAATGACGTTTGTCATTAAAATGAACCCATACTGTTTGTGTTCAGGGATGGGTTTGTTGTGTTTTGGGGATGACCCCTAGTGATATCCCGGTTGCTGAGCTAGTGTTAATGTGGCTGAGTCTTAATGGGAAGTCTCACCTGAGCATGCCAGAACTTGCAGGTCTCTTAACAAAGGCCCAGAGGGGTCAACTACTTAGAACTTGGCATTAGGCTGCCTTCTTTCTTCTAAAGCAAAGTAAACATGTGCTGGTAGATGTTAGATGCAATTATAAACTGTATCTCTTTACATAACATGTTAAATCCGATATTTGTTAGTTTAAATATGATACTGTGATTTCTGTTAAAGTTTATTTAGCATTAACTTTGTACTTCAAAGGGAAAGTTCTCTTTACCATGTTTTTTCCCTAAGTATCAAAATGTAGAAACAAAATTTATTTTATGCTCTCTTAAGACTTTCATTCTCAACTTTTCTTTATGATGGCTAACTCTCTGCTTCTCAGTGTTGATCTTTGGGGTCATTTCTACCTCCATGGATCTTTAATAAACCTTTACTTTTGATGCTTGATGTGATGGGAAAGAATCTGCATTAGTTTTGATTAGTGAGGATGGGCCAGTTTCCTGAGTCTTGAAAATAGAACAAAATAAATTATCCAGTCCGAACTGTACAATCTATTTTCAACAGCTGGGGCATATTGAATAACTGAGACCACTATGAAAAGCAGACTCTTTATCCGGTTTTCTTGTTAAAGTGTTAAATAAGCACTACTATTCAGGATCTGAGGACAGAAACAACTGTCAAGGTTTCTAGGACCCAATAATACGCAGAAGGAAGTGAGTAATATCTATTCTTTTTTTTTTTTTGGGGGGGGGACATGGCAGTGCTTCAGTGGTTTGAGTTGTGAAAATTGGCTCAGATTACTTTTTTTGTTTTTCCTGTTTTTATGGTTTCAGACCAGTGTACCAAACTTTCTGTAGAAGGGTCAGTGCCAAATTTTTGTACTCTTTACAGTACTTTTCCGATAGCCAGCCTTAGTTGATAAAGGTGGTTTGGAATAAGTTTGCAATCATTTATGTTGATGAACATAGTTATTTTGTTGAATGCCTCGTATATGAAGCTCTTATTTTCAATATTGGAGTCAAAGATAATTTACTATTATTTTTATCTTTAAAACAAAATTACTGTGGTTAAATAGGGGATAGTCAGGTGTTGATAAAAGGCCCAGAGCACAGTCCTTGGCCTGTTTTTCTGGTATCTGTTATTGCTAGGGGTTCTATTCTGCTGACTTATGACCTTTTAAGCCATAACTTAGAAATGAATTTTCGCAAATCTCTGTTTCTTTAGATGAGCAAAATGATTAGTGTATAGCTTTATGTTAAATCTGAAAAGCAGGAGATTCTGTGTCCTTTTTTTTTGTTGGGTACTGGTCATGTTCAATTTTTGGCTCTGCCCCGTGAAGCCATTTGATTTTTGTTCTTTTGTAAGTGGGAAATAGCTTCGTTCTCCCCACTAATTCTTAGCAAATACATTTTTAGCTTATAGGTCTAGATAATATAAACCATTGGCTTGCTCTTTTCCCTGGAGCTGGTGCATATATAGCGTGGATGTGTTCAGAGACTGGAAACCAGGTGTAATTTGGACAATTGTGTAAAGTATTTTTGGACATTGTCTAATTCCCAAGTATCCATACAAATTAGGGCTGAATTGTCTAGTACAGTAGCTATTACCTACATGTGCTATTCAGCACTTGCAATTTGTTTAGTCCAAACTGAAATAGACTACAAGCCTATAAAATACACATTCGATTTCAAAGGTTTAGTATAAGAAAAGTAAAATATCTTATTTATAATTGTGTTGATTACATGCTGAAATATTTCAGATACATTGGATTAAACAAAATATATCGTTAAAATTAATATTATTTATTTCTTTTTATTTTAATATGGTTATGAAAAAAATTAAAATTACACATGTGGCTCTCTTTTGTGGCTTTCATTATATTTCCATTGGAAAGCAGTGATCTAGATTACATTTTTGTGATTGTACACAGTTTATGATTACAGATTTTTTATATAATTTTTGTTTTGAAATGTCCGTAGTTCCCAGCCACTTAGAGTTGTTCAGGCATATGTTGAATGGTCTCCTTGTAATGGTTATTCATTCATTCATTCATTCAACAGCTACACGAGAGTAATGTGCTCAACACTGTACTAGATTCTGGGCATACAACATAAAGGACACATTCCCTGTCCTTAGGAAGCTCTTGATCTTGTGCTGGTTGTGTAGATGGGATTCAGTTCAGTGACTGGAAGGGTGCTCAGATGACCTTTGAGATCCTTTCTAACCCATTGCTCTGCAGGTATTTGCCTGCCTCATAACTACTTGCTATCTGGAGAATTTACAGAGAATCAGAATCAAGATGTGTAAATCACAGTCATTTCTGTTATTTCTTAGTCCATTTACTATAGCTCTGTTTTATTCTTTTTTTTAATTTTTTTAATTTTTTAATTTTTTATTTATTTTTGGCAGTGTTGGGTCGTCGTTTCTGTGCGAGGGCTTTCTCTAGTTGCGGCGAGCGGGGTCCACTCTTCATCGCGGTGCGCGGTGCGCGGGCCTTTCACTGTCTCGGCCTCTCTTGTTGCGGAGCACAGGCTCCAGACGCGCAGGCTCAGTAGTTGTGGCTCACGGGCCCAGTTGCTCCGCGGCATGTGGGATCTTCCCAGACCAGGGCTTGAACCCGTGTTCCCTGCGTTGGCAGGCAGGTTCTCAACCACGAGCGCCACCAGGGAAGCCCTGTTTTATTCTTTAATGTAGTCTCCACATTGTAAACACTGTGATTCTGTTTTTCATTATTCTTCATTTCAAACAACTTCATTACCAGAAATGCTTTCTTATTGTTTTATGTAAATATGTTCTTTCATCTCTGGTTTCATCTGCTCATTATTAACATTGACAGGGTTGCTTTATTCTGAGTGATTTCTTAGATTCGTAGGTTGCAAACAGTGGTGTGTTGGTAAACCGGCTCTGTAATTAAAGAGCATTTGCTGATTTGTGTGGTGTAAATTTTCCCTCCAATGCTGATTTGGGCTCTCAAAATTTTTGAATATCTAACAGTTGACTCTTGAGAGCCTGTAGAAGGACAGCTTTAGTACAATAGGGAATCAAGCCCTTTCTCTTTGTATCTCTTTGGGGATGGTGATTCTAGTTTTCTTAAATTTAATTTTTCTTCTACTGCTTCTCTGCAAAATAAATGTAAAAATAAACAAAAAAATCCCAATTGCTTCACCTATAAAATATTCATAATTCAGTCTTTCATTCAATAAATCTTTATTGACTGACAGTGATTTTTATAACCACTTCATCATAGTTTTATGGTTCAGTTGACTGTTATGCCAGAAATCACATTTAGAAAGATAGAATTGCCGGGATGGATAGAATTTGGATGGTCAAGCGTGAGGTTGAGCTAAATTTGTATTTGGATGTCTCTAGATAGCTGTTGGTTGTAACATTAGTCTTCTGTGTTGGGGGTTAGAGACCCACGATGTATTCTTCAGCAGGGATGAATGATTAGAAATCCTGGGTGTTTGGGGTATTATTACCTTATGTCCTGAATGAAGAGCAGCCTTGTGTTTACCTGTTTAAGGGAGTAATGCAATATATGGTAAAGCTGTCATGGTATGGAAGTTAGAGCTGTAGTTTTCCCAGGCAGCACAGGATGTGCAAGCGTTTCCCCTCAATTGACATCTATGGGATTTCAGTGGTCCTTTATGAGGGAGGTGGAAAAATACATGTCCTTTTATTCAACTCAGTAACCATTTGGCTCAATAAATATAAATGAATGCATGGATGAATGAGTATAAAAGCAAACCAGGAGTTAAATAAACAACTGGGAACCAAAACCGCAATAAAAACTGTGGGAGTATAAAACTTTGTAGCACATTGGTATAGTGATTTAAATCCTGAAAGCTCTGTGTAGCCTCTCTAAAGTGTCTGGGTTAAAATAAAAGTGTGTTTAATACCATTGACAAAGAAAGAGAAAACTACTTTGAATGTCACTGCTTTTTAGCTTTATTCAGTTAATACTCTTTGGCAAAGAGAACAGAAAGAAATGATCTTAAATGGACAGAAGGGATTTGGGGTTAATGCAAAGAAAGCTCTTCTTGCTAGTGAGGATGGAGGTGTCAGGCTCTCGAGTTAACAAAAGTGGCCATAGGAGATCATCGAACATTTTCTTGGGATGATCTCCCAAGCTCCTTTACTTAATTTAAACATTTATTGACAAACATTTATTGACTATCTATTTCATGCCAGGCACTGTATTAGGTACTAAAGAGACAATGGTGAGTAAAAAAACATATAGATCCTGTCTTCTTAGGGACTATTGTAGAGAGAGAGTCAGGGAATCTAATAAGCACATCATGATATAATGTCAAACTGTAGTTAAGTCCAGTGGAAAAAAATGGGGACCTGATCTAGCCGGAGTGGGGTTGGAGGATTTTCCCTGAGACAAGTCATCTTTGAGCTGGGATCTGAAGGGTGAGTAGGGTGACCTAGGCAAGGCGATTGGAGAACATGTGACCAGGGGAGCAAAGGTTCAGAGTGCCCCTCTGAGGAGCTCAGGGAAGGGGGTTGTGATGGGCACAGAGCGTGAGGGAGCATGATGTGAGGAGGAGACTGGAGAGGCGGGGAGGGCCAGATACCACAGGCCTTGCATCCATTTTAGGATTTGAACCTTCCCTCGAGAGAGCAGTGGGAATCCGAGAAGGGCTACAGCAGAAGAGTGGCTGGATCAGACTTGCCTTTTAAAGAAATCACTCTGGCTGCAGTGAAGAGAACTGATTAGAAAGGCGAGGGGTGGATGTGGGGAGGCTCTTGTAGTGTGTGGAGAGGTGCTACGTGAGAGGCAGCAGAACCGTAAATGCGTTCACAAGATGTTTAGGAGGGAAACACAGTGGGGCACGGTGCAGTAGGGTACGGGAAATGAGAGAGACAGAAGGACTTCTGGGCTGTAGCTTGAGTGATTGTGGAAGCTGTGTCTTTTACCAAGTTACAGAGGATCGGAGGATCAAATTATTGTTGTTGTTTTGAGGTAGGGGCAGATTCAAGAGATTCTTCTTCCACAATGAGTTTGAGATGCCTTAAGACACCCAAATGGAAATGTCATGTATGTGGTTGGCTGTCCTGCCTTGGAGATTTAAGGACTTTGTGCTAGGGAGATAAATTTGAGGGTTATTGGCAGATAGATGGTACCTTACATAGATGAGATTGTGTAGGGCAGGGATTTTCAAAATGTGGTCCCTCTTACCAGCAGCACTGATGCCACCTGGAAACTTGTTAGAAATGCAGATTCTCAGACCCCGTTCCATACCTACTGAATCAGAAACTCAGGTGGGGCCCAGCATTCTGTGTTTTAAGAAGCCATCTCGGTGATGCTGATGCTGATGAATGCTAAAGTTTGAGAGCACCTGGTCTCGGAAGAGAGCATGGAGTGTGGAGAATTTCAGTCTGGAATTGAATCTTGAAGAGACTGGGAGGTGAAGGATGACTTTGCAGAGGAGATTGGGAAGGAGTAGTGTTTAGAGAGGTCAAAGCAAAATCCAGGAACAATGAAGAGAATATTCAGAGGGAATTACTTGTTCTTGACCGAGTAAATAAAATGGTGCTTGCAGAATGTTCCCTGAACTTAGAATAAGCAAATCTAGAGACAGAAAGTAGATTAGTGATCGCCAGGGTTGGAGTGGGGACGGGGAATGAATGAGGAGTTATTGCAAATGGGTATAGAGTTTCTTTCTGGTGGTAAAATGGTTTCGAATTAGTGGTGTGCATTGTGACTATACTAAAAATCACAGCATTATGAATACATTAGAAATCACTGAATTGTACATTTTAGAAAGGCTAAAATGGTGAATTTTATCTCAATTTAAAAAAAAGTCCCCTGGGCTTAGCCATATGGAGATCATTGGTGACCTTAGTGAGAAATGTTCATGGCATGGATGAGGGTGGAAGCAGAACAGAGGAGGTCAAGATGTGAGAGAAGAGAAAGTGGGGGCAGGAAGATGAATAGTTTTTCAGGGAAGCCCTGTTTTAAAGAGGAGGCCAAAGAGAGGGTGGTGGCTGAAGTTAAGAAAATTTCAGATATTTTTTTTCTTTTAAAGATGGTAGGGACTTGAAAATGTTTGACTGCTATTGGAAAGGATCCAAGAGAGAGATACGGAGAGGAAAGAAATCATCCACTGTGTTGAATAATGATGCAGTTTCAGGGTAGGAAAGGACTTTTGAGTTTACTAGAGCCTGGTGTTTTCCTAATCTTCACCTCCATTTCCTATAACAATGTAGGTGAAAAATATTTCTTGCAAGCCATCTGCCAATTCAAACTTGAACGTCGTGTGGGGCGGGTTATCTTGCTGCCTTCCAGGACCAACCATTTTATTTTTAGATGGTTCTAACTACATTGGGTGGTTGAGGAAACTCAACAGGTAAGATTTATTTATAAAGTAGGAGATAATATTGCTTTTATAGAGTAAAATTTTTCAGCTTCTTAAAGTACTTTCAAACTTATTATAGTCATTTCCTTCATTCTTATTTCCAGAAGAACCCAGTGCTGCCACTTCCTGAGCCTTTTGCGAATTATCTGGTATTAGTTGGGTTGATGCTCTGATTTTTCCCCTGTCACCTTAGTATTCAGTTTTCTTGGTCTTCTAATTTATTATCACTCATGTATCTGACTTCCAGCTTTCAGAATTTTATTGCTGTTGTCTGTTCTCATTCTCCCTGACCTTGTTGGATTCCATTTAAAAAAGCCTTTTAAAATTCTCTTTTTAGTGGGGTTTTTGTAGATAACATGGATTTACTCTGCCACTTTTATCTTTCTCCCTTTTTTTCCCCCAGAGAATATGTAACATGTTTTTGTGTCCCTTCACTTTTATGGTTACTTTCCTTTGACTATGTATGAGCCAGGTGCCACTAATAAGCCATTTCTCTCTTGCCTAGTTATGAGGGCAGGTTTTGGGAACCTGTTGCCTTCATGAGGATTAAATGTGTTAACGCATCTAAATTACCCAGCATAGTAAGTGTTGGAAAAAGGTATGTCATCAACTTTCCCCAGTCCTGAGGATGTGACTTAATTTTATTGCATCGCTTATTATATATCAGTTTGTGAATGTCAGCCTGTCTTTCTAGCCTGCTGTAACTGCTTTGTATCCTAATTTTGTCAGATGGCCTGTTAACGCACCCTCGCTCTCAGGCCTGCACATTTGATCACCAAGTCACCAGAGCTCTCTTTTCAGTTGTTGGTAAAAACGGTGGCTATGCTAAGACAAGAGATATCATGATAATCTCACCATGCTTTGCAGACAGTACGAGAGACTGGATCTGGAGCTTTTCTGATAACTTACATTTGTGGATCGGTCTAGCTGCGTCTAGGTGGGAAGATACACTTGAGGGAAGTAAGGAGCACCTTCAATTCTTATCATTTCTTTTACTCTTTTTAAATACAGATACTTTTTTCCCTAAGTTTTTCTTTTCTCTACCAAAGCAGTAGTTTTTAAACTAGGGTCTATAGAGAGAATTCAGATGACAAAAATATCATTTTTAAAAAAATTATTTATTTATTTATTCTTGGCTGTGTTGGGTCTTCGTTTCTGTGCGAGGGCTTTCTCTAGTTGCGGCGAGTGGGGGCCACCCTTCATCGTGGTGCGCGGGCCTCTCACTGTCACGGCCTCTCTTGTTGCAGAGCACAGGCTCTAGGCGCGTAGGCTCAGTGGCTGTGGCTCACGGGCTTATTTGCTCACGGGCCTAGTTGCTCACGGGCCTAGTTGCTCCGCGGCATGTGGGATCTTCCCATACCAGGGCTTGAAGCCGTGTCCTCTGCATTGGCAGGCAGATTCTTTTTATTTTTTGCGGTACGCGGGCCTCTCACCACCGCGGCCCCTCCCACCGCGGAGCACAGGCTCCGGACGCGCAGGCTCAGCGGCCGTGGCTCACGGACCCAGCTGCTCCGCGGCACGTGGGATCTTCCCAGACCGGGGCACGAACCCGTGTCCCCTGCATCGGCAGGTGGACTCCCAACCACTGAGCCACCAGGGAAGCCCACAAAAATATCTTTATTTTCACTAGCCATGTAAGTTATAAGATTGCATCCAATTATAAATGTTGGAAATAAACTATAGTAGTATTAGCAATATAAGTGACTTTTTCACAATAGAAACTACATTTTTATATCCCATTGCAGTTGTTGCATATATCTTAAGATATTTATGTTCATTTCTTCTTTAAAATTATAGTTGTTATCAGACCTGCTACTAGATCTTGTTATATATCAATATTAACAATAAAGTATGGTATTATAAATTTGTTTTGTTACATTTTGATGACTTTACATTTAATTGCATTAGTGTTCTGTTATTTCTATGTATTTTATTTTATGCGTTTAAAAACATTCTGAGAATAGACATTCACAGGCTTCATCAGAATGATGAAGGGGGGTCCTGCTGAAGGGGGGGTCCATGACACACAAAAGATTCTGAACTCTTGTCCTAAAAAGACAAGTTCCTACAAAGGAATGTGTGGTTATTTATATAAACTAGTATTTTGTCTTAGATCCCCAGCTACTCCTTTCTCTGGTTTAATCCCTTAAAATTTGCTTCTTAATATATGGCTTATATCTTTACAAGATATTTGAAATGGGGTTATTTGTTTTTCACTGACCCATGAGTTCAGATGGCATTAAAAAAAGAACTCTTGAAATCACGATTAAGTATCTAGAATAACCCTTCCTTAACATAGGTTAACTTTGATGTTTCAGGACTTAAACATTTCTGTTAGGCTGCTTTGCTAACCTACTATTTTTAAATTAGGTTATCAGGATGCTGAAACTCAGTGATGTTGACATTGCATTTAAATTCGCGGCTTAGCAGCCATAGTTTCAAGTTACCTTAGATGGTTGTGATACAAGATTCAGTTTTATGTTAATTATGTGTTAAAGCCTTTAATGGTCATTTTCTCCCCATGAAGCATCTTCTGTGGCCGCCCCCTTCCTCCCCACCTTGGACCAACTTTGTGTGGTACATTTGACTTTGTGATTGGCAGGTGCCTGACAGCTCTATTCCTTCAGGTCAGCAGTGGGGGCTGGGAAGAGCGACTGAGAGCCTTGAGGTCAAGTTTCTTGCCTTGGACACCTTGGAACATTGTTAGTGTTAAAGCTCCAGTGCCAGTTCTTGCTAACTGACCTGAACTTGATACTTCAGTTTTATGTTGCCTAAAGCAGGCCTGCTAAGTTGCTCTAAAAATTTAAATAAAGGATGAAGCACTCAGTTTTCGGTGCAGTAGGTCTCCACTCCTTTTGATAGAACACTTCATGGTGCATTAGAAGCTCTCCTGGATCCTGAGAGGAGATTGTTTGGAAGCATTTTCCTTGGCACTTTTTTTGGGGGGGGGTGGGGGAATGAGGGTGGGGTGGGGGGCAAAATGGAGGTAGTCGCATATAATCCATGAAAACAACTGCCAGGTTCTGTTGACCTGCATGCATTGTCCCATTTAAATTTTTATGCTAGTATTTGCCATATTCCTGACAGATGGTTGTTTCTCTGTCTGAGTACGTCTCATGATGATGCATGTTTTCGTTAATGAAATACTCACTGTTAATAATAATAAGAATAGTCATAATATTTATTGTTTCCTTTGTGCTAGGCACTATAGGAAGGACTTTATATTTTTTAAATGTAATCTGACAACAATCCTGTGAACAGTAGCTGCTATCAGTACCTTCATTTCACAGATGAGGAAACCAAGACTCATAGAGGTAAAATAACTTGCTTGAGGTCCCAGCCAATTCGTGGCAGAGTTGGAATTTGAAGGCAGCCTGATTCCAGAGCTCAGGTTCCTAAATCTGCTTTCTTATTAATTCAGCTAGTTGGATTAAAGCAATTTCAGAAGTTCTGGAGTTAAGCTAGTAGGATCTGATGTGTTACATAAGTTTACCGTGTTGACAGCTGTGAATCCAAATAAGCATGTCTCCAACTGACTTTGGTATTTTATTATTTGAGTGTTCTAAATGCATGTTTTTAATGTTAAGTTTTTTTGTGTTCATAGGGATGCTTCCTTTGGAAATTGCACTTACAATCTCACCATCCTCGACTGTTTGCACGGAATCAGAAAGGTAATAACAATCTCCTTGCTGTGGTCGACATTGTAGTTTAACAATATGAAAAAAGAATTATGTCTATATCCTTGTTTGTTGTTGGAGAGAAGAGAGGGGAGGGAATAAGAAGGCAGCTTTCCACTTCTTAAACAATGATGGATCTGTAATACACAGACCACAGGGCAAATAGGGGCGGTGTTTCAAGGGATAACTCTTCTTATAGAAGTGGAAGGGGTCTCCCTTTCTCACTTAAACTATTTGTGTTATCACTTCTGTCTGCTGCCGTGCCTGTGATGTTGCTTTGTCACCTGCTCAGCTTCATAATCAAGCTATATCTTGGTGTGGGAGGGGCAGGAAGTTATCTAAGTCTCCTCTGTTAATGTGGAGAACATTTCCACATTGTTTTTCTAACTGGATAGTATTACATGCCCATGAACATGAAGTAGTAAGCAGGTCAGATATTATTATCTCATTTTTACAGTTGAGGAAACAACCCCAGCGAGGTTAAGTCACTCTCAGGGCCACAGGGGTTATTAGGAGGGCTCGTTCTAACTCAGATTTCCATATCAATATGGAGTTCTTTCTCATATCCTATCCAGGTATGTCATAAATCAATGGTTGTCAAATGGTGGGGACTTGTGGAGAGATGCAAATTCTCAGACCTCATCCGAGACTGATTGAACCATAAATTCTGGGAGTGGTGCCCTGCTGTCTGTGTTTGTATAATCCCTCCATGTGATTTGATGCACTCTGAAGTTTAGAGTCATAATTATTTAGTTATTTATATATATTATGGAGAAGTTAATCTAAAAGATCTTTGAGAACTTTGGAACATGTTTTAGAAACATTGATTTACAAGCTGAGAAGTCATACATGCTACACTGTGAATTCTAATGAAGGTTCAAGGTACATCATTCCATCTAGAACATATAGTCATGACTTATGAGTCAGGAATGTACGTGTTTCAGAACCCATTGGCAAGGGTCATCGTGGACTGTAAATATAGTATCAGTAGTGAGTCTTGTTCTAGTTTCTTTTCTCTGATGTAATATAACATTGCTTTGGCCCTGTTTTAATTTGAGAAAATTGCTATGGTAAAACATGCTACTTGTTTTCTGTATGTATATTTTTGACTTTGATATTTCATCTAGAAATGAATTTAGACTCTGTAAAACTTTAGTTCTCTTTTCACTTAAAAACTATCAAGATAATCTAGCCTATCCCCTGCAAATAATATCACCAACACACACTTCCAGTAACACCAGTTAAGAACCCTTATATATCCAGTATACCCTTAGGTATACTGGATATATCACCCAGTATACAACCTAAAATTGTAGCATTTAAAAAAGTAATTTACTTATTGTTTCATTATTATTATTTTGCCTATCCTGCCATCTGGTACAGGCTGTTTCTTTTATAAAACTTAGGAAAGTGAAAAAGAGTTCACACTGGAATATCCTTGCCTGTTATTATGGTAACTGGTAACTTGATATAGACATTTATGACATCCTTCCTGTTACAAAGGAAAGGCACGACTTTGTTCATTAAGGTCTTCTGTAAATTTCTTGTTTCATCAAATGCTGGGTTTATTTTACCCAAATGAAGATGAGATTTTAGAGGATCTGATAGATTGTTCAACATGTCTTTAAGCAACTGGGACACACTTTCCCTCTGTACATTCTTCTATAAAGCATCGTGTGCTGGGCTATTTTTGTGGCAATGAGCACCATACCTCCTAAGAAGGTAGACAGACTATGGCCACATTTTTCCCTTTGTTAAGAAGCATATCTTTCTGATTTTGATGTATTAGCGTCATTATAAGCATCAGTTATATATGTGTGAACCACACACAGAGGCATACACAAACACAAACACATTTAAAAAAAGAGGAAGGGAAGTGATACTTCAGGGCATTATATTCTCACCATTTTCTCTGAAATGGTACATATGGCTGAAGTAAGCATCTTTGTTTCAATGTGGAATAATTTAAATAGCTTGTTCTGCTTATCCTGTAGAGGTTGTCTAAATCAGTATTGTCAGAATTTATAAGAATCACCTAGCAAGGCATTTTAAAAATGATGATCCCACCCCCAAAGAACCTGATTTCATAGTTCTGGGATGGGGCCTAATGGTCTGTATTTTAAATATAAATTACCTTAAGTGCAGGTGGTCCGTGTTCTACATTTTGGAAAACACTGGTCTCTAAGGTATTTTCAAAGATAGATGTACTAAACTTGGCTTAACAGTTTCTTCTATTTTTAATGACTTGATCATGTAACTTTCAAAAGTAACTGTGGTTTTGTATTCTATTGTAATCTGTATAGCTTCATGACATACAAAGAAAAAGACTGTCCTCTTCAAAATGTTTTATCTGAGTAAGCCAGATAGTTTTTAGTTCTAAGTCATTGGTTACAAAAAGGAGTATGAAATTTTTCTTCACGTTGTTAAACAGATCAATTCTTCCTTCTAAATTGTAAGAGTAGTCAAGTACATTTTTACTCTGTCAGAAACTATCACCATAAAACAAATTCTCTCAATGTAGAGTTTTAGGAACAAATAAGGGCCTAAAATGCTCTTTTTACTAAGTATCTCACTAATGATAAAAGGAAAATAAAACCTAAGAATAATTGTTTTTTCTTCTAACTGAAAATTTAATCACTATTATATACTCTGTCATAGTTAGGTATAAATTAATTGCATAGTTCCCAATAGGTTTTAACTATACATTTGCTAGTATGTTCCATTTGATATACATAAGTAATTTTACATACAAATTAATGCATATTAGACCTTAAGAGACATATTTTGTGGGACATATTTTCATGTTTTTCTAAGTGTTTAGTCCCACTGGCAAGAAAATCTCAAAGCAAAATTAGATGTTAGATGATTGCTTGGTATGCATTACAAATAAAGGTTTCAAGCTTTCTCCTTCAGATCAGGCAGGATCATTTGTGAGCAGGAATTCCAGAAACGGCTAGAAGTCGTTATCAATTTCACATGCAAAAACTAATTCAAATTCTTATTTTAGGGATTACAACATGGATTTTTTGACTTTGAGACCTTTGATGTGGATGAATATGAACATTATGAGGTTTGTACACTTTATCTTTTTGCAAGATATAATTTCACATTGATTAAATTGTTCTTTTTTTCCTAGCACTCAGGTATTGCAAATTGATTGGCTGCTAAATAAAAGCATTCTGCAGTTTTCTATAGTTGTCAGTTTAATCCTTTCAGCTTTGGTTATTGCCTTTGAACCAGGACTTATCATAATTTTCGTTGGGAAAATGCCATACCTCTCTGTATTCTTTCATCAAACCTTTATTGACAATTACTTTGAACCTTCAGTTTGTAAGAAAAAATAATTTAAAACTACATTTTGGTAGTAAAATTTTGTTACTTTTATTTTTTTTATGTTTTGGTTAAAACAAAACCGGATTTATGCCATATAATATTTTTGACTGCATACATTTTATTTTGAAATACATCTGAATATACTCAATTCTAAGAATTGGCTGCATTTTTTCCCCATGGTGCCATTACAAAGCTTTCAAATAGTATCTTGCCTGTTCAGTGAAGCAATTTAGGCAAAGGCTGTCCAAGTTACATTGTGCTATAAGGAGATGTTGAGGAAGAGCACTTCCGGGGTAGTAGAGGAGTCTAGAAGTAGTTAACTTTTCCTAAAGATGAGACATCTGTAGACTCTGAGTAGTCTGACCACTCCATGAAACTGAGCTCGTCTGTTGTGGCTCTCCTGAGGAGTTATAACATTTATCACTCTCCTTAGCAAGACAAGGGTAGCCCTCCCATTCTGGGCTCTAGTTCAGGATGTGTCTATTTGGATATCCTGCTTACATGTTAAACTTAACACATCTGAGAAGAAATTAATCATCTTTCACCCAAACATGGGCTTCTGCTTTGTTCCTCTGTATTAATGGCATCACCATTCTACTGTTCACCCAGGCTCAAGACTAGAAACATTTCTTTTTTCTCGCCCCCTCAGTCTAATGAGTATTTGAGTTCCCGTTGCTAGGGACCCAGGGTGTATATCATCTCTTTCTTCCTTTCTGTTCTCACTTCTTTCCCCTGGCTCAGGTCTTGTGTCCCGTCCGGTAGACTATTACAACTGCTCTTCAAGCAGCCCAGGCCCTTCTCCTCTTGGTCTTTCACACACTTGACTGAGTGGTCTTAAAACAGAACTCTCGTCTTGTCTTGGCCCCAAACTGGCTGCTGCTCTCATTACTTGGCTCAAATGAGGATAAACTCCCCTGTCCTCGTATTGTTAGCTTTGGATGAGGTCCAGCCCACCTTGCTAGCCTGTCTCCTGTTTCTCCCCTGTATGCACTCTCTGTTCCAGCCGCACCGAGCTGCTTATTTACTGTTTCTTGAATGTCTCTGCACTCTGGCTGAGCTTTCTTTCTCCAGATACCTGTCTCCTTTAACATTTCCCTCCTCCACTTGTGTGTGTAAAATCCTCCACAGGTCAGCTCTCACTCTCTACTGAATTCTCTCCCCCTCAATTTCATGTGTCACAATTTGTGCTTTCCATTTTTCTTACATCATGGCTATTTGCACACAAGCCTTATTTTCCTTATTAGATTGTAAATTCCTTGTGGGTGGGACATGACTAAATGGAAAATATGTATTGTGTTCTTGGATAGAAAGATTTAACATCATAAAACTGCCACTTCTCCCCAAATTAATACATGTAGTACAATTTATTAAAAATCTCCAAAGTATTTCTTCTTCTTTTTAAACTCCAAAAGCATCGTTATTGTGGCATTTCTAGTAGTGTCAAAAGAAAAAAAATCCTCCCCCCCCCCAGAAAAAAAGAACTAGAAACAAAAAGACTATGTACTTATAAGGGGAAAGGTTGAATAAATAACCTGTAGTACAGATACACCATGGACTGTTACACAGTCATTTGAAAAAATTGATGTAAGCTATACCACTTGTCTTGGAATGATTTCTATTATATATTGATGGGAAAAAGTTGATACAGAAGAGTGCTTATAGTATAATTCCCCCTTTTTAACAAACAATGACAAGACCCCCTCCACCCTGTACCTGTATATGTGTATCTGTGTTATATGAGCAAAGGTAATTTCCTGTGAAGCGAACGAAGCTTAAATTTTAGAGGGCCCCACTTGCATGGGCGCCTTTTTTGTGTTCTTAACATTGTATTCTTTTCTTAAAATGGGCCTCCACATTAGATAAGTTTCAGTTGCCGCCAAAACCTGAATCTCTGTCCCACGTATATGAACCTGGAGAAAAATATATGGTGAAACTCTAAAGCCATTTCAGTGAAAGGAGAGATTACAGTGGAGGCTAGAGAGGGAGGAGGGGGAGGACATGCCACAGTAAAGAAAGAAAACTTGTCAATGTCTTACTTATTCCTTTATCTTTTTAAAAACTTTAATGGTGATGTTGAGAGTTAGTTGAAAAAGCTATTGAAAAACCTGAAACATAGTGCAATTTCATTCTTGAGAACCAACTAACAAACCAAACATCTGGTAAGAGTGTGGTCACACTGTAACCTGAATAAATAACCACTACCATCACCACCACCACCACCACCACGAGCACCACCACGCCCACCACCGTCACCAGTACCACCATCACCAGCACCACCACCACCACCACCACAACCACCAGCACCACCACCACCACCAGCACCACCACTCAGGTAATGGCAGGAGGGAGAGGAGGCAGTTGGTGAGCATTTGAAAAGTTTTCCGTTAGATAACTTCCTCTTTGAGAACGATATATCCATTCTGTCATAAAGCCAAAAAATAGAAAAGCACAAGTCGAAGCGTGATCGGCAGGTGGTGGGCATTTCATAAACGCTGCTTAAGGAATAAATGGATATAAGTAAAGGAACTCTCTTCCCAACAAACTGTGGACCATTCATTCCTTGTCATAACTTCTCCCACTGTTTGCTCTGCTTCGGTGAGTCTGGACATTTGGTAAACTTGTGGAATAGCTAAGTTCATAGGCTTCATTAGCTCCAACAGTGTCAGTATTCCAATGTTGTTTGTAGTTTTCAAAGTAAAATTTTATCACTGATAGCAAATTATGAGAATGTAAGTCTTAGATAATATGGCAATGCTCAAGTTAAAGCTTTTTAAAAAGGCACTTCTGGACTAAACCACATTTAATATATAATATGACTCAAGAAAAAACCTAAAGTAATGATGTGGCAGTTCTATGTGAGATTAAAAGGGAGTCTTATGGAAGAAAAGAAAAGTCTTTATGGTAACAGTACTGCTTGTAAATGCTGTTAATGACAAGGTCAGCACCAGAACCACTCTGCTCATTCTGCAAAAGGGTCTAGAGCAGTGCTGTCCAATAGAAATATATCAGAGTATATCTATCTATCTATATATATTTTAAAATTCTAGCAGCCATATTTAGAAAAAGTAAAGAGAAATGATGAAATTAATTTTAATGATATATATTTAATGCAATATACCAGAAGTATTATTTCAACATGTAATCAATATAAAAATTATTAATGGGATATTTTATGTTTCTAACTTGGAACTGAGCCTTTGAAACCCAGTGTGTAGTTTATACTACGGCACGTCTCAGTTTGGACCAGCCACATTTCAAGTGCTTGGTAGCCACACGTAGCTAAAGTGCAGATCCTGCAAGGACAGGCTTGCCAATGAACTATCATAGCCCCTCAGAATGACATGAAGCCTAGGATGAGCAGTACAGGTTGCACCTTCTAGCTTCAGGTGATCTAATTGTTCACATAAGAATTAATTTCAAGGCTCTGTTCTATTTAGAAGGCTTGGGGTAAGATATCTCAGATAGCTTGCTTAATTTTCTTGTGGCTTCCAAATAGTCCACTGTATTAATTATTGATAAACAAATGTATCTTCTAAAATATGGTGTCTCAGGTTCTTTGCCAAGCCGATGTGGAACTGTACATTCTTCATATTTGCACTGATCAAATAGATATAAGCCTGGGAGCTATGCTGGGAAGGTCCAGTAAAGTAACTACAAGATGGTGGCCCAGAAGCTTCTGCTAGGAATCAGTGTCACCTTTTCCAACAGGCTTCTTAAGGTATTTTCCAAGAACTTGAGAAATCTAACCATTGATCAGTACATTTGAAAAATAGAAATAGACCTTTTGCCCTCAGGAAAAACAATGAAGACGAAAGAGTTTGAGTATTCAATCGAGTTACGTACCTGTAGGTATGTGAGGAACTGTATCCTCTCTAGTAGTAAAGCTTAGTGGTTTATTGCTAATATAGGACAATATTCTGCTTGTAAGACCCTGAAGTGGCACCCATATAGAGGCTGCCTTCAGTCAACTCCTGTTCTTTTGGGAGACTATCCTTACCAAGTAAGACCTTGTCTAAACACCACCGATCACTAATGATGCTACTCTTAAGCAGTCATTATTCATCAAAGAGAATTTGAAGTTGTGTCTTCAGTTCCTTATATTGGGTGTCCCCTAAGCAAAGCAAAATGGGACTTTCCACTGTTTACCAGAAGGCTTGCCATATTTGATGACGTCCCTGTGTTGGCCATGCAGAGATGAGCTCACAGAGCAGTACTGTGTGCCTAGTTGAGGGGAGGGGAGAGGGAGAGAAATGCAAAGACATGCAGCTTCAGTGGCAGCATTTGGAGATGCCTTATCAGTGTGGCTTACATGAATTACCGCATCCAGAATTTGGTCCATGCAACTTTGAGGAGCTGCCTTAAATACCCTTTTGGGAATCATCTGGAGCTTAAAGTTCACGTAAAACCTACTTCCAACGCTAAGAAATTACTTTTCACTTCTTTCTTTGAGCTATTTCATATCCGCCATTATTTTTTTTCTCCATAAATCATTCCTTTATTTTGAGAAAAAAATGCTTTCTATGAAATAATTTTGTCAATATGAGGATATTTTCCCAGAATATCAAGTTATTATTGACTTGCCCCTGTGCTTTTACATGCTGGCAAACCTGGGACACTTCTTCACCATGGGTTACTTGATGGAAGTGGTTAGAGCTGGGCTTGGCTTCTGTAGGCCTGGTGACAGACAAATTGGTTCCTGCTTATTTGAGAGTGGAGTCACAGCACAAGGCTTCCTCTTGTTTCTCCCGTCACGGCACACGTGGAAAATGTGACAGTATTTGATCAGCACTGTGTGATCATAGCTCACAGCTTACGGCAGCTGGCTGGGGAACTCTGGCTGCCCCAGCACCTGCCCAGGAAACTCCATTCTGTTACACCAATTGGGAAGCTCTGTTCTACAGAAATAACGGTGTACAGGTCAACGTTAGTTTTTTTTTTTTTTTTCATTTTTAAATTTTTAAATTTATTTTTGGCCACATTGGGTCTTTGTTGCTGCAGGCGGGCTTTCTCTAGTTGCGGCGAGCGGGGGCTACTCTTCATTGCAGTGGCTTCTCTCGGTGCGGAGCACGGGCTCCAGAGCACAGGCTCAGTAGTTGTGGCACACGGGCTTAGTTGCTCCGTGGCATGTGGGACCTTCCCGGACCAGGGCTCGAACCTTGTCCCCTGCACTGGCAGGCGGATTCTTAACCACTGTGCCACCAGGGAAGCCCTTTTTTTTTCATTTTTAAAAGGTTTATTATCTGTCACTTAAGTACAAAAAATATTTCAAGTGAATGTTGTATATCTACCCTTTAAAATATATATTTTTTCTATTTTATTTTATTTATTTTTTTATACAGCAGGTTCTTATTAGTCATCCATTTTATACACATCAGTGTATACATGTCAATCCCAATCGCCTGGTTCATCCCACCACCACCCCCAACCCCCTGCCGCTTCCCCGCCTTGGTGTCCATACATTTGTTCTCTACATCTGTGTCTCAGTTTCTGCCCTGCAAACTGGTTTATCTGTACCATTTTTCTAGGTTCCACATATATGTGTTAATATATGGTATTTGTTTTTCTCTTTCTGACTTACTTCACTCTGTATGACAGTCTCTAGATTCATCCACATCTCTACAAATGGCCTAGTTTCGTTCCTTTTTATGGCTGAGTAATATTCCATTGTATATATGTGCCACATCCTCTTTATCCATTCATCTGTCGATGGGCACTTAGGTTGCTTCCATGACCTGGCTATTGCAAACAGTGCTGCAATGAACATTGGGGTGCATGTGTCTTTTTGAGTTATGGTTTTCTCTGGGTATATGCCTAGTAGTGGGATTGCTGGGTCATATGGTAATTCTATTTCTAGCTTTTTAAGGAACCTCCATACTGTTCTCCATAGGGGCTGTATCAATTTACATTCCCACCAACAGTGCAAGAGGGTTCCCTTTTCTCCACACCCTCTCCAGCATTTGTTGTTTGTAGATTTTCTGATGATGCCCATTCTATCTGTTGTGAGCCAAGAAGATGTATCACACTCTTTACGGCCTCAATTTGGTAACTTTTCAGTTAATTTATTGAACAGATGTTTATTAAGTACTTTCTGTTTGCTCAGTATATTTACTAGGCTAATATTTTTTTTCAGAAGGCCTCCTGTAATTTTGTCTCTTCATGGGTGGGGTTAGAGCCTTTCTTCTTATCACCTGCTGTCATAGGTTCCATATATCCTTGTGCCTCATTCTGCAGATGTTATCATGTTTGACCCTTCTCATATGTTATACTTCCATTTTCATGTTTATCAGGTTGTCTACACAGAATTTCTCACTGATCTATGACAGGCTGAATGTCATAGTGAGAATCAGTGAGAAATTCAGCAATTCATAATCCATCATTATTGCTATTATCACTAAATGATGCTCTTTTGGGAAAAGAGCATTGCTGTTCTAGAAGGTGATTTCACATTATCTTGGCCACATTGCAATGTAGCCCATCTGGGAACTGTTGGTGAGAAAGTGTTGGTCAATTCTGGATGCCTGGGACTGGGTCTTGGCTCTTGGGCCGCTTCTGTCAAGTCTCCACATAACTCTCAGAGTCTATGTTTTAGAAATTAAGTAAGTCTGATTACATCACTCCCCTACTTTAAGTCTTTCATGGGCTCCATCCTGACTGAAAGTGTGGAGGAAATGCCAACTCCTGAATGCAGCGCAAAAAGCCCTTCTGGACATGGGCTTTGCCATCTTCCCCATTTTCGTCCTTTTCCCTTCCCTCCTCATACCCAAGTCCATGCAGCAGTGCATCTTCATGCTGTTGTACCTTCAGACATGCTCATTCCCTCCTCCTCTTCCCTGTGGTCCTTCCTCCTCTGCCCACCGAATTCATGTATTTACATGTCTAAGGCATTTTTAGCTCGATGGGAGCTCTTCTCACACAACGTGTGTGATGCTCTGTTTACACACCTGTGTCTTCCCTGTACTCTGGGTATTTGAAGTCAAGAACGTGTCTCTCTGGACATATATACACTACCAAATGTAAGGTAGATAGCTAGTGGGAAGCAGCCGCATAGCACAGGGAGATCAGCTCGGTGCTTTGTGACCGCCTGGAGGGGTGGGATAGGGAGGGTGGGAGGGAGGGAGACGCAAGAGGGAAGAGATATGGGGATATATGTACATGTATAACTGATTCACTTTGTTACAAAGCAGAAACTAACACACCATTGTGAAGCAATTATACTCTAATAAAGATGTAAAAAAAAAAAAAGAACACAAATAACAAATGTTGGCAAGGATGCAGAGAAAAGGGAACCTTAGTGCACTGTTGGTATGACTGTAAATTGGTACAGCCCCTGTGGAAAACATTATAAAAAAAAGAATGTGTCTCTCATCTTTGTGTCAATAAGTAACCCACTGGCACAGTATACTTGTAGTGGGCAGTCATTAAATGTTTGTAGAATGAAAGAACTAATGAATAAACCAGAAAATAAGTTCTAAAAAAAAAGCAGTATAACACATTTCAAGACATTTTATATAATCTGTTAAAAGTAACTACTTTTCAATGGAAAATGACCAAGACATATTAATTAAGAATCCATTCTGATTTTGTAGTAACACTCCAGGGGGAAAATGTATTGACTATGGTAGACAACTTCCTGAAATGCCGTTTCTGTTTTTTCATTACCAGCCAATCTATGCAGCAAGAGTGAGTTGTTGTTTTTTTTCCAACCAGTTATTTGCAGCACAGATCGCTAGATACTGTAATCTTCAACCAGGGCTTGCATGTAAGGCCAGTTTAGTTTAATATTACTAAACCTGGAGAGACTGTCTCCAGGTTGACTATGTCATCCTTCACTGCAGTTAATAAGTAAATTGTCAAGTGATAAAGGTGTGTAGACTCCCAACATTGCCCTTTTGCATACACATTGAGAACTAACACGGTTTGTTAGGCCTCTTATCTCTCAGTGTGTCACCTCAGGTCAACAGCAGGAATAATTGAACATCTAGGGGATGATGTTTCAAGGCTTTGCTTTGGATTAGAATTTGTACAGCAACTTAGAATGTAACCTGGATTCTGCTTGATTTGCCCTCCACTTGTTCATGAATTATAGAACCGGAAAAATGTGAATTTCTGCCACCGTAATTGTGAATTCCTGCCATAAGACTGGGATCAGGCAAGCTCCAGAATACAGGGATATGGGCATGTCCTCACACCTGGAGGAACTGGGGAGCTGTGCATCCCACGGTGATTTGACTGTTCAGAGAACTATTAGAAGCATTTCCCTGGAGCTATCCTGTAGTGTTGATTATACCCCTCAAAGGCCGCAAGTGTAAGGAAGCAAGATTCAATCCTTCCTGGGCCCAGTGTTTCCACCTCTTCTAATGCAGTGCACGCATTGCTGGCTCAGAGATTATGTTGGTTAAATCTATAAAATGTTTTGAGGTCTAAGAAATTTCCCATGTTTTTCCCTTCCTCCTTAATTATTGTTTGTTCTCTGTCCCTTCTTTTACCTCCACTTCTTAAGAGAGCAATCTTGACTCTGTTTTCACGCAGTCAGTCAAAGTTATGGTCTGGCCTTTCCTCTCGTGACTCAACAGAAACTGTCCTTGCTTAATGGCAAGACTTAGCCAAACTGAATTGTTGTGCTTGGTCTTCTTCCTACTTGATTTACTCTGTGGCCGCTCTCTAATTCTAGAAACTCACTTTCTTTCCCTAACCTGAAAAGTTCTGTCTCGGGCTTCCCTGGTGGCGCAGTGGTTGAGAGTCTGCCTGCCTATGCAGGGGACATGGGTTCGTGCCCCGATCCGGGAAGATCCCACATGCCGCGGAGCGGCTGGGCCCGTGAGCCATGGCCACTGAGCCTGTGTGTCCAGAGCCTGTGCTCCGCAACAGGAGAGGCCACAACAGTGAGAGGCCTGTGTACCGCAAAAAAAAAAAAAAAAAAAAAGTTCTGTCTCTTACTTTTCTCCTCCTTCCATCTCTGGCCATGTGTCTCAGGATCCCCTGCAAGTGCTTTCTCTTCCCTTGCCCACCTGAAATGTGCTGGTCTCTAGGGCCATGTGCTTTCTGGTTAAATACATTCTCCATGAGTGAGGGGACTGTTTCCAAATTTCAACAACCATGTGTGTGCTGCTGGCCTCAAATCTTCATGCCTTGAGCACTGGAAAGGTACCTGCACACGTGCACTAGATTCTTGCTCCCTGTGGTTGCATTTGCACAGCGTTCACTGGGTGGGGCTGCGAAAGCAGGCCGCTAAATGTTTCCTGTGTTTAGAGGTGAAGCAGTCGTCCACCTGGGGCTCCTCTTCCCCTCTACCACACTGTTTCTCTCAAAAGTAAATCCTAAGTAATAATCTAGAGTTTTACTATTATTTAAAGCCAAATGGCAAGGGAACTTAATTTAAACCAAATACCTCAAATATTTACTTTGATTTAAGCTCATAAAGTACCAAATTTGACAGCATATTTGCTGTTTACGTAATACAACTATACTATCAACGCTATTTTATTGTTTCAGAAGTAAGGAAATATAAAGAAGGTGCTTTTTAATGAATAAAAAAGACTCTGTAGTTCTGTCTTTATTTTTAAAATAATCTTTGTGCCACCATTAAACCTCTTATGTACTTGTATTATAACATTTATCAAAGTTTAATGCAACTTTTTCTTTAATGGGTATCTTAGTTCAGGCTGATATAACAAAATATCATAGACTGTGTGGCTTAAACAGTAGACATTTATTTCTCACAGTTCTGGAGGCTGGGAAGTCCAAGGTCAAGGCACCAGCAGAACTGTTGTCTGGAGATGGCCCTCTTCCTGGTTCGTAGATGGCCAAATTCTTCCATGTCCTCCCTGTGTCCTCATAGAGGGAGCTCTCTGGGGGTTTCTTTTATAAGGTCACTAATCCCATTCATAAGGGCTCCATCTTCATGACCTAATCACCTCCCAAAGGGCCCACTTCCTAATACCATCACGTTGGGGATTCGGTTTCAACATATGAATTTTGTGGGGGACACAAACATTCAGTCTATCGCAATGGGTAAAATGGAGATGGTAATAACACCTACCTCACAGGGTTGCCCTAAAGATGGAATGAGTTGCATGTCATAGAGTAGTGCCTAGCAGAGAGTCCGTGGTATATCTGTTAGCTGCTATTATTATTAACGTTTTTTGTTACTTGTTTTCAGACTCCTTAAGGGCACAGAGGGAATGCTTTTTATTATTTTATGTGTGACACCAAGTTATAGTCCTTGATATATAATAAAAGCTCAGCAAATGTTTTAATGAATGTTGAATTGTGCTTCAAAACTGTTTATCCATGTTGTCTTAGAAAACACATCTGTTGATAAAGGGAACCAATCCAATAATTGTCAACCTGAAGGTCTGTCTTTTCTCTCTTACAGTCTGTTTAACATTTGGTAAAAAGGCCAAATGTTTTTCAGTGTTTTAACTGAAAAATATCTCTGTGACCATTAGAACAGAGGCATGCCTTACTGGCACAGATTTATTTCTTAGAAGTTATAAAAATTCATGTTTTCAAGTCAAATTAGATTTTATTTAAATTTTTTTTCAGTTTTAATACAGTTTATTTTTACTTTGTAAGACACTTTGATTTCTTTTTATTTTTTCAAATTTTATTTTAAATGCACCAGGAGAGTTAGCTATTCCAAAGAAATCTGGTGAGTCTTATATGTAAGCTGAAGGATCTTATAGTAACATGAATATTAACAACTAAATGTATCAGTTTCAAGAATTCACATTTTCATTTTGGGGTTTTCTTGTAGTGAAGAACATCTGCAGTTTCTCTACATAGTACTTGGTAGGTTGTAGGCTTTGGATTGGAAGAGGTAAAATTATTCTCTCACCTCATCTTTGCCTAGACATTTGTTTATAAAATGTGGTAATGTTGGAAAGTACCTTAAGTTCCTGTCTGATCTAGGTTTCTTGGAAGTGTGTGTGTGTGTGTGTGTGTGTGTGTGTGTGCACTCGCACTTGTGCACAAACACATTTAATTAGAAAAACCAGCTTGTGTTATCTTAAATATTTTATTATTGATAAATATTGACATTTGTATAATCCACTGTGAAAGAAGGCACAGATACTAATTTTGGAAGCTTACCAGTAAGGTTATGTTATATTATTCAGTTAAAAACTGTAACTTTCTTATTCATTTTTTTTCAGATTTGGATCTAAGACATAAATCTTTTTGTTTACTCCATCAGCCTTATCCAGGTTACTGAATATAGCCCAATATTATCTAATGTTTATCTTTTTGGGTAGGCAGATTTGCAAACATATTCTTTTGGTTCTGTGAGTGAGTTCATTGCTTCTCTCCATATGATTGATTATAAAAGGTTACTATTTAACCAAATGGATGTCTATAATCCAAATAAACAGACATAGCACAATGTATATATTTATCTAGGTCAACTTCGTGGTCAAGGATACAGGAATAGTGAACATAGAAACCTGTTTTCTTCTACTGTTCATAAATAATTGGTTTTAGCCTTTTGATGATTAGAGCATACCCTTATTTTTGAATTTTTAAATAATGTTTTAAGCTTAAGTATTACTTGAGATGGATGTTAAATTCTTTATCCAAATTGTTCTAAATAGATAGCTATGCTTGAGATTTAATTTGGCATGTGTAATCATAACACTCGGCATCTCTAAGATTTTATTTAGGGCATTATGGAGATTTTATGTTTATTATGATTAGATTAATGCAATTCAGACATTTACAAGGTGTCATGTAAAGTTTCATTTGTAACTTTTTATAACTGGGAAGAAACATCTGCATTTTAAACATGAAAATTATACAGCCAAGTTATGATTTTTGTGGAAATCAAATCTAATGGGTAGTATAAGTAATTAAAGTAGAGGCTCCAGATTTCCTTGGTAGGATTACTCCAATTTATTTTAACAAATACTTATGAGCTCTTACAGCAGAGTGCAGACTCTGTATTGACACAGATTCCTACCATTGAAGTCTGTGCCATGTAGTGGAGCAGAGAGCCTTTTCTATGGATAACCTTGGCCCAGCAAAGAGAACTGCCTTCCTTCCCTGCCTGGGGAGGTATCTATGCAGTGCTGTAGAGGGTGGAGACTTGGAGACTAAAAGCTGTGCCTGGTGGTGGAGGATGGGAGTAGGACTGGTGTTGGGGGTGGGTGAAAGAATGCTTAGGGGAAGAAGAGATACATATATTTTGTGATGCATTGCACAGCTGTGTCCCAATAGCCCGCAAAGTTTGGGTCCCCTCAGCCCTGCTCCAGTGTTCCCTGGGTTCAGAGGCACACCAGGAAGGGAAGGAAATGAAGGAGGTAATGGAGCAGTGGAAGGATGCTTGGCCCCTTGCCTGGTCTTCAGGCCTTTTCTGAGGATCCTGGAGTGTGTGGACCAGAGGCTGACAGCTGGTGATCAAAGTCAGCCCACAGATGTGTTTTATTTGCGTTCTTAGTATTAAAAAACAATTTAAAACAGTCAACATTTCAAATATAGAGAGATTTTACATGAACATCCAATTGGAAGATCAGCTATGTTCAGTCAAGTTTTCCTGTGGTCAGTTGGCCAGAGCTGAGGAGCATTTGCCTTTATTTATGTCTCTTGCCTGACCCTTGTAGCTGTTTGGTTTGCAGCTCCTGCAGGAGACTGTGGCAGTCTCCAGTTTGTGGTACACCCTGAGGGTTTGATGAGCCTCTGTTCCTCACTCCTGTCTTCTGTTTCCCCGTCTAAAAATCAGCACCGACAACAGATAGAAACCTGTAAAAACAAACAAAAAATGGAGGTGTGTTCATCATGACCCTGATATTTATAGATTTTTTCATTGTTTAAAGTATGTTTACCATGTTCATGAAAAGTGCTTATATTTTCTGTCTTCTCTTATTTCCCATTATTTCTTGCTGGGGCAAGCAATGTTTGTTTTCATTTCATTCCATTGCAGAGTGGCCAAGAGACAAAATTATTTTCAGCAAAGCACCTCCACTTTAAGTAAAGTTTTCTAAACTTTTCTTATGGTCTAGATAAAAATTTTTCGAAGTGGATTGAATTCATAACCATTTTGAGAATCAGATGCATGTTTTTATTTTAAGCTATATTATTTTGTCTTCATGTATGTCCAACTAGTCTAGTACTAATAGAGTGAAAAACGGTTATATTTGTAAGGGTTTCCTAAATTGTATAAGAATTATAAAATATTTTTCTTCTCTTTTCTCACAAAATTCTCCCAGCGAGTTGAAAATGGTGACTTCAACTGGATTGTTCCAGGAAAATTTTTAGCATTTAGTGGACCACATCCAAAAAGCAAAATTGAAAATGGTAGGTTTTTATTTACTTTACCCTCCAAAAATTTATTTCAATTCATCTTCTTTGAGTTCTTAATATCCTCAGATAATCCTTTCTATTGGTAATATTCTCCAAAGAATATTTATTAATTAAAAAAATTGAACAGTATTTCAATTGTTAAATTACTAATTGAACAGTAATTAGTGTGTTAAATATTAGAGTTTAGTAAGTGGAACTATAATCACTGTTTTAAGACTATCACATTTTTAGGTTTCCATAAATAGGGTGTTCACTTTACCTTGACCCAATTATTAAAGAAGAATCTGAGAAACCAACTGGTCAAAACAGTAAGCAGATTGCTGAATTCTATCAGTGGTTCTCAGATTTATTTGGTGGTGGTGGCGTGCTATACCTCAAGGTATTCTTTGGTAACACCATGTTGAATAATGACGATGATGGTGACAATAGGTGTCATTTATTAAGTGCTAGTTACTAGCTAATCACAGCATCATCTCATTTAGTGCACACACAACTCTATGAGGTGTAGGAACTATTACCTCTGTTTCACAGAGGAGGAAACCGAGGCATATGAGTAGGAAATTTGCCCAAGTTCACAAAGTAATATGCAGAACTGGTGACACTCCAGCCAAGAGCGGGGCTCCTAAGCATTGCCACTACACTGATCTGTTTAGTTCCATCATGGCAACTAGGAACAATATTCTAGCTGACAATAATTTAATTACTTACTTGCAGTATATGTAGAGCCAGGGGCATACATATTCAGGAAAAAAAAGCATGACAAAAAAATAAGCCTCTTGAATGAAACATGATAGGCTATGTGTGTTTTCCCATTAACATATATTTTTTACTTAATTATTTTTTTTTAACCTCAGATTCCCAGAAGACAAGTAATGATAGGTACCAAAGGTTTAAGAATAGTTGATGGGAGAAGTACATAAAATTAAAAAAATATCACCCATGAACATAATAGCTCCTTTTTTCCTCCCTCTCTAGTCTTAGAGCTGGAACACTAGTCCTTGGAGGAACATAATTTGAAACCCTTAGTCTAGATTTATAAGTTTATTCTTCTTTCATAACCATCATCATCATAAGTATTCTAAAATCTAGTGTCATTGTATATGGTTGTTCATGCATTTAGATTTGATAATTTTTTTTGAGTTTCCACACATGTGCTTATCACTTTATACCTATGACATATCTCACAGGGAACTCTGCTTAAATCATGGGGATTGAATCATCCGCTCTGGGGATGGGTAATCCAGGTCTACAGAGTTACCCTAACAAATAGGATGTCTCTGTACTGAAACCATAATTAGATCTTCTCATTTACACATTTGCTCATGAATCCGGTTCGCTACAGACATTGACTGAATAACCTATTATGTTGGCTTGTTAGGAATAACTTGTTAAGTGCCTGAGGAAACTGCTTTCCACCATTGGTCTTTCAAGACAGGATTGATTAAACCTCCCTTTAGCCTTCTGTGCAAAATGATCTGACTCAGACCCAGAAAACCTTAGTAGGTGTATGGTTTCAGTAGTGGCTTTGTTGTTGGGTGTTCATTTGGTGAAACAAATTTGCCATATAGGATTCACTTTTTTTTTTTATAAATTTATTTATTCATTTATTTATTTTTGGCTGTGTTGGGTCTTCGTTTCTGTGCAAGGGCTTTCTCTAGTTGTGGCAAGCAGGAGCCACTCTTCATCGCGGTGCGCGGGCCTCTCACTGTCGCGGCCTCTCTTGCTGCGGAGCACAGGCTCCAGACGCGCAGAGCTCAGTATTTGTAGCTCACGGGCCCAGCTGCTCCGTGGCACGTGGGATCTTCCCAGACCAGGGCTTGAACCCGTGTCCCCTGCATTGGTAGGCAGACTCTCAACCACTGCGCCACCAGGGAAGCCCAGGATTCACTTTTTAAATGAAATTTTCTTAAAGAGAAGATGAGAGGTGTAATTAAAAAAACCCATTTAAAATATTTTTATAGAGATAATGTATGATTTTTTTTTAAAAGAAAATGCAGATGAACTCATAAAAACAGCATTAAAGTGACCTATAATTCTACCCATGTTTTCTAGGTTTACTAGTCGGTGGTGGGATTCTTGGGGATTTTAATTTTCTTTCCATCTGCTTCTCTGTATTTTTTATTTGCACATATTTTTTCTCTCTTAAAGAATATATATACACACACACACAGACTTACAAAAATATTCCTTTTTTTTTAACTAGCATGGAGTCATAACATGATTACTGTCTTATAGCAGCTTTTTTTTTCACTTAATATATCACATACTCCTATCCATGGCAATAAATGTAGATCTTCGTTATAATTTTCCATGACTGCATTCAATGACTATGCCATAATTTTACTAATCAATCACTTAATTTTTGAATGAGCTCTAAGTTGTTCAGTTTTTCACTTTTTAAAAACTACAGTGGTTGGTATACATGTCCATACATCTTTTTTGCAGCCCTGGTTTCTTTTCTAAATTCTTGGAAGTAGAATCACAAGATAAAAGGGCGTATTTTGTGTGTCAATTGTTACTTGTCAAAAGTCTTAAAAAAATTATTTTTGGTCCTATATTACAATATAGGGAAATAATTATCCACCATTTGCTTATATGCTGGGAGTGGTGCTAATAAGCCTTTTTGCACACCTCATCTATTTAATAAGCAGAAACACCCCTTGGAACAGGTGGTAGTTATTTTGTGGAAGAGAAGATGGAGACTTGGTAACCTAACTTGCCCAGGTTGACATAGCCAGAAAGTGGCAGTGTGTGGATTCAAACACAGGTCTCTTTGATTCCAAATTCTGTGTCCTTTTTAATTTTACTACAGAGAAAGAACATGTTCACTACAGAACTTTAAGTAATCTAGATAAAAAGTCACCTGTAATTATATAATCTAGAAATAACCACTGTTGAGATATCGTTCTCTCTGTATCTTTTTCTTCTATGCATATACTGTGCCCTCTCACATTGAGAAAAAAAGGTGTGAAAGTGCTGCTTACCTAATACTTGCCAGTTTTTATGTCTAGAATAATTTCATTTAAGGCTGTTGTTGGTAAAATATTGATATTTTACTGGAATCCCCATTTTAAGATCTGATATTCACTAGAAGTGTCATTTTTTTTTGTAAAGTGGTTTAACTCTGTAAATTCTTTTTGAACTTAAGAAATTTTTTTTTTTTTTTAGTTGAGAAACCCTTGTATTTTCTGAGGTGGCTGAAAGTCATTTTAGGGGTCTGTTAGTAGAAAAAGGTAGATTTTTTAAGGAGTTAGCACTGAAATAGCTGTTGCTAGGATGTAGCAAAAGGAAGCACTAAAATCTTGGGGTCTGGCAGAATGCATTATAGCAGTCTTAAGTGTGTGTTGTCAGCAGAGACCAACTAGGAGTTCCTTTCAGCCATCTTTGTTCACATTGTTTTGACAGGGGGGGACAAGAGGAGCCCTAACCCTTTTTTGATTAAACAAGTGTGACTTGATAAATGAATAATACAGCAGTAGAACAAATTGGATTTCAGATTTTCCCCAAAAACCCTCAAACTCTTAGGTGGCAATGTCCTCATCTCTACTTCAGAAAGAAAGAAAGAGAAAGGAAAGAAAGAACAGGGAAAGACGGCTCGAGACAGGGAATCCAAACAGTTTGAAGCATCAGCCTGCTCATTTAATGAGAGAAGCTAGGTGTGAAGAGCCTGGGCTGCTTGAAGTCTGGCTCTGCCCCTAACTGGCTGTGTGAACTTCGTGAGTTCCTCAGCTTCTCTCATCATCAAACGGGGAAACAGGATGCACACTGCAGGCATTTGGTGAAGATTAGGGATATTATAGGAAGTGAGTGCCTTGCACAGTGTCGGGCACATTAGTAGGTGCTTATTAGGTAGCAGATATTCTGATTACATTTTTATCATTAATGAACCTGATAAACATATTTTATTGCTTTCCACATTTGCCTGCCTATTTTGCAGTTTTTACTTTTAATGAATGGGTGGACTAATCATTTGACTCTGCTGTTCTTCTGTTTCCTTTAAATGAGGGTCTGGGAAGAGATGAATTTTACAATCTCTCTTTGCTTTGAAATTGGTCAGCGCCAGGGCTCTGCCTGTGCTTTACTGATGCCAGGGCACCATCTAGTGGCCAGATGGAGTAAGGGTCGGATGAAAGCTCGGTCAGCTCCGTGCACATTGCTAAAACCAGTCCTCCATCAGAAGCAACCAAATGCATCGAAAACAGTTGTTCAGAGGTCAGAAGATATTGTCATTGTTGGTTATAACTCATTTGAAACGCTTTTGAGGATTTTTAAGAAACGTCCTCACAAATCCAGGAAGTGCAGCCCCTAATGTCCCTGTTTTGGAGATCTAACAAATAGAATTGAGTTGGATTTTACCTTAAATCATCCCCAGCACTGGCCCTAGAATCTGACTGTCAGGGTTCAAATGCTGCCTCTGTCTCTTCCCAGCAGTGTGTGCCTGGCTGGGCCCGTTCACTTTCCCAGGCATCAGTGACTGATAATTGTAAGGTTTAATGAGATGATGTACATGAAACACTTAGCTTAGTGCCTGGCACATAGTAAGCGCTCAATAAATGTTAGGTGCTATGATTACCATTACTGTTATTATTTCAGTGCCCTATTACCATATTTGGATAACTGTTCAGTGTTCTTTTCTCAAAAGATATAAGCAGTTTCTCTTGATAGTAGATTTAGGTATATTATCTGTAATGCCATTTACTCATGATGGGAAATCATATATGTAAAGAGAAGTTCTTACAGCCTTGGTGGAGGAGGGAAGGGACAGACACCAAAAGAACCATGAGCGTGCTTCCTGACAGGTGCCATCATAGAGGTGCCAGTGATCACTAGGAACCCAGGGTTAGAAGTGCCTGTCAGACTGTCACACCATGTCCCATCCCATGTGTTCCTAAGCCCTCTCCTTCTCATTCCTTACATGATAGAAAAGCTCTTGTTTCCTTATGCCAACCACAGTTCTTTTTCCCTTTAGGCTGGAAAATGATTTGAGCAAACAAACCAACTAGGAAAACAGATTTGATTTTTTTCCAAGTGGAAAGGATCTGTTTTCTCTAAATGTGTATAAGTCACTGTTTCTACACAGAAGATTGTAAGTAAGCTCTGTCTTACCTGTTTGCTCAAAAGCAGCCTGGCTTGTGAAAATCGTGTATGTGGGCTGCGGATTAGTTAGGCCTGCCTGCCAATGCTGCCTTCGCCCCTTGTGTGACCTTGGCCAAGGCTGCCAGTGAGGGCTCTTGGTTGCACGCAGCAGATATTGGAATTATGCTGGGGAGCTCACAGTCTCCAAGCGAAGGCTGGAAAATGAGGCTTAGAAAATGAACAGGGTCTAAGGGAGGTCATGTATCAGCAGGATCCAGGCAGGAATGGAAACCACTTTATTTCAAACAGAGGGAATGCAATAGAAGGAATTTGTTAGAAAGAAGCCTAAAAAGTAAAAGGGCAACTCTGAAAAAAACAGCATATTAAGGAAGAAATAGCTATTGCCTTTAAGGCAACGAGGGGCAGAAAGGAAAACGTGGGGTTAGCAGGACCTGGGACCTTGGCAGGTGCTGGGAGCTCCGAAGGGCTGGTGCTTGCATTTGGAGCCTGAGGAGTGGGGACCCTGAGGCTGGGCTGCAGGCTGGTGCCGGGAGTGCCAAACTAAGCTGGGAGTTCCTCTCTTCTGCTGCTGAAGCCATGCCGGCAGGAAAACAGAAGATATCCCTTCTCCCTCCTCTGGCCTCCAGTTGCTCCGGCAGTGCTTTAGTGACTCCCACTTTTCAGATGGACAGGAGCCCAGTGGGAAAGGTAGCTTGGGAAATGTTGTATGTACACCCTAGCCCCGGCATATGAGTTGGCTTGCAACTGAGAGGAAATAGGAAATGACAAGGCTATGCAAGATGTGAGGCAGCAGGAAGTACAGCCACAGTGCAGAAGCTGCTGGTTCACTTTGCTGGCTGCTGCTGCCCGCACCACTCGGAGCCCACCATCACGAACGAGTTCTGAGCGAGATCCCCTCACCTGGTGTGCCCTGAATGGCTTACAGATGTGGTAATCAACGGACTGAGAAATTCGTCCTTTTAAACCCTGGGGCCACTAGGCGAGGCTTGCAGTGGTCAAAGCCCCCAGTGGTCACCTTGATTGATTGGCCAAGTCGAGGTCATGTGTCTGTAACCCAGCTGACTGCAGCTCCACGTGATGCTGGACCCACTCACAGTAGAACAGGGGTTAGAGCCCGACCACTTGTTCTTCTCAAAAAAGAAAATGTCTACAAAAATGACCGCTTAACCTCTAGTTTCTTTTTTTTTTTTTTGCGGTATGCGGGCCTCTCACTCTTGTGGCCTCTCCCGTTGCGGAGCGCAGGCTCCAGACGCGCAGGCTCAGCGGCCATGGCTCACGGGCCCAGCTGCTCCGCGGCATGTGGGATCTTCCCGGACCGGGGCACGAACCCGTGTCCCTTGCATCGGCAGGCGGACTCTCAACCACTGCGCCACCAGGGAAGCCCTCTTTAGTTTCTTAACTGTTACATGGGGTTTACTATTTTTATCTTAATAGGCTGTTTCGAGAATTAAAAGAAATTTATGCAATTGTGACTTGTACATGGTAGGTGCTTAATAATCAGTCTCTCTTGTGGGGGACTGCATTGTAGATTAAAACTGTACACCTGGCAAAAAGGCTGCGGTTCAAAAGTATTTGTCAAGAGGAGTAAAAAGGACAGAGTCCTTCCAGGCCTACTGTACACATCTGAGGGCCTCAGGAATGCCTTTGTTTTGGCTTGGGAGGAGTGCGCTCCCAGGATTTGAAGCCTAAAGCTTGAGGTTTTGAACGTTCACGAACTATTTCCAATACTCAGAAGAGGTTTTTTTTTTCCCCCCTCCTATGGTGTTTTTCTCAGTTTTTCAGACTGCTGCTTTTAGGAACGTTGCTTCGACCTTACTCTCTCCTGAAATGTTCTTTCCTCCTAAGCTCTGTTGAGATTGATCATCTTTATTGTCAAGGGTTTTCGTGTACCTGGGTTACGTAAGACGAAATGCGTGCCTTTTGCTTACAGCCCCTGCTTTCCTTTAGGTTATCCTCTTCATGCCCCCGAAGCCTACTTTCCTTATTTCAAAAAGCATAACGTGACTGCAATCGTGAGGCTGAACAAAAAGATTTACGAGGCGAAGCGCTTCACTGATGCTGGCTTCGAGCACTATGACCTCTTCTTCATCGATGGCAGCACACCCAGCGACAACATCGTGCGAAGGTTCCTGACTATCTGCGAGAACACGGACGGGGCGATCGCAGTTCACTGCAAAGGTGCGAGCGAGGAGGCCTCGGTGGGCACTGGGTTTCTGAGAGGGGGTGAGCCAAAAGACAGCAAAACGTGAAACAAAGCCAGTTAGCGGCTTAGGAAACAGATGAGTTGTTTTTAGTTTGAGAAAACTGGAACACAAACCCATTTAAATGACCCCTTCCTAAAGAAAGGATCGCTTGGATGTGGACAGTCGGTGGTGTGCGGCTTTCTGGACAAGGCAGTTGTTCTGGCCTTACCTTCCCCAATTCACAATCGCTGACACCAGGTGCCATGAGGAGGGGAAATCGCAGCAGCACCGTCGGTAGGCTGGCACAGTTGTCAGTAGGCAAGGGTTGTTTGTTCCCCTTTCTCCTTCTCTTCCATAATTGCCCATCCTTTTTCCATCCTCCTCCACCCATCTGATGTTTAATGCTCCCATTTCGTGACCCAGCATCTGGAGCCTCACTTCGCACCCCCCTCTTCCTCTCCCCTATTAGCCTTTTGCATCGTGGAACAGAGTGTCTTACTTGCCCATTGCAAGGGGGCGGCAGCATACCTAACCCTAACCCTGACCCTAACCCTAGGGGCGGCAGCATACCCGGCTCATTGCTAGCTTCCTTGCCACAGGTCTGTTACTGCCTCTTTGAAAGATTGAAGGACTTATGTAAGTGCATCTGTGGTCTCCAGGAGTGGGTACTTTGGAACAGGAGTCGCCAGATTTAGCAAATAAAAATACAAGATGCCCAGTTAAATTTGAATTTTAGATAAACAGTGAGTACTTTTTTAGCATGTCTCAAATAGTGCACCAAACATACATTCTGTATTTTACCTGGCAACCTTGCGTCAGCTACTCAGAAAATATGAAATACCATTTGTTCTAAGCCTAGTTGTTATAGACTCTGAGGAGGCTCGCATGGTAGATTTTCCAGCACGGTGGAAGGTATTTTACGGGGGTCTTTCTTTTCAGTGAGGAGAAATCACTTTGGCTACCAGGGATGGAGCCTGTAGTTCCTCACATGCAGCTTTTCATACCGCCACTGGGTGGTGCTGTTCTCCGGTGTTGAGTCTGAGAACCGGTTTCTGTCGCGTTTTATGCTAATTGTCTGGTAGGTGTTGGGGATTGTACTGTTCTTTTCATGTGCCTAGTGCTGCTGTAACTGACTTACTCAGACGAGGTGGCTTTGGTTCTAACAGAAATTAAAATACCATTTTGTAGGCCCTTGTTTCTATGTTTAAGATTTGAGTAGGTGGAGGTACTTTGCTGAACATGTGAGCGGTAACTGGAAGCGGCATTTTGCGGGAGCCCCGGCGAGGGAAACGAGCTGCACGTGGCCCCTGGTTCAGCGGAGGGCTCCTCAGTCAAGCTTCGTCCACGTTGACAGAGCCCCCTCCCGCCCCTCCGCGTTTCTCAGCAGGACGGGGCCCCCGACTTGCTGGACTTCCTGTCTCGGGGGTGCGGGGGGCGTGGGTCTGTTAGCAAGGACTGCTGCTTTCCGTTCTGCCCAGGTCACTGTGGGGTTGGCGGTGTCTGCCTTGCCCCCGAGTGATCCATATGCCCCCTGGCTTTGCCTCTCCATCCCATTTTGTTAAAGATTGCCCAGACCCAAGGAAAAGCCTGCATTTCACACGCAGTCGGCCCTCCGTGGTATCCGGGGTTTCCGCATCCGCCAAAGTGACTATAAAGGACTTGAGTATCCCCAGATTTTGGAATACGCTGGGGTCCTGGAACCAATCCCTCGCGCATACCAAGAGACCATTGTATTTCAGCTATAAGTGGAACTTGAAAGCTAATGGGAATATGGCAGCTGCTAACGTTTAGTAGGAGCTATTCATATGTTCTGTTTCAAAGCTTATTTTTGTGTCATAAAAATCAGTATTTTTCCTGGGATTAATTTGGCCTTATTTCCTAATCAATTAGTTTTATGGTTACCAAGGCATATAGTTTCTCTGCCTGTCATTGTCTTGGATTGACAAATTCAGGGGAGGAGAAATGCAAAGCTTTCCCTGAAACTCAGCATCTCTCTTGATATTATTCCTCACCTGACAAACATTGGGAAAATGAACCGCTCTGGTGTTAAACATTCTTGTTACAGGTATTCTGTTTATTATATCCTTGACCTGTGAATGTTGACCTTGTAAAGAATATTTTAAGAAATGTATATATTTTATGTTGCAGAGGTTTTTATATTAAAATATAAAATATATCAGAACCTTTAGCATCGAAGTCAGTTCTTTTATAGGAAGGTCACAATTACAGGTGGTGACATCTTTTTGAGAGTGTTATTTCATTTGCTTCCACTTGTACACACATGTAGGATTCTTTCATAAGGATTACACTTTTGATTTAATTACAGCTGTATTGTTTTAAATAGTGTGGTTAGCTACTATAGGCCTGTTAATTATTTTGACATCTGCCCTAATTAAGTCAGCTTAGTTTCCTGGTAATTAAAGCAGCACTGAGCATTTTAATTGAACTATAAGGAGGAGGGAAAGAGACCCTTATCCAATGTCAAATGAACTTTGGTAGCTGCTGAAGAAAATGACTATTCCATGCCTCAACGTAAAGTACTAAAAATAAAGACAAACTGGAAACTAATTTTCTGGGAATGTGTGAAATCTTACAATGATTCAATATCTGCAGTTTGCCTCCTGGTTGATAAAAGGGATGGCTATGATTTCGTGAAACTCTCTAGCACAAATAATCATTAAACAACAGCAACACTGTGATGTTCCAGTATGTGATTTTTGATGTTCTATGGGAGTTTCAGAAAACGCCTGGAACTGTAAGGCAATCAGTGCTTAACTTGGTATAAATAGAAGACGTTTCAAAGTCTTCTCTTGCTGTGCCAGGGAGCCCTTTAATTATGAATGCTTTAAAAAATTTGTTAAAGTTTTTATAGAAACTTAGTGAACTGTTCCTATTCTGTTGAACTGTGGTAAGCGCTCCTAACTATTGAGTGCTAAGTAGGTTCTTTTTATAGATCTAAATTATAGACTCTTTTTAAAAGGGGGAAGCAACTTTAGTTTTAGAGAAAGTTGAAAAATTTCTGCACCACCTTTTTTCCTTGGTGGTGAGTGTGTGTGATGAGGAACGCAACCAAGGGAACGGGCAGCCTCCTGCACAGGGAGGGGTTCAGGGAGAGACAGTGTTGTCTCCGTAGGGAAGGCCATTTTCTTCCCAGATAGAGACCCAAATTGGTGACTTGAAGGAGGACACTGGAAACCAACTGGGCTTCCTGCTTCAGGCTGTCCAGCTGTGTTGTATCAACATGATTGCCTGTAGTCTTGTCAGATGTCTGAGGACTTAACAACTCTGCAGAAACAGAAAATATTTGCTCTGGGCACAAACATGAAGGCAAATAACTCATATTAAAGGAAGAGAGTCCTACTGAGACCATGATTAAGCTTCACTTTTTTCTAAAGAATGTCGATGTTTTATCTGGGGTAAAATGTACTTCAGATGAAAACAGGACACACACACACACCCCTCATCTAATAGAATAGTGTAAATATAATTTTTAAAAAGGAAGAGTGAATGGGAAGGGAATGCCAGGCATCCATAAACATGAGCTTGATTGTAATTTCATTTACATTTTTGATATGTATTCTCAACCTCAGGTGATACTGCCCTCAAGGGGGAAAAATTGTTTTGGGGTGGTAAAAAAACATTTTCTTTTTCTGTATACAGTGTAGATTTATACACGGCACATAAAGAAATATGTGGTCTGTCTGTGACAGTAAAATTTCATGGGGTACAGTTAGGGAAAAAATGCCTGGAGAGGCTCTTGTTTGGAGGGGAGGACAATAATGAAGAGAAGATTGAGAAACACTGACTTAGAGACATGCGTTTTTAAAATTTTCACATTTATGAAATTAGGATGGATCTTAAAATTGATCGCATACCATAGTTTAATTTTTTCTTAGTGGAAGTTAAATAATGGTGTATGTTACACCGTTAGATGACATGGTATCTTAGATTTGCTGAAAAATTGTGTATTTCCAAGTACTGAGGAAATTAGAGAAGATTCTCTTTATTATTTGACTAGAAAAAGCTGACAAAAGGCCCCCTCCTTTTGAGGGAGGGGGAGATTCCGAAACATATAAAAAACGAAGACACCAACACTTTCCTATGTCCTTTTCTAACTAAATGTTTTCATGGATGACATTGTACCAATTTTCCAGGCTAGAAATATCCATTGCCTTTAGCTTTCCCTGTGACCCAATCAAAATGTCTTTCTAATTCAGCTCTTCGTTGTTACCACTGTCTCCCCCGTCCATGCCTGTCAGCCAGCCTTGCTCCTGCCCCAGCCTTCCAGCTCCCCTTTCTGGCTCCCTCTCTGTCCTTTCCAATCCAGAAGTATGCTGCTGCCTCATCCACCTGCTTTTATCATGTCACATTCTTTGACCCCCAAATACATGACAGCTTTATTTTGCCCTTTACATTGATTAAAGGCAAAATCAGATTTTTGCATGATACCAATTGTATGTTTATTAGTTGTTGATAATATCATGAATTTCATAATACTTTTTTTTTTTTTTTTTGCGGTACGCGGGGCCTCTCACTGTTGTGGCCTCTCCCGTTGTGGAGCACAGGCTCCGGACGCGCAGGCTCAGCGGCCATGGCTCACGGGCCCAGCCGCTCCGTGGCATGTGGGATCCTCCCAGACCGGGGCATGAACCCGCGTCCCCTGCATCGGCAGGTGGACTCTCAACCACTGCGCCACCAGGGAAGCCGCCATAATACTTTTTAAATGAGTTGAATTTCGTTCATCAGAGGCTCATCTACATGTTTGAGGAGTAATAACACATATATGCAGGAGATGTGCCCTAATCAGTGCTCAGAGAACTTTGCATCTGGATTTGGGGATTCCTAAATAACTCAGCAGTCTTTGGTGTCTTTGGCCCACAGTTGATAACCTGCTTCTGCTAAGTACAGGTTCCTCCACTTAAATCAGAGGTGCCCTTTAATCTGCCTCCTCTACACCCATCTGCCCTTATTTTCTACTCAGCACACACTGACACATTCTCCAGACCAGCCAAGCTTTCCATCACTGGACCCTTTGCTGAAAATGTTCCGTGACCTTCCTATTCTTTAGAGTCTGTTGAAGTCCTTGTCATCAATGACACATTCTTTGAAGACACCAACAGCTCACACAGTCCCTTTCTTTGAGAGCCCAATTTCAGTTTAAACCTAATTTCTTTGCTTCTTGGTTAATATTCTTGCGTCTACAACTTCTTTGATAATGTATCCTGGTCAAAATTATATCCTCTACTTACCTCCTTATCCTCTGAGCAAAGCCCTGTCCTGGGTAGCTTGTAGACAGCAAATAAACATTGGACTAGCTGAATCAAAGGATTAAAAGCAAAGAGCCACTTTGTCATTTCTAAGAAGAGTATACGATAGGAAGAGATTAAGTAGTGGAAAAATAACTCAGCACAGTGCCTTGCTCATGGGTGGTACTTAACAAATAAACGTTTATAGTACTGAATTTAATTCCAAGAAGCCAGATATGGAAAGATTTAGAAAATGCTTGTAAATAAGCATTAGTGGCTCAGTACTGTATATCTCATGAGGGCAGGCATCCTGCTTGTCTTCATGTTTCTGGCCCCAGCGTCTGTCACAGCACCGCACGCTCAGCCGGTCTTAGTATTTGTAGAACGGAGGGACTGAATGGATGAGCCGAGAGTGGAAAGAACTCTGGGACACTCACAGGACCTCTGGGGATTTTAGTCCTGAATTCCATATTCACTTGTTATGCTGATGTGAGTGAACTGGTTAGTATCTTTGGGCTTCAGTTCTGGTGTGTGGACAACAATCACCATATCTGAAGACCCTACAGCTTGATCAAATGTTTGAATATTTTGGGAAAGGAGGAAGCCAGTGTAGATTAAAAAAAATTGTCTAAAATGTAAAATCCTAGCACTTTAAAATAGATTTTTATTGCAATATAATTGCTTCACGATACTGTGTTAGTTTCTGTTGTACAACAAAGTGAATCAGCCATATGCATACACATGTCCCCATATCTCCACCCTCTTGAGCCTCCCTCCTACCCTCCCTATCCCACCCCTCTAGGTGGTCACAAAGCACCGAGCTGATCTCCCTGTGCTATGCGGCTGCTTCCCACTAGCTATCTGTTTTACATTTGGTGCTGTATATATGTCCATGCCGCTCTCTTACTTTGTCCTAGCTTCCCCTTCCCCTTCCCCGTGTCCCCAAGTCCATTCTCTACATCTGCGTCTTTATTCCTGTCCTGCCCCTAGGTTATTCGTAATCATTTTTTTTTTTTTTTTAGATTCCATATATATGTGTTAGCATACGGTATTTGTCTCTCTCTTTCTGACTTACTTCACTCTGTATGACAGATTCTAGGTCCATCCACCTCACTGCAAATAACTCAATTTCGGTTTTTTTTTATGGCTGAGAAATAGTCCATTTTATATACATGCCACATCTTCTTTATCCATTTATCTGTCGATGGGCACTTAGGTTGCTTCCATGTCCTGGCTATTGTAAATAGTGCTGCAGTGAACATCGTGGTACATGTCTCTTTTTGAATTATGGTTTTCTCAGGGTATATGCCGAGTAGTGGGATTGCTGGGTCATATGGTACTTCTATTTTTAGTTTTTTAAGGAACCTCCATACTGTTTTCCATAGTGGTTGTATCAATTTACATTCCCACCAACAGTGCAGGAGGGTTCCCTTTTCACCACACCCTTTCCAGCAGTTATTGTTTCTAGATTTTTTGATAATGGCCATTCTGACTGGTGTGAGGTGATACCTCATTGTGGTTTTGGTTTGCATTTCTCTAATAATTAGTGATGTTGAGCATTTTTTCATGTACCTCTTGGCCATCTTGTCTTCCTTGGTGAAATGTCTGTTTAGGTCGTCTGCCCGTTTTTAACTGGATTGTTTGTTTCTTTGATAATGAGCTCCATGAGCTGTTTGTATATTTGGAGATTAATCCTTTGTTTGTTGTTTCATTTGCAAATATTATTTCCCATTCTGAGGGTTGTCTTTTTGTCTTGTTTATGGTTTCTTTTGCTGTGCAAAAGCTTTTAAGTTTAATTAAGTCCCATTTGTTTATTTTTGTTTTTATTTCCTTTATTCTAGGAGGTGGGTCAAAAAAGATCTTCCTGTGGTTTATGTCGAAGAGTGTTTTTCCTATGTTTTCCTCTAAGAGTTTTATAGTGTCTGGCCTTACATCTACGTCCTTAATCCTTCTGGAGTTTATTTTTGTGTATGATGTTAGGGAGTGTTCTAATTTCATTCTTTCACATGTAGCTGTCCAGCTTTCCCAGCACAACTTTTTGAAGAGGATGTCTTTCCTCCATTGTATATTCTCACCTCCTTTGTCGTAAATTAGGTGCCCATATGTGCATGGGTTTAACTCTGGGAATTCTATCCTGTACCATTGATCTATATTTCTGTTTTTGTGCCAGTACCATACTGCCTTCATTACTGTAGCTTTGTAGTATAGTCTGAAATCAGGGAGCCTGATTCCTCCAACTCTGGTTTTTTTTCTCAAGATTGCTTTGGCTCTTCGGGGTCTTTTGTGTTTCCATACGAATTGTAAACTTTTTTGTTCTAATTCTGTGAAGAATGCCACTGGTAGTTTGCTAGGGATTGCACTGAATTTGTAGATTGCTTTGGGTCATATAGTCATTTTCACAATATTGATTCTTCCAATCCAAGAACATGGTATATTTTTCCATCTGTTTATGTCATCTTTGATTTCTTTCATCAGTGTTTTGTAGTTTTCTGAGTACAAGTCTTTTGCCTCCTTAGGCAGGTTTATTCCTAGGTATTTTATTCTTTTTGTTGCAGTGGTAAATGGGAGTGTTTCCTTAATTTCTCTTTCTGATTTTTCGTTGTTGGTGTATAGGAATGCCAGAGATTTCTGTGCATTAATTTTTTATCCTGCAACGTTACCAAATTCATTGATTAGTTCTAGTAGTTTCCTGGTGGCATCTTTAGGTTTTTCTATGTATAGTATCATGTCATCTGCAAACAGTGACAGTTTTGCTTCTTCTTTTCCAATTTGTATTCCTTTTATGTCTTTTTCTTCTCTGATTGCTGTGGCTAGGACTTCCAAAACTATGTTGAATAAGAGTGGCGAGAGTGGACATCCTTGCCTTGTTCCTGATCTTAGTGGAAATGCTTTCACCATTGAGTATGATGCTTGCTGTGGGTTTATCATATATGGCCTTTATTATGTTGAGGTAGGTTCCCTCTCTGCCCATTTTCTGGAGAGTTTTTATCATAAATGGGTGTTGAATTTTGTTGAAAGCTTCTTTTGCATCTATTGAGATGATCATATGGTTTTTGTTCCTTAATTTGTTAATATGGTGTGTCACATTGATTGATTTGTGTATATTGAAGAATCCTTGCATCCCTGGGATAAATCCCACTTGATCATGGTGTGTGATCTTTTTAATGTGCTGTTGGATTCTGTTTGCTAGTATTTTGTTGAGGATTTTTGCATCTATGTTCATCAGTGATACTGGTCTATAATTTTCTTTTTTTTGTGATACCTTTTTCTGGTTTTGGTATCAGGGTGATGGTGGCTTTGTAGAAAGAATTTGGGAGTGTTTCTCCCTCTGCAATTTTTTGGAAGCGTTTGAGAAGGATCAATGTTAGCTCTTCTCTAAATGTTTGATAAAATTCACCAGTGAAGCCATCAGGTCCTGGACTTTTGTTTGTTGGAAGATTTTTAATTATGGTTTCAATTTCATTATTTGTGATAGGTCTGTTTATATTTTCTAATTCTTCCTGGTTCAGTCTTGGAAACTTGTACCTTTCCAAGAATTTGTCCATTTCTTCATGGTTGTCCATTTTATTGGCATATAGTTGTTTGTAGTAGTCTCGTATAATCCTTTGTATTTCTGCAGTGTCTGTTGTGATTTCTCCTTTTTCATTTCTAATTTTGTTGATTTGCATCCTCTCCCTTTTTTTCTTGATTAGTCTGGCTAAGGCTTTATCAGTTCTTTATCAAAAAGAACCAGCTTTTAGTTTTATTGATCTTTGCTATTGTTTTCTTCATTTCTTTTTCATTTATTTCTGATTTGATCTTTATGATTTCTTTCCTTCCACTGACTTTGGGTTTTCTTTGTTCTTCTTTCTCTGGTGGTTTTAAGTGTAGGGTTTGATTGTTTATTTGAGATTTTTCTTGTTTCTTGAGTTGAGATTGAATTGCTATAAACTTCTCTCTTAGAACTGCTTTTGCTGCATCCTATAGGTTTTGTGTCATTTTGTTTTGTTGTCATTTGTTTCTATGTATTTTTAAATTTCTTCTTTGATTTCTTCAGTGATCTCTTGGTTATTTAGTAGTGCACTGTTTAGCCTCCATGTATTTGTGTTTTTACAGTTTATTTACTGCAGTTGATTTCCAATCTCATAGCGCTGTGGTCAGAAAAGATGCTTGATATGATTTCAGTTCTCTTAAATTTTCTGAGGCTTGATTTGTGACCCAAGATGTGATCTATCCTGGATAATGTTCTGTGTGCACTTGAGAAGAAAGTGTATTCTGTCACTTTTGGGTGGAATGTTCTATAAATATCAATTAAATCTACCTGGTTTATTGTATAATTTAAAGCTTGTGTTTCCTTATTTATTTTCTGTCTGGATGATCTGTCCATTGGTTTAAGTGGGGTGTTAAAGTCCCCCACTATTATTGTGTTAGTGTTGATTTCTCCTTTCATGGTGTTAGCATTTGCCTTATGTATTGAGGTGCTCCTATGTTGGGTGCATAAACATTTATAATTGTTATATCTTTTTCTTGGATTGATCCTTTGATCATTATATAGTGTCCCTCCTTATCTCTTGTAACAGTCTTTATTTTAAAGTCTATTTTGTCTGATACGAGTATTGCTACTCCAGCTTTCTTTTGATTTCCATTTGCCTGGAATATCTTTTTTTATCCCTTCACTTTCAGTCTGTATGAGTCCCTAGGTCTGAAGTGGATCTCTTGTAGACAGCATATATATGTGTCTTGTTTTTGTATCCATTCAGCCAGTCTCTGTCTTTTGGTTGGGGCATTTAATCCATTTACATTCAAGGTTATTATCGATATGTATGTTCCTATCACCATTTTCTTAATTCTTTTGGGTTTGTTTTTGTGGGTCTTTTTCTTCTCTTGTGTTTCCTGCCTAGAGAAGTTTCTTTAGCATTTGTTGTAAAGCTGGTTTGGTGGTGCTGATTTCTCTTAGCTTTTGCTTGTCTGAATAGCTTTTGACTTCTCCATCCAATCTGAATGAGATCCTTGCTGGGTAGAGTAATCTTGATTGTAGGTTTTTCTCTTTCCTCACCTTAAGTATATTCTTTTTGTTTTACTTAAGAGAAAAAAACTGTGTGATTTATTAACATATTAAAGCTATAAACCTATTAATGAAAATTTCAAGCAAATCTTCCTTAATTTATGTTTTGGGAGAATTTGTTTGAATGAACAGGGTAAGACAGAACTGCATTCATTTTTTTTTAACATCTTTATTGCAGTATAATTGCTTTACACTGGTGTGTTAGTTTCTGCTTTTTAACAAAGTGAATCAGTTATACATATGCATATGTCCCCATAGTCTTCCCTCTTGCATCTCTCTCCCTCACACCCTCCCTATCCCACCCCTCTAGGTGGTCACAAAGCACGGAGCTGATCTCCCTATGCTATGCGACTGCTTCCCACTAGCTATCTGTTTTACATTTGGTAGTGTATATATGTCCATGCCTCTCTCTCACTTTGTTGCAGCTTATCCTTCCCCCTCCCTATATCGTCAAGTCCATTCTCTAGTAGGGCCGTGTCTTTATTCCTGTCTTGCCCCTAGGTTCTTCATGACCTATTTTTTTTTCTTAGATTCCATATATATGTGTCAGCATACAGTATTTCTTTTTCTCTTTCTGATTTACTTCACTCTGTATAACAGACTCTAGGTCCATCCACCTCACTATAAATAACTCAACTTTGTTTCTTTTCATGGCTGAGTAATATTCCATTGTATATATGTGCCATATCTTCTTTATCCATTCATCTGTTGATGGACACTTAGTTTTATTCCATGTTCTGGCTATTGTAAATAGAGCTGCAATGAACATTTTGGTACATGACTCTTTTTGAATTATGGTTTTCTCAGGGTATATGCCCAGTAGTGGGATTGCTGGGTAGTATGGTAGTTCTATTTGTAGTTTTTTAAGGAACCTCCATACTGTTTTCCATAGTGGCTGTATCAACTTACATTCCCACCAACAGTGCAAGAGTGTTCCGTTTTCTCCACACCCTCTCCAACATTTATTGTTTCTAGATTTTTTGATGATGGCCATTCTGACCAGTGTGAGATGATATCTCATTGTAGTTTTGATTTGCATTTTTCTAATGATTAATGATGTTGAGCATTCTTTCATGTGTTTGTTGGCAATCTGTATATCTTCTTTAGAGAAATGTTTATTTAGGTCTTCTGCACATTTTTGGATTGGGTTGTTTGTTTTTTTGTTATTGAGCTGCATGAGCTGCTTGTAAATTTTGGAAATTAATCCTTTGTCAGTTGCTTCATTTGCAAATATTTTCTCCCATTCTGAGGGTTGTCTTTTGGTCTTGTTTATGGTTTCCTTTGCTGTGCGAAAGCTTTGAAGTTTCATTAGGTCCCATTTGTTTATTTTTGTTTTTATTTCCATTTCTCTAGGAGGTGGGTCAAAAAGGATCTTGCTGTGATTTATGTCATAGAGTGTTCTGCCTATGTTTTCCTCTAAGAGTTTGATAGTTTCTGACCTTACATTTAGGTCTTTAATCCATTTTTTGTTTATTTTTGTGTATGGTGTTAGGGAGTGTTCTAATTCCCTACTTTTACATGTACCTGTCCAGTGTTCCCAGCACCACTTATTGAAGAGGCTGTCCCTTCTCCACTGTACATTCCTGCCTCCTTTATCAAAGATAAGGTGACCATATGTGTGTGGGTTTATCTCTGGGCTTTCTATCCTGTTCCATTGATCTATATTTCTGTTTTTGTGCCAGTACCATACTGTCTTGATTACTGTAGCTTTGTAGTATAGTCTGAAGTCAGGGAGCCTGATTCCTCCAGCTCCATTTTTTGTTCTCAGGATTGCTTTGGCTATTCATGGTCTTTTGTGCTTCCATACAAATTGTGAAATTTTTTGTTTTAGTTCTGTGAAAAATGCCAGTGGTAGTTTGATAGGGATTGCACTGAATCTGTAGATTGCTTTGGGTAGTAGAGTCATTTTCACAACGTTGATTCTTCCACTACAAGAACATGGTATATCTGTCCATCTATTTGTATCATCTTTAATTTCTTTCATCAGTGTCTTATAATTTTCTGCATACAGGTCTTTTGTCTCCTTAGGTAGGTTTATTCCTAGATATTTTATTATTTTTGTAGTAGTGGTAAATGAGAGAGTTTTCTTAATATCCCTTTCAGATTTTTCATCCTTAGTGTATAGGAATGCAAGATATTTCTGTGCATTAATTTTGTATCCCGCTACTTTACCAGATTCATTGATTAGCTCTAGTAGTTTTCTGGTAGCATCTTTAGGATTCTCTATGTATAGTATTATGTCATCTGCAAACAGTGACAGCTTTACTTCTTCTTTTCCGATTTGGATTCCTTTTATTTCCTTTTCTTCTCTGATTGCTGTGGCTAAAACTTCCAAAACTATGTTGAATAATAGTGGTGAGAGTGGGCAACCTTGTCTTGTTCCTGATCTTAGAAGAAATGGTTTCAGTTTCTCACCATTGAGGATGATGTTGGCTGTAGGTTTGTCATACATGGCCTTTATTATGTTTAGGAAAGTTCCCTCTATGCCCATTTTCTGGAGGCTTTTTATCATAAATGAGTGTTGAATTTTGTCAAAAGCTTTCTCTGCATCTATTGAGATGATCATATGGTTTTTCTCCTTCAATTTGTTAATATGGTGTATCACATTGATTGATTTGCTTATATTGAAGAAACCTTGCATTCCTGGGATAAACCCCACTTGATCATGGTGTATGATCCTTTTAATGTGCTGTTGGTTATTCTGTTTGCTAGTATTTTGTTGAGGATTTTTACATGTATGTTCATCAGTGATATTGGCCTGTAGTTTTCTTTCTTTGTGACATCTGTGTCTGGTTTTGGTACCAGGGTGATGGTGGCCTTGTAGAAAGAGTTTGGGAGTGTTCCTCCCTCTGCTATATTTTGGAAGAGTTTGAGAAAGATAGGTGTTAGCTCTTCTCTAAATGTTTGATAGAATTCGCCTGAGAAGCCATCTGGGTCTGGGCTTTTGTTTGTTGGAAGACTTTAAATCACAGTTTCAATTTCAGTGCTTGTGATTGGTCTGTTCACATTTTCTATTTCTTCCCGGTTCAATCTCAGAAGGTTGTGCATTTCTAAGAATTTGTCCATTTCTTCCAGGTTGTCCATTTTATTGGCATATACTTGCTTGTAGTAATCTCTCATGGTCCTTTGTATTTCTGCAGTGTCAGTTGTTGCTTCTCCTTTTTTATTTCTAATTCTATTGATTTGAGTCTCCCTATTTTCTTTATGAGTCTGGCTAATGGTTTATCAATTTTGTTTGTCTTCTCAAAGAACCAGCTTTTAGTTTTATAGATCTTTGCTATTGTTTTCTTCATTTCTTTTTCATTTATTTCTGATTTGATCTTTATGATTTCTTTCCTTCTGCTAACTTTGGGGGTTTTTTTGTTCTTCTTTCTCTATTTGCTTTAGGTGTAAGGTTAGGTTGTTTATTTGAGACGTTTCTTGTTTCTTAAGGTAGGATTGTACTGCTATAAATTTCCCTCTTAGAACTGCTTTTGCTGCATCCTATAGGTTTTGGGTCATCATGTTTTCATTGTCATTTGTTTCTAGGTATTTTCTGATTTCCTCTTTGATTTCTGCAGTGATCTCTTGGTTATTAAGTAGTGTATTGTTTAGCCTCCATGTGTTTGTAGTTTTTACAGATTTTTTCCTGTAATTGATATCTAGTCTCATAGGGTGTGTTTGGAAAAGATACTTGATACGATTTTAATTTTCTTAAATTTGCCAAGGCTTGATTTGTGACCCAAGATATGATCTATCCTAGAGAATGTTTCAGGGGCACTTGAGAAGATTGTGTATTCTGTTGTTTTTGGATGGAATGTCCTATAAATATCAATTAAGTCCATCTTGTTTGATTTATCATTTAAAGCTTGTGTTTCCTTATTTATTTTCATTTTGGATGATCTGTCCATTGGTGAAAGTGGGTGTTACAGTCCCATACTATGATTATGTTACTGTCAATTTTCCCTTTTATGGCTGTTTGTATATGCTTTATGTACTAAGGTGCCCCTATGTTGGGTGCATAAATATTTACAATTGTTATATCTTCTTGGGTTGATCCCATGATCATTATGTAATGTCCTTCTTTGTCTCTTATAATAGTCTTTGTTTTAAAGTCTATTTTGTCTGATATGAGAATTGCTACTCCAGCTTTCTTTGATTTCCATTTGCATGGATTATCTTTTTCCATCCCCTCACTTGCAGTCTGTATGTGTCACTAGGTCTGAAGTGGGTCTCTTGTAGACAGCGTATGTAGAGGTCTTGCTTTTGTATTCATTCAGTCAGTGTATGTGTTTTGGTTGGAGGATTTAATCCATTTACATGTAAGGTAATTATCGATATGTACGTTCCTATTAGTATTTTCTTAATTGTTCTGGCTTTGTTATTGTAGGTCTTTTCCTTTTCTTCTGTTTCCTGCCTAGAGAAGTTCTTTTAGCATTTGTTGTAAAGCTGGTTTGGTGGTGTTGAATTCTCTGAACTTTTGCTTGTCTGTAAAGGTTTTAATTTCTCCGTCAAATCTGAATGAGATCCTTGCTGGGTAGAGTAATCTTGGTGGTAGGTTTTTCTCCTTCATCACTTTAAATATGTCATACCACTCCCTCTGGCTTCTAGAGTTTCTGCTGAAAGACCAGCTGTTAACCTTATGGGGATTCCCTTGTATGCTATTTGTTGTTTTTCCCTTGCTGCTTTTAGTATTCTTTATTTGTATTTAATTTTTGATAGTTTCATTAATATGTGTCTTGGCATGTTTCTCCTTGTATTTATCCTGCATGGGACTCTCTATGCTTCCTGGACTTGATTAACTATTTCCTTTCACATATTAGGGAAATTTTTAACTATAATCTCTTCAAATGTTTTCTCAGTCCCTTTCTTTTTCTCTTCTTCTTGGACCCGTATAATTCAAATGTTGGTGCATTTAATGTTGTCCCAGAGGTCTCTGAGACTGTCATCAATTCTTTTCATTCTTTTTTCTTTATTCTGTTCTGCAGTAGTTATTTCCACTATTTTACCTTCCAGGTCACTTATCCGTTTTTCTGCCTCTGTTATTCTGCTATTGATCACTTCTAGAGAATTTTTAATATCATGTATTTTGTTGTTCATCACTGTTTGTTTGCTCTGTAGTTCTTCTAGGTTCTTTTTAAACGTTTCTTGTATTTTCTCCATTGTATTTCCAAGATTTGGATCATCTTTACTATCATTATTCTGAATTATTTTTCAGGTAGACTGCCTATTTCCTCTTTACTTGTTAGGTCTGGTGGGTTTTTACCTTGCTCCTTCATCTTCTGTGTGTTTCTCTGTCTTCTCATTTTGCTTAACTGACTGTGTTTGGGGTCTCTGTTTTGCAGGTTGCAAGTTCGTGGTTCCCGTTGTTTTTGGTGTCTGTCCCCAGTGGCTAAGGTTAGTTTAGTGGGTTTTGTAGGCTTCCTCGTGGAGGGGACTATTGCCTGTGTTCTGGTGGATGAGGCTAGATCTTGTCTTTCTGGTGGGCAGGTCCACGTCTGGTGGTGTGTTTTGGGGTGTCTGTGGCCTTATTATGGTTTTAGGCAGCCTATCTGCTAATGGATGGGGTTGTGTTCCTGTCTTGGTAGTTGTTTGGCATAGGGTGTCCAGCACTGTAGCTTGTTGGTCGTTGAGTGGAGCTCGGTCTTGGTGTTGAGATGGAGATCTCTTGGAGATTTTTGCTGTTTGATATTATGTGGAGCTGGGAGGTCTGTTGTGGACCAGTGTCCTGAACTTGGCTCTCCCACCTCAGAGACACAGCCCTGACGTCTGGCTGGAGCACCAAGAGCCTTTCATCCACACGGCTCAGAATAAAAGGGGGAAAAAAGGGAAAGAAAGAAAGAAGAAGGTAAAATAAAATAAAAATAAAGTTATTAAAATAAAAAATAATTTTGTTAAGTAATAAAAACATAAAAAAAGAAAGTAGAGAGCAACCAAACCAAAAAACAAATCCACCAATGATAAAAAGTGCTAAAAACTATACTAAAAAAAAAAAAAAAATGGACACACAGAACCCAGGACAAATGGTAAAAACAAAGCTATACAGACAAAATCACAGACAGAAGTATATGCATACACCCTCACAAAAAGAGAAAAAGGGGGAAAAAATACATATATCATTTCTCCCAAAGTCCATCTCCTCAATTTGGAATGATTTGTTGTCTATTCAGGTATTCCACAGATGCAGGGTATATCAAGTTGAATGTGGAGGTTTAATCCACTGCTCCTGAGGCTGCTGGGAGAAATTTCCCTTTCTCTTTGTTCACACAGTTCCTGGGGTTCAGCCTTGGATTTGGACCTGCCTCTGCGTGTAGGTCGCCTGAGGGCATTTGTTCTTCGCTCAGACAGGACGGCGTTAAAGGAGCAGCTGATTCGGGAGCTGTGGCTCACTCAAGCCGGGGGGAGGGAGGGGCACGCAATGTTGGGCGAGCCTGCGGCAGCAGAGGCCGGCGTGATGTTGCACCAGCCCGAGGCGTGCTGTGTGTTCTCCCGGGGAAGTTGTCCGTGGATCACGGGACCCTGGCAGTGGCGGGCTGCACAGGCTCCCGGGAGGGGAGGTGTGGATGGTAACCTGTGCTCGCACACAGGCTTCTTGGTGGCTGCAGCAGCTGCCTTAGCGTCTCATGCCCGTCTCTGGGGTCCGCGCTTTTAGCCGCGGCTCGTGCCTGTCTCTGGAGCTCCTTTAAGCTGTGCTCTTAATCCCCTCTCCTCGCGCACCGGGAAACAAAGAGGCAAATAAAAGTCTCTTGCCTCTTTGGCAGCTCCAGTCTTTTCCCGCACTCTCTCCCGGCTAGCTGTGGCGCACTAGCCCCCTTCAGGCTGTCTTCATGCCGCCAACCCCAATCCTCTCCCTGGGATCCAACCGAAGCTCGAGCCTCAGCTCCCAGCCCCCGTCCATCCCGACGGGTGAGCAGACAAGCCTCTCGGGCTGGTGAGTGCCGGTCAGCACCGATCCTCTGTGCAGGAATCTCTCTGCTTTGCCCTCAGCACCCCTGTTGCTGCATTGTCCTCCATGGCTCTGAAGCTTCCCCCTCCGCCACCCTCATTCTCTGCCCACGAAGGGGCTTCCTAGTGTGTGGAAACTTTTCCTGCTTCACAGCTCCCTCCCAGTGGTGCCAGTACTGTCCCTATTCTTTTGTCTCTGTTTTTTCTTTTTTTCTTTTTCCCTACCCAGGTACGTGGGGAGTTTCCTGCCTTTTGGGAGGTCTGAGGTCTTCTGCCAGCGTTCAGTAGGTGTTCTGTAGGAGTTGTTCCACGTGTAGATGTATTTCTGATGTATCTGTGGGGAGGAAGGTGACCTCCGTGTCTTACTCTTCTGCCATCTTGAAGCTCCTCTCCTCATTCTCCTTACGTATATTCTGCCACTGCCTTCTGGACTGCAGAGTTTCCTTTGAAAAATCGGTTGATAACCTATGGGGATTCCTTTGTGTGTTATTTTTTGTTTTTCCCTTTCTGCTTTTAATATTTTTTCTTTGAATTTAATTTTTGTTAGTTTGATTAGCATGTGTCTTGGTGTGTTTTTCCTAGGGTTTATTCTGTATGGAACTCTCTGTGCTTCCTGGACTTGGGTGACTATTTCCTTTCCCATGTTAGGGAAGTTTTCAACTATAATCTCTTCAACTATTTTCTCAGACCCTTTCTTTTTCTCTTCTTCTTCTGGGACCCCTCCAGTTTGAATGTTCGTGCATCTAGTGCTGCTCCAGAGGTCTCTGAGATTGTCCTCAATTCTTTTCATCCTTTTTTCTTTATTCTGCTCCTTGCAGGTATTTCCATCATTTTGTCTTCCAGCTCACTTATCCGTTCTTCTGCCTCAGTTATTCTGCTGTTGATTCCTTCTAGTGTAGTTTTCATTTCAGTCATTGTGTTGTTCATCTCTGTTTGTTTGTTCTTTAGTTCTTCTAGATCTTGTTAAACATTTCTTGTATTTTCTCAATCCGTGCCTCCATTCTATTTCCAAGATTCTGGATCATCTTTACTATCATTGCTCTGAATTCTTTTTCAGGTAGATTGCCTTTTTTCTCTTCATTTATTTGGTCTTGTAGGTTTTTACCTTGCTCCTTCATCTGTGACATCCTTTTTTCTGTCTCTTTTTTTTTGTTATGAGTGGGATTTTGTTCCTGTCTTACTGATTGTTTGGCCTGAGGCTTTCAACAGTGGAGTTTGTAGGCTATTGTGTAGAGCTAAGTTTTGGTGCTGAGATGAGGAACTTTGTGAGACCTCATTCTGATGACTATTCCCTGGGGTCTGAGGTTCTCTGTTTGTCCAGTGGTTTGGACTCAGAGCTCCCACCGCAGGAGCTTCAGCCTGACCCCCGGCTTGTGAACTAAGATCCTGCAAGTTGTGTGGGATGGCCAAAAAAAAAAAAATAGAATAACAAAGTAAAAAAAAATTAGATTAGGAAACTGACAGATATGTTAGAAAGAATATAAAAATAAAAATAGAGATGAATCAACAACCGGAAGGTACATCAGTACCACAATAGTAAAAAAGAGGAGGAGGGAAGAGAAAAATAAATAAATAAAGGAAAAGGCCTTGGCTGTGGAGGGCAGGGCCTAAGCAAGGACAAGGTTTGGGCGGTGGGTAGGGCCAATGCTCAGGACCCACAGGGCTGGAAAAGGCCCTGGGGGCTGTGGAGGGTGGGGCTTAGGCTCAAGGAACAGAAGGGGCCCAGGTGTGCCCCCCACCCCTGGTCTCAGAGAACAGGGGACCTCACCTGGGAGGCCAGCAGACTTCCTGGGCCTCAGTGGGTGGGGCAGACGCCCTCCTCTCCTCTCCTGCTCCTCCGGTCTGGGAGGGCTCCTCCTGCCTGCCTCTCCTGATCTCCCCAGCCTCCCTCCTATGCCCCCAGTGGTGGGGGGCAGCCTTGGAGTGCAGGGAACCGGCCTAGGAGCTCAGCAGGCTCCCCAGGCCCGAGTGGCCAGGGCAATTGCCCTCCGCACCTCTCCCACTCCTCCCAGATGCCTCCTCCCACCTGCCTCTCCTGATCTCTCCAGCCTCCTTCTTATGGCCCCAGGACCCACGTGGCCTTGATGGGGCTTTGGAGAGGGGGTACCGGCTTGGGAGCTCAGCAGGGTCCCTGGAGGGCCAGGCGATCGCCTTCTACTCCTCTCCTGCTCTTCCTGGAGAGTCCCTCCTGCCTGCCTCTCCTGATCTCCCTGGCCTCAGGGGCACCGATCCTGTCTGGCCTCCACTTCTGCTCCCCCCTCAGTCCCCCCACATCCTACTGGTTCACTTGGGGGTTCCTCCCATCTCCTTGGGCATCAGAGTCCCCCACTGGTGGCTGGCAGGTGCCCTAATCATGGGGAGATGCTAACTCCGCGTCTTCCCACACCGCCATCTTCATTCTATCACTTTTGTTTCTGTGGAGAGAGGAAAAAGAAATCGCAGTTTGTAAAAACCCTTTGAAGAACATTTTGATCATCATCGTAACCAATACATCCTTGAAAATCATTTCTAATTATATTAATTTCTCCTACATACCAGAAATTGGGTTCAACATAAGAAATATGTTGACACAAAAGTTTCCAAAAAATTTAAGAGCCTCAAGAAAGGAAACTTGAGCACTTCTGTTGGCTTGGTTCTTAGTGGATTGTGTGCTGTCATAAGGGCCAGGACCATGTCTGTTTTATTCGTCACCTTATCCCCAGCTTCTAGCACAGTACTTGGCAGGTAGTAGCTGCTCCATCAATACCTATTGGCTGAGGAAATAATGAAATCCTGGTCTCTGAAGGAGTTACATAGAGGTTAGGACCACCTGGTGGAGATAGTATTGAAACAGTCATGAGTTAGGCAGCTATGGGGCCTGATGATGCTTATGGTGTCTTCTTACTTTGATTCTATAATTCCTTATTCTACGATAAGTTTAAAAAAACCTCGCCATTTACATAGGCTTAAAAAAATGACCGTGATAATATAATCAGTTACGCTGACTCAGAGTCACACACACAAAGTTTTTTTTTTTAATTAATTATTTTTTTGTTGCATTGGGTCTTGCTGTGTGTGGGCTTTATCTAGTTGCAGCGAGCGGGGACTACTCTTTGTTGCAGTGCACAGGCTTCTTGTTGCGGTGGCTTCCCTTGTTGCAGAGCACAGGCTCTAGGCGCATGAGCTTCAGTAGTTGTGGCACGTGGGCTCAGTAGTTGTGGTGCACGCGCTTAGTTGCTCCGCAGCATGTGGGATCTTCCCGGGCCAGGGCTTGAACCCATGTCCCCTGCGTTGGAAGGCAGATTCTTAACCACTGCACCACCAGGGAAGTCCACAAACTGTTAACTGAAGGTTCATCTCAGCCTGGGCTGGAGCTAAGGATGGGGAGCATGGGGACACCTGACAGCTGATTTTTTTTTAAAGTTAGTTTATATATTTAAAAAAATTTATTTATTTACTTTTGGCTGAACTGGCTCTTTGGTGTGGCGCACAGGCTTCTCTAGTGCGGTATGTGGGCTTAGTTGCGGCGAAATGTGGGATCTTAGTTCCCCAACCAGGGATCGAACCTGGGCTCCCCCTGCATTGGGAGTGTGGAGTCTTAACCACTGGACCACCAGGGAAGTCCCTGACAGCTGATATTTTGCAAGTGCTTGTCTGGAACCAGTATTGCCTTAACAATGTTCACAGTGATGGTCATTCTCAAAGGCCCTCGGGGGTTGAACTCTCCATAATTTTCAAGATACTTGCTCTGACTTTTATATGTATTTTTACATATGTTTATTTTGATCCTATGATCTATTTTTTTAAAATTTCTTGAGTTAGAATTATCTTTCAACCGCCCCCCCCCCCCGCCCCCCAATCATGAAAAAGCATTACATTATTGCCTGGGTTTAAAAACCTTGTATTATATTTGAAACCATAGCAACTTCTGGACAGGGTTTAATTTCAGAGTTTTTGTGGGTACATTTGCTGTATTTTGTATTTCTTGTTGTGTTTCCCTTTCTTACAGCTGGTCTTGGAAGAACAGGGACCTTGATAGCCTGTTATGTCATGAAACACTACAGGTTTACACACGCGGAAATAATTGCTTGGATCAGAATATGCCGGCCCGGCTCTATTATAGGACCCCAGCAGCACTTCCTGGAAGAGTAAGTATAGTGTCTCCATTATCACATGATGTTCTTGTTCCCGATTATTTCTGCTGCTTGTTCCCTGGTTGTGGACTATGTCAAGCCCGTGGTTGTGAAATGGCTGCATTGTTAGAGAAGGCTGTACCTCTAATGGAACGTTGTTGATTTGACAGCTAATGCATTCTAACTTTGTACCTTTTATATTTCTTAGATCAGGTGAGAGTGAGGAGAAAATCACAGAGCCGTCTCTGCCTACCTTTTTTCTGTCATTTTCTATGTGTGATCTGGCTACAGTGCAATTTTCTTATGTCAGCCCACTTGGCACTTTTCATTCTTTTTTTTTGTTTGCACATCTAAAAGCAGAATGAGAAAAAACACACTACAGAGGTCAGTCCAGGATTTCGATGACATTGCCGCTCCTCTGACAACTAACTAAGCTGCTCATGTAGCTGCAGCTTATGAGTTACCAAGGAAGAAATAAAGAAGACTGGGTTTTAGTCCTGGCTATACCACTAACTAGCTTTATGACCATTATTTAGAAGAATACTTATAAATTCCTTCTTTCATCTGTTCACGTACTCATTCATTAACTGTCAAACCCCAGCCCATAAGGCGGAGAGGTTTAACCTGTAAGAGTACAATCCTTTCTGATTTCCCCTTAAAATTTCAGAAATTACCATTAATTTACCCATTAACAAAATGAAGAGATGAAATTAGCACTAGCTGATTCAGGTCCAGCTCTAAAATCAATTGGTGATGTCTTATACTGAAATTTCATTTTTTTCTTTTTATTCTGGTGTGGATCTATATGGAATAGCATTCTTTTCCAGATAATTCCTTTCCCATTTAAATCATTTTATGTCGGTGAGAAACAAATGATCATGAATTTCATAGAAAGATGCTGTAAGCAAGTTTTAAGCATCTGAAATGGATAAAAGGATTTGAGCCTACTGAGCAGTTACTTTAATTGCCAATCCCAGAGGGAATAAGTGGTAGGAAAAGACATGCTGAAACATGTGCAGTTATACCTTAGCTTAAAAGAATGAGGTGGAAGTGTAATGAATACACAAGGAAAAAATACCCAAGAACAGGATCATTAAGAAGACAAGTTCCTAGGTTTTTGGCCTGTGAGATACAAATAAAATAATTATATTATTTTAGAGCTTTCTTCTTGTCAGATTCTCTGCCAGAGGTTTCCATTATTTTGCATTATGTGTGCCTACAGCATGGGACTTTGTGCTGTGTATCTGCCAGGGGCTTGTTGTACTAATTACTTACTAAAGTTGGATAAATGGCCTTAGGGTTAGAAAACAAAAAAACATTCCTAAACCTGGATCTTTAAGCCATCTCTTAAAATCATTGTTTGGAAGAATGTTCATTCATTAGGTACCTACCGAATACTCACCTTGCCCCTGGCTCTCTGCTAGGTACAGTTCACAAGGTGAGGAGATTTTCCTGAGAACACCACTGGTCAAATTCACTTAGATGTCTCAGGCCACCAGATGCCACAACCCTCCCACTTCATGCCTGCATACTCCTCCTTCCTACTCCCTACTCTGCCTTCTCTCTCTGCCATGTCTCAAAATAATAACAGAAGAAATTAGGGTTATGAGGCAAAGGCATTCTAAGTTGAAGACTTTTTCATTTATAGATACTTAAGCGGCAAAACTTAGGTTATTTACTTAGGTGTGAGTCAATGCTGTAGTTTTCTACTGTCTGTGAATCTGAGGTGCAGGAATGACTTCCTTATATAACGAGATATTAAAATCAGTTATTACTAATGTTTAGGTCAGAACCTTCCTGAAGCCAGGTTCTCGATCTGAGGCACTATACCTTCTATATTTTGCAGTATTTCCTATAGAGCCATTTCTATGGAGAAAGGTCTGCATTACTCATGGGCTTTCACAGGCTTTTCTGATTGCCTCTTTCTAGGTATCGGTCTATGGCCTAATTTACTTTATGCCTCTAAGTGGCACCAGACGTAGTATTTTGCTTTACTTAATTGTGTACACTTATTTTGTTTTCTCCTTCTCTCCTATTTTCCTTATTCAAGACTGTGTCTTTTGCAAATATTTTCTCCCATTCTGAGGGCTGTCTTTTCATGCTTTGCGATGACCTAGAGGGGTGGGATAAGGAGGGTGGGAGGGAGGCTCAAGAGGGAGGGGATATGGGGATATATGTATGCATATGGCTGATTTGTTGTACAACAGAAACTAACACAGTATTGTGAAGCAATTATACTCCAATAAAGATTAAAAAAAGCCCAACTCACTAAAAAAATAAAAAGAGACTATGTCTTGATGTACCTCATGGCAGAAGACATACTTTACTGTGTTAGTGACATTCATTCTTTCAACAGATGTATGTCAGGTGCACACTCTCTGCCAGGCAATGCTCCTGATCCTGAGGCTGCAACAGTGAATGCAACAGACGAGGTCCTTTCCTCCCAGGGTGTCAGTATCTCTAGTGGAAGGAACACACAATAAACAAGTGTATGTTTATATACAAGATGATTTCTGACAGGGACATGACAATAGAGGCCAGCAGCAGGGGAGGGGGATGACTGGTGGGGGAAAGCCATTCTGGTTGGTGTGAAATAGTATCTTAATTTGTACTTTCCTGATGACTCATGATCTTGAACACCTTTTATATATGTATCTCCTTTGTGAGGTGTTTGGACCAAGTCTTTACCCAGTAAATATTTTTTTCTGTGGTAGTTCTTTATTTTTTAATTAAAAATATTTGTTGAAGTTAATATAAAACCATTATTTTTCACAGTACTATATACAGAGCTGATGTTGTTATTCTACAAATTATTTAATATTAGGGAAAGCAGTTAAGGTTGTATCTGGCAGCTTTACAAGAGCACTTTTGCTTTTCAGTGAGATTTTTTTTTTTAATTGAGGCATGATGGACATAAGACATTATATTAGTTTCAGGTGTACAACATAATGATTCAATATTTGTATATATATTTTAGATATGAGTTCTTTGTCAGATGTATGTGCTGTATGTTTTTTAATGAGCAAAATAAAAAATTTTGCTGAAACTGATTTTTAAAAATTAACTTCTTATCCTGCAACCTTACTATTTTCATTCATTAGTTCTGGTAATTTTTTTTTTTTTTCCTTTTTTCTCGTTGCTAAGATTTCCATTACAGTGTTAGTTAGAAGTGGTGAAAATGGACATCCTTGTCTTGTTCTCAGTCTTAGGGGGAAGGCATTCAGTCTTTCATCGTTAAGTATGACGTTAGCTATGGGGTTTTCATAGATGACCTTTATCTGAATGAGGAAATTACCTTCTCTTTTTAGTTTGAGAATTTTTATTAATAATGGGTTTTGAATTTTGTCAGTTTTTTTCTACCTTTATCAAGATAATCATAATCTTCTAATGTGAATTACATTGATTTTTGAATGTGGAGCTATGATGTGCATGATGTGCTATTATTTTTTCATATGGCTGGATTCAATATGCTAATATTTGTTAAGGATTTCTGTGTCTGTATTCATGAAGGACATTGGTATGTTATTTTCTTTTCTTGTACTACTTTGGTTAAGTTTTGGTATCAGGGTTATGCTGGCTTCATAAAACAAGTTGTGAAGCATTTCCTTTTCTATTTTCTTCGAAGAATCTATGTATAAGACAATATTGGGGGCTTCCCTGGTGGTGCAGTTGGTTGAGAGTCCGCCTGCCGATGCAGGGGACACGGGTTCGTGCCCCAGTCCGGGAAGATCCCACATGCCGCGGAGCGGCTGGGCCCGTGAGCCATGGCCGCTGAGACTGTGCGTGCGGAGCCTGTGCTCCACAACGGGAGAGGCCACAACAGTGAGAGGCCCGCGTACCCCAAAAAAAAAAAAAAAAAAAAAAAAAGACAATATTGGATTTGAGGGGGTGGGATGGGAAATTAGGGGATAAGAGAGTCATTTGGAAATAAGGGCCTGGTTGACGTTGGATTACCTGGAAGTGTTGATCGTCTGGTGTGACAAAGGTAGACCAGGATGTGAGCCATGATGGGTTTTGTTCTGAAAAGCTTTTAGAGCCAGGTGGGTCATCAGTAGAGGCCAGAGGGTATGAGTCCTCTGATGACTTTCTACCCAGCAACTTCTGCGGTATGGTAACCAAGGGGATGAGGGACCACTTGCTTAGGTGGGTAGCAGAGGAACATGAGGCACCAAGGTAGTCTCCGCTCCTCTGCAGAGCGGTGCTGTGGTCTGCTGGAGGAGGTGCTGGGTCACAGGGAGCCTGGGGGACTCTGGTGGTCAAGCACTTCTGTTCAGTTCCTTCCCTGACTTTTTCTAACCATCCTGCTGGGCAAGATTATTTAACATGCCTTTCTCTAACCATTCCAAACATGACCTCAAGCCTTCTTCCAAGCTACATTTTATGCCAGTAATGATTTTTCTCTTACCTTTCTCAGGTTGCTCCTATTAGCTGATAAAAGTTTACTTCCTCTGTTACATATAAACCGTGAGAGGGAAAGGGTTCATTTATGGTTCTACTTTCTTTTAACAAGCTCCTAATGATAAAACTTTAAAATAGTTTTCCATCTTGAACATTACTGTTACAATTTTCTGTTGGTTTTAAGTTTTTTTCAGTGGTCTTTAATATACCTGTCCATATCATTCTTGTCCCAGATTGCAGGGATGCCTCCTTTTCTCCCTCATTTCCTGCCTTCCTTCCTTCAAAAACTATTTGTTGAAAGCCACTGGTAGGCAGTGTTCTTTGCACCTGGTAAGCTGCAGTGAAAGAGTAATTTCTGACCTATAGAGATGGAAGAAAAAGAAAGAGGAGGAGGAGAGGGGGAAGGGGGAGGGGAGGAAGAAGAAGGTGGGGGAGGGTTGATTGGTTGTGTGGTTAATAAAAAAATGTATAAATTATATAGTTTCTCTGACCATGATTGGTGTGATGCAGAAAAATGAGGCACAGAAGAATAGGGGAAGGAAGAGAAGGCAGTTTTAAATAGCGTGGTAGTGGTGGGGCTCATTGAAGACTTTTGAGCAAAGATCTCGAAGAACTGATAGAATAAATCGTGGGTGTTTTGGAGAAGAGGGTTTTCCTCTGAGGGAACAGCTGCTGAGGCTCTGAGTGGGAATGTGCCTGAGGCCACCATGGCTGATGGGGAGAGCAAGGGAGATGAGGCCAAGAGGAAAAAGGTCAGATCAGGCATCCTTCTAGGCCTTTGTAGGAGTTTGGCTTTTCTTTGCATGAGATGAAAAGTCAGCAGAGGGTTTTGAGCAGAGGAGTGAAGTGATCCAACTGTAATGCACACACACACACACACTTTTTTAATTAAAATGTTTACTTTGGGATAATTGTAGATTAACATGCAGTTGTAAGAAATGACAGAAAGAACTCTTGTGTACCCTTTACCCACTTTCTCCTAATGCTACCATCTAACAAAACTATAGTATAATATCACAATCAGGATATTGACATTGATACAGTTAAGATATAACATTTCCATCACTGCAAGAATCCCTCACATTGCCTTTTTATAGCTACTCTTACTTCCTCCCTGCCCACATCCCCTCCTTGACTCCCGACAACTGCCAATCTGTCCTTCCTTTATATATTTTGTCATTTCAAGAGTGTTATATATATGGAATTATAGAGCATGTAACCTTTCGGGCTTGGTGTTTTTCACTCAGTATAATTCTCTGGAGATTCCTCCAGGGTGTTGCATGTAGCAATAATTGTTCCTTTTTGTGGCTGAGTAGCATTCCAAGGTATGAATGTACTGCTGTCTGTTAACCATTCACCTGTTGAAGGATAGCTGAACTGTTTCCAGTTTTCAGCTATTATGAATAAAGATGCTATAAATGTTCATGTACAGGTTTGTTCAAACATAAGTTTTCATTTCTCTGGGTTAAGTGCCCAAAAGTGCAATTGCTGGATTGTATGGTACGTGTTTAGTTTTATAAGAAATGTCAAACTGTTTTCCAGAGTGGCTGTACCATTTTACATTTTCACCAGCAGTGTTTGAGTGATAGAGTTTCTCTTCATATTTGCCAGCATTTTTTTTCAGCCATTCTGCTAGGTGTGTAATGATATATCTTTGTGGGTTTGGTTTGCATTGAAATTGTAATTGTAAGTAATAATGAACAACTTTTTCATGTACTTATATGCCATCCCTATAACTTTTTGATGAAGCATCTGTTCAAATCTTTTGTTTATTCTTTGAGTGATTTGTTTTCTTATTATTGAGTTTTGAGAGTTCTTTAATGTTCTAGGTACTAGTCCTTTGATAAATGGTTTGCAGATATTTTCTCTGTCTGTAACTTGTCTTTCATCCTCTTAATAGAATCTTTCACAGAGCAAAAGTTTTAAATTTTGATGAAGTCCAATTTATCAGTTTTTTCCTTTTTTAGATCATGCTTTTAGTATCAGATCTAAGATCTCGTTGCTTAGCCATAGATCCCATAGTCATAAGTTTATGACTCCTTTTGAGTTACTTTTGTGTAAGATGTGAGACTTAGGTCAAGGTTCTTTTTTTTTTTGCCTATAGATGTCCAGTTGTTGTGGCACCATTTGTTGAAAAGGTTATTTTTTCTCCATTGAATTACTTTTACATCTCTGTCAACAATTAGATGGGCATATTTCTTTGTTCTTTATTCTGTTCCATTGATGTATTTTTCTATTCTTCCTCCAACACTGTACTCTCTTGATACTGTACTTATGTAGAGAGCCTTAACAGAAGAATGACTCCTCCCATTTTTCATTCTTTAACAAAATTGTCTTAGCAATGCCAGTTTATTTTCTTTTCCATATAAATTTTAGAATAATCTTGTCCACATCTACAAAAATTTCATTCTTCAATTTTGATGCAAATGTGTTAAGTCTCTATATCAGTTTTGGGAGAATTGACATCTTTACTGTTGAGTCTTCTAATCCATAAACACAATATGTCTTTTCATTTGTTTATATCTTCTTTGATTTCTTTCATCATCATTGTTTAGCTTTCATCATATAAGTCCTGTTTTGTTAGATTTACACCTAAGTATTTCAATTTTTTGAGTGATTATAAATGATACCGTTTTTTAAATTTCAGTGTCCATGTATTAATTGCTCATACGTAGAAATACAATTGACTTTCTATCTATACTTATTTTGTATCCTGAAATTTAAGAGAGAGAGAGAAAGAAATGTGTGTGAATTCCTGGGGATTGCTGCATAGACAATCATGTCATCTACAAATAGGGAGAATTTTGTTACCTTTCCAATCTCTATGTCTTTTACTTCCCTTTTTTCCCTTGGTGCACCAGCTAGAACTTGAATAATTGTGGTGAAAACAGACACCCTTCCCTTGTTCCCAGTCTTGGTGGGGGAAAATATCCAGGCATTCACCATGAAATATTAATTGGAGGTTTATCAAGTTGAGGAAGTTCCCCTCTATTTCTGTATTTCTGAGAGTTCTTATTATAAGCAGTTGTTGAATTTTGTCAAACGCTTTTTCTTCATTGATTGATATGATCATGTGATTTTCTTCTTTAGCCTGTTAATATGGTGGATTACACTGAGTTTTTAAAAATATTGAATGAGACTTACATCTCTGAAATAAACCCCACTTGATCTTATAAAAGGGGAGTTTGCAAATATGATCAAGTAAAAGATCTCAGAGCGAAGAGATTATTCTGGATTATTCTGGTGGGTTCAGTGTAATCACAGGGACACAGGAGGAGTCAACTAGACAAGAAGGTGATGTGATGATAGAAACAGAGATTGGATTGAAGCTGGAGGATGGGACCATACACCAAGGAGTATGGGCAGCCACTGGTGCCTGAAAAAGGCAAGGAAACAGATTCTCCCTTCATAGTCTCCAGAGCCAACCAACCCTGCCAACAATTTGACTTTAGCTCAGTGAAGCTGATGATGGACTCCTGACCTCCATAACTGTACGAAAGTAAATATGTGTTCTTCTAAGCCACTAAGCTTGTGGTAATTTGTGATAGCAGCTTTGTTCAGAGAAGAAACTAATACATCTGTGTACATTGTATACATTTGGGTAGATAGTCAGTAAATATGTACAGTAAGATACACAGATCCTAATTTGAACATGTATATTCCAGACTGCTCTTATTCATCATATTTCTACTTTGGAGTATTTGATGTAGTAGAGTTGCATGATTGACATGTTATTTAAGGAAGATTGGGCTGCAGCAATGTATAAGATGAATAGAATGGAGGGAGATTGTAGTCAGAGAGGCTAAAAAGGAGACTACTACTAAAATCTAGGGGACGGGGACTTGTCAAAGGGGCTGGAAGTTAGACCGAAGAATTAGAGATGGGCACCAGGGCATTTCAAGGAAATAAATCTCAGGCTTTGGAGACTGACTAACGATATGAGAAATGAAGAGCGTGATGTCAGTGATGACGTAGAAGCATGAATAAGTAACAGGTTCATTAGGAAAGAAAGAGGATTAAAAAGTTTTCTAATAGGTTTTTCATCTGTCGAAAATGACTGAACAAGTTAGAGGGATTGTATTCTTTCAGAAGTGAAAAATCCAGTCAGTGCTTTTTCGATAATGTTAATTCTAAATCTGTGACTTTAGGAAAGCTGGTTCGTCACATCGTGCTAGTCCTTGAACATCAAAGTGTACCCAGGTGTTGATTTCTATGCCTTGAAGAAATCTTCCTCTTAATGTCACCAGCAGTAAGAGAGATGTTTATTAACATCCTTGTGAACTGATGAATTTATGTACTGGCTGATCAAGACATCCCTTTTGTAACGGACTGAAATTTTATATTTAAATTTTTTTCTAGCATATAAATAAAGCTATTTGCAAAACAACCATCAGGTGTTTTTCTTCTACTTGAAGTTCATATTCTTAAGCTAAAAATACCATTCTGCACCCAAAGTATGTCTTCTACCAAATATCCTCAAAGTTCTTAAAATGCTGCACAACCATGCCTCTTTTGTTACTGAGACAAGTCTAAACTCATCCTTCTCAGAGAGAGCCTGTAGAATATATATAGTATATAGACGGGATCAGGGCTGCTTTTTTTTTTTTTTTTTGTGGTATGAGGGCCTCTCACTGTTGTGGCCTCTCCCGTTGCGGAGCACAGGCTCCGGACACGCAGGCTCCGCGGCCATGGCTCACGGGCCCAGCAACTCCGTGGCATGTGGGATCTTCCCGGACCGGGGCACGAACCCGTGTCCCCTGCATCGGCAGGCGGACTCTCAACCACTGCGCCACCAGGGAAGCCCCAGACTGCTTTTATGATTTGTTTTATTGAATATTCGCTGTGTGATACTATGCTGACCTCTGGATCATGATCCATTGAAGCTTTCATTCATTAGAAAGGGATCCTTGAGGGACACGTATGCGGTTCCCATGGGGACTTTCAGCTCACAGAGATCCTTTACTTATGGGAACTGATATGATGTTGTTATTGTTTTTATTTTTTAAAATCCTCCTGAGGCAGTAAGAACTCAGAGCTTAAATCTGGATTCTGCAGGGAGTTCTGTATTTGCAAAGTAGAGCTTTCACTTTGAAGTTATCTTTAAGAAAGCAATGTTGTGGCTGAACTCTTTTGTTCCTAAGCCCATAAATCAGAAATTGCCCCATTCTGCTTTATTATCATAGATATTTTCATCAACTTCCAGTAAATTGGATATTTTTCAGCATTGTAATTTAGTTATAAGCCTTTGGTTATCTGCAGTACTTCTCAGCTATTAAAGTGTGTAACATTCATTTGGGGATTTTGTGAAATGCACTTTCCAACAAGCTCCCAGGTGATAACTGTGCTACTGGTCCACCAACCACATTGTGTAACAAGAGTCTGTGGCTCATTTTTACTTGTAGATATCAGCTTATACAACATTTAGTTTGGTGCTTATGGCATTTGGTTAGTTTCACAATTGGATTGAACAACAATAGAAATTAATAGTTCAACCACTGGTTTTTATTTCAGGAAATTACTAAAAATAAGATGAAGAAAACCTGTTCAAGAAAATGGAAAAGTGCTTAAAAATGTCTAACAATAACTGCTTGAGTTTTAAATTATAATTTATTTATAGTATTTTTTTAAGATACATGGGCTAGGTCAAGAAATATGGATTAAATTTTTTTAATGATCTTTTTTGAAGATTTAAGAGCTTGTCTTTCCTAAAATACAGTACTTAAATTTTGAAATATTGTGAACAAAATAACTTAATAATAGACAATATTGTGATTTGTTTATTAAACTAACAAGCACATTGCATAGGTTTGAGTTTGCACTGTTTATTTGACAGTCATATTTTTGCAGTAACACTCAGTTATATTGCTTTTCAGTATTTACTGTTGCATCATTTGATCCATTTATTGACTCTCAGTTGGCATTGAATCTATTGGCTAAGCAAAAATAAAATTCTAATATGGGTCTAAATAAAAAGGATAAGGTATATGTAAGAATTTTTGGCAACAATGGCATCAGAAATTTATCTTGAAATACTCATATCAGTTACTGAAGATAGAAGATTGAATGGTTTTTGTTTTGTTTCCTTTTTTTTCTTATTAAAATGTTTTATTTGTTTACTGAATAATGCTAGTTCTATGTTTCCTGTGTAAAAGGGTTAGAGTTGGAAAAACAAAATGTAAGCCATTAAGCATTAGGTTTACTTATAAAGTTTGTACTTTGGTATGATACCAGTGATCCAGGTCCTAATTGTGGGGTTCTATCCCTAAATGAGAATTAGCTAGTTGAATCTTTTTGGGAATTCCCTAAGTCATTTTTTTCTCTCTTGTGTATTTCAGAATCAAGAACTTTTCCCTACACCCTCATAAATTCTTTCTAAGCATCTTCCTATTAAATCTTCCATTCTTACTCTCCAAAGTAAGAGTAGAACTCCTTGAATACCTGTCTCCTTCCTACCTCCTGAATCTTGGGTACTGCTGTCTAGTCTGTCTTCCTTTGATATCAGGTTAGACCATTTCATTAGTCCAATTCTTTAAACCAGGAACTACTCTGTTTCCGAAAGAGCCCTGGGGCAGTGGAAGGAGGCACACAGGGCAGATTGGTGCTCAAGTCACAGCTAGATGAGGCCTAGGTTGAGCTAGAAAGTTGGTTGGGTTTCTATATGAAATGACCAAATGGTGGCTTTGGATGGACACTGGGGTCAGGATTAGGTCATACTAGAAAAAATATGCGTTGAGGATGGAAGAAGTGATGAAGAGGAAGAGTTAGGATGGTGTGGAGATGGGATTCGGTTACAGTCAGGAAAGTGAGAGAGAAGAGATCAGCCACAAACAGAAGAAGCTGCACTGTGGCTGCCATTGTGTTCTGAATTCAAAACCAGGAATATTTGTAACAATGCAACTGACCTGACTTTCTTTAGAGGAATTTTAAAAGCAGTTTTTGTTTTTTTTTTAAAGACTCGTGAAGGTTTTACATCAGAATTAGCTATGACTTGGCTTGTAATGAGGTGAAGTTAATTAGTTTTTTTCTTATGTCCCAGGCTTGGCTAGCCCAAACCTGACTAACCTAGGGCCAGGACATGGCCAAAAATAATGACCCTAGCACTGGCTACTTTTCTCAACAAGACTCTGTTCAAAGTTACTTCAAAGCACTTGTTCTTTTTTGGTAGAGGGTCAGTTATGTCACGCTCTCTTAGAAAATGCACTACTTTACTGGGGGATTTACTTTGAGTTGGTGTGTTAGCTTCATAGGATTTGATTTTTAAATGCTGAATACTTAAAAATACATGTTTTACTTCTTCTGTTTGAGATGAGGCTTTTAAGGAGTAATAGACACCACAATAAAAGCTAGCGTGGTTTCCACTGTCATTAAAAAAGGTATTTGCGTGAAGTGCTGCTTTTTCTTAAGGAGCGCTTGAGTACAGCATCGCTCAGCAACACATAAATCAACTTTGACACCTTATCATCTGTATATTCAGGTTTAAATCAAGTCTTTCCAGTGATGGGACAGATTGAGTCTTTTAAACTGAGCAAGTAAAAGGTGTCATGTTGTCATCTTCATCTTTAGGTTGGCAGCAAGTTTATAACATTTTGGAATTAGAATTTTTTTCAATTTATCCTCTTGGGCCTCCAGCTTCTCAGCTTCTGTTCCCTCTTCATGTTTTTTATACCTAAATATCCTTACAGGGTCTTCTCTTCAGTTCTGAGATCTAAGGTAAGCCCCTTAGCATGGTGCACAGAGCTTGCCAGGAGCTGCTTCCCTTCTCCTCTCCTATGAAGCAGAAGGGCTTCAGCCAAGCCAAACAACAGTTTTCCATACATGCTGTGTTCTTTGATATCACTGTTTCTTCAAGCCCACATTGTTTTCTTTGTTGGGGAATACTCTTGCTGGCTAAGCCCTGCTCGTCTTTCCAGATAATGTCTGGATTCTCAGACAACTTCAGTCTGATTCTTTCAGTTTGAGTTAAGGGCCCCTTCTCCTAGGCTCCTAAGCAGATCTTGGTCATAGGGCTTTAATATTGGATTTCAGTTGTTTACTTTTCTCATACTAACCTGGGAATTTCTTTTTTTTAAATTTATTTTTAATTAATTAATTTATTTTTAATTAATTAATTTATTTTTGGCTGCATTGGGTCTTCGTTGCTGCTCGTGGGCTTTCTCTAGTTGCAGCGAGCGGGGGCTGCTCTTCGTTGCTGTGTGTGGGCTTCTCATTGTGGTGGCTTCTCTTGTTGCAGAGCACAGGCCCTAGGCACACGGGCTTCAGTAGTTGTGGCTCGTGGGCTCTAGAGCACAGGCTCAGTAGTTGTGGTGCACAGGCTTAGTTGCTCCACAGCATGTGGAACCTTCCTGGACCAGGGATCGAACCTGTGTCCCCTGCACTGGCAGGTGGATTCTTAACCACTGTGCCACCAGGGAAGTCCTGGGAATTTCTTGAGGCACAGGAATTCTGTCTTATCTGTTTATCCCTGTCCTTTCTGGGTGTTTCATGTAGCTGATTTTTTCATTATCTGTGACAGGACTGAGTTTTCTTTCCTTGTGAAGAAGTAGTTCTTTATTACTGGGGGGTTTTGACCAGAGGCCCAAGACCTCTATTATTTATTAATTTAACAGTTATTTTTTTGAAGTATCCATACTGTGCCAAGGGCTGTGCTTTTGTTTACTACTACTGGAAGGATATAGATTCAAGCATCATATAAAAGGTTATGCTAGATGTAACAGTAAGTGAAAAAAGTTTGGAGGAGCAAAAAATTAAAGCAAGAATTTTTGAAGATACAAAGTATCAGGAAGGCTATTCCATGGTTTTATGAAGATTTCCACAAGGGGAGAAAAAGTTAAGAAGAGTTCGTTTTGAATACATATTTTTACAACTGGTATAGAAGAATTGCCTCATCAATTTATGTATCCTAAGCTCAGGAAACACTCCTCAGTAGTTTGCCTCCAAGAAGCAAAAAAAATCTGCCATGATAAAAGGTAGATACTGCCATACTCCTTAGTGAATTGGTGTGTGTGGATTTCTGGAATTTTAATTTTATTCATATATTTAAAAATTCACCAAATTTTTATTTTAAAATTTAATGTATTTAGAAACATTCTTTAATCTAGTTTCAATTTTAGAACAATGTTAGGAATGAAAAGTCAGTCTTGTATGTGGACAGCGTTTTATATCTGTAGTGGCTATCTATATCTGTATCATATCTATCTCTACATCTATATCTATGTATCTGTATCCATACAGGCTGTCTCAGAAATTATATCTAAAGGTATTTCTTTTTCTCTTTTGCTTTATTTGGAAAATATTGAAAAATGAGCAAAAAATAAAAGAAAAACAAAATTTCTTATTTGAAAGTAGGGTAGGATATTATATTTAAAATAAAGAAAGCCCCTCAACCATTCATTTCTACCCTATGCTGTTAACATTTGGGCACTTCTTCTCCTGACTTCTAAAGATGCTCTTGTTAACACAGTGCAGTCATGTGCTGCATGCTGTCTTTTATGATAGCAACTTTAAAGGTTCCTTTCCAGAATTACTCTATCTTTGTTCTGCTTTGAGCTATATTTGTATTTATTTATTTTCAGATCATTTATTTTTTACAAAAGCAAACAAAGCACATTGTTTTTAAAAAGAGTAAAAAAGTGTAGACATTATGTAGTAGAAAACAAAATTTTCCTTTGTCACCGTTCTTCGGGGTAACTCATTAATATTTTGGCATATAGTCTTCTAAATAACTGTGAACTGTGAATTGTAACCTTTTTCCCTTTTGTTTTTGTTTTTTAATAACAAGGTCACACTTTCCACACTCTGTCACTTATATTATTCATTCACTAATGCTTTATTTCATGGCTACTCTTCCCTGTCACCACATGTGAGTCCATCCCAGGCTTTTTACTGACTACATAATATTTCATGGAATAGATCTACTGTAATTTAATAAGCTGTTGTCCATTAGGGTGTCTCCATTATTTTGCTATTAGAAATAACATTGTAACAAGCATGTTTGTATCTTGTACACAAGCGTGTATTTCTGTAGTGTAATACCTAGGTATGGATTTGCTTGGCTGGAGGGATTGCATATGTAAAGTTTTGCTGTAATTTAAAGGATAAACTCTTCTTCAAGACTTTCAACAATTTTTAACTGTAAACAGTAAAGTTCTGATTTGAGAATAAACATGGTTTAAAAAGAAAGGCGGATTCTTGTTTAAAAGGAAAGATGGATTCCTTTCCTGAGGGCTCAATGAGACAGTACGTTTCAGGGAGGGTTATTTGTTTTTCTCCTCATGTTTTAACCTGGATTTTCTGTGATATGTAGAACCTTTGAGAGAAAGTATTACTCGGTCTCCCTGCTGCTTTACAAAAGAAATCTATGTTCTTATTGGTGACATCTCCCTGATAATGCTGTTATTTCATTGCATGTTGGTATTCCTTGTGATGAACAATAATGTTTTTGGTTGAATTCTAATCTGTACAGTATGGTATAGTACAGAACAAAAACTGTTCTGTGGGGTAATTTATCTTAAAAGAAATACATGAAGGTGACTCGATCAATAAAAATAGTAGCCCCAGATTGTCATTTTACTTACACATTTAAGTTCTTTTCTTATAACCTTGAAAATAGTTGTAAATATGTCTTGTTTGAATAAAGGAAAGCTTATAGATGAACGTCAAATACATTTTCTTTTTCCAGAAGGATCACCTAATTGAGGCTATAAACCTTATTTTTAGGTTATAAGAGTGGGTTTGTAAAGTTATATGTTCATGGCTTTTCATGATACCACATACAATTGGGTGTTTGGTACTTTTTTAAGGTACTATCTCCATCTAACTTAAGTTTATTCACCTACATCTTTGAGTCCATTTCACTCCAGCTATTTTTACAGATGTATCAAATTGCTATTTGAGAACTATATTACAGATTTCAAATTCATGTTTAAAAGACAAATTGGCTCACTGTCTTTATGGCTGTGGAATTTGTCTTAAACACTGGGAACCTTAATAGTCAACCCATTTAGGGCTATATAGACATATATTGGATGAAGGGTTTTGTATTTAATATATAACTTTATTTATTGATTTTTTGAATTTTATTTTATTTTCTTATACAGCAGGTTCTTATTAGTTATCCATTTTATAATCCCAATCGCCCAATTCAGCACACCACCATCCCCACCCCCCTGCAGCTTTCCCCCCTTGGTTGTTCTCTACATCTGTGTCTCAATTTCTGCCCTGCAAACCAGTTCATCTGTACAACTTTAAATAATTTATTTTGGCATTCAGAAAATGACTTTATTTTTCTTTAAGACTTCATAATCTTTCTAGTCTGATCTGCAAATGTCTATCTGCTAATCTTTTTGTCTATAAGATATACTTCTGAGGAGGTGATACTCACTTATTTCAAAGATTATTTTGTTTTTTTCTCCTTTTTACAGGAAACAGGCATCGTTGTGGGTCCAAGGAGACATTTTCCGATCCAAACTGAAAAATAGACCATCCAGTGAAGGAAGTATTAATAAAATCCTTTCTAGCTTGGATGATATGTCTATTGGTGGAAACTTATCTAAAATACAAAACGTGGAGAGATTTGGAGAGGTGAGTTTTTTCCAGGAAGATTTTCGTGTCTCCTTAAGACTAATGTTCTGCATTTCTTTGTTTCCCAATTGAACACATATAACATAGCCACATCTCTTCTCTGAATGCTGCAGTACTAAATTTTTAGGCATGGAGTCAACACCTATAAAGCAATAATAAAAGCAAAGAAAGCAATTATCCTTAAAAAGAAAAAAGCTGTAATTTAAGGAGTACAATTATAAAGGAGTCTACTCTGGTTTGGAAAATACAAAAAAGAAATAGAAAAGCAAACTTTCTCTTTTAAAATGGAAATAGATATCAACAAGAAAAATCTTAATGGGACAGTTGGATATTACATACCACAAGTGGTACATTGAAGCCTCAAATTCATGATTTCTAAAGTAAGTCCAGAGTTGAAAACATAATCAGGGGCAACTTTTTTTTTTTAAATTGAGACTCCATTATAAACAAACCACTTTAAACAATTGACATACATCGTCTGATTTAATCTCCATAACTACCTGGTGAGTTAGTCAATATTATCTCTATTTTATAATAAGGAAATTGAATATTAGAGAAGTTCTCAGTGTCAGAAACATGATTCAGTCCAGGTCTATCTGATTTCAAACCCATATTTTTTTCTATTACACTTGCTACCTCAATAAAAATGGTAGTGATTCACTAAGAATTAAGATCATGGGCATTTTTGGAGGTAGAAGCAACCTTGAAATAATTTGTTGTAGTTTCCTCTCTTGTGTGGATCAGAAACCCGGGTCACACAAAATTTTTTACTTGCCCAAGGTTACAGAGTTTTCAAGTAGTGGGGCCACCTTAAGAGCTGGTAGTCTGACTCCTAGTTTAGCTCTGTCTACCACAATATGCCTGAGGTGAAGCTAAGCACCTAGTTTATATTTATATTTTTATGTCACTAAAGGGGCAAAAAAGCTATTAAAATATTTAAGTAGCAAGTGTAGGTTTACATTCAATTAGGCAGTGACCCATTAGACATGGACAAGGACCTTGAACAAGCTTAGCCCTCAAGGATGGAAAGAATGCATCATAGCTCTGTTAGGTCAACAATTGGCATCCCAAACAGATTTTTTTTCACCAGGAAAGATAACAAGAGTGCTCAGAGATAGGGAATGTTTTCTTCAAGAGGAAGGATGGGGACTGCTGGAGGAACTGAGTTTTCAACTCTGTGGTATGTTCTCCAGGACAGCCACTGATGAAGTGGCTAAGTTTACTGGTTTGAGTCATCTGTCCTGACCAAGCATAAATCTTATTAGCCAAGGTCGTGTTGATGTTCAGAGCCCTTGTAGACCTTTTCTTGTCTCTGTGTTATGGTTTGGCCTTTTCAAAGCAAACAAAAAGGATCTGGACTGACATTTTAATGAGATAATGTAGCTAAACAAGAACACTTTGTTGCTCTGGTCAGCATTTCCTCCCAGGTTTGAGTTCAAGTAAATAAGGCTTTTGAGTTATGACCTCTGAAGAGGCACATGTGAAACCCATCCATCTATCTGAGAAATATATTTATCTTGCAGGAACACAATGCTTTTTATATCATAATCTGTATTAAACTAACATCTGGTAGTTAGAACATTACATTTTCATACTTTTTTAGATCCCAGTTTGTTGAACTTGAGACTGATTAACATTTATTTATCACTGGAAGGGTGATGAATGCAATATGATTGAAATTTAAAATAAGTCAGTTTGAAATATGAGCACATATTCAGATGTTGGCTGTTTTACCTCGTTCCTATTTCCCACCCCCCAAATTAATTACTTAGCTCTCATTCAGAAGTGCTATTATTTTTGAAATTAGAGGACAGAAATGAAAGAGTTCAGAAATACTAGAGAATGATGGTGTGGTTAAGATTGTAGACAGTGACATATCTATGGGTTTTGGACGGCTTTATAGTTAGATGATGCTTTGTGCAAGTACCTCTTCTGATTCTGAGCCTTTTTATTGCTATGCTTATCTGGTGCTGTCTCCATGAATATGGGGAGTTAGTTTACTCAAGTGAGTGTAACAGAGTTAGTGATTCCTTTATCATTCTTGTGAATTCCAGTTGGGAAAATACGTCAAGAATGCTGCAAGGGTTTTAATGTTTCAAGTTCTATACCAATGTTCAGGATAGAAGCCCATGGAAATCCTGGATTTATTTAGTTTATATACAGAGAAAGTGCAAAAAGCCAGTGTTCTTCTAGAGGTAGTTTTTTTTTTTTTAAGTCAAAAGCAGAGATAGCAAATTATTTTTTGATTTCTATGCCTATAGGAATTTTCCTGTGATTGGTTATTAGGAAGCTTGGGAAGCTCCGTAGTTACCTGATTTGGGGAGCTTGACTGTATAGTTTTTCAGTGCTTATGGGGTGGGTAAAAGGAAAATAATCAAAAGTATGAACCAGAATGATTCAGGCCATAGTAATGGAGTAGGTTGTGGCTTTAATGAATTCTCTTCGCCCACATAGAGTTATGAGAAATCTTTTAAAAATAGAGGCTTTTCCTTTATTGAACCTGGTCTTCAGTGCTGGGCTAGGAACTATGAAATGTACACAGCCCATCTTGTGGGTCTGGAGGGGGCTCCCTGCTTCACGGCCCTGCCTTGCACTGTCCTTTTCCTCCATGGTCCTTACCTTGCCTTCCTTGCTGGGCAATACGCTTTGTAAGGATGGAGGCTTCTATCTGCCCTCATCATAAGTCTATTCCTAGCCCACAGGGCCTTCGTAAATATTACCTGAATGAGTGAAGACTGACAGTTTCACAGAAAACAAACAAGAATACAGACATGAAACTGGTAGTAATCCAAGCTATCCAAGGGTAGCATATGCTCAAATATAAAATAGTACCAGCAATAAGTGCTCATTTTGACGTTGAGTGGCCTTAGGATCCATTCTGTATTGGGGTTATTAAAAAATGGCTTTAAATGGAATCTAATGCACTTTATTTAAAGTGCCAGATGTATAAGGAGTTAAATGAGGAGCTTACAGGGCAACAACAACAACCTAAATGGCACCTACTATGTGCCCGGCACTGTCCTAAGCACTTTATTACATGGATTAATTTTAGGCCCTAGAAGAGCTGTATGAAATAGGCACCTTTACAAGGTCCATTTCACAGATGACATAACTGAGGTAGAGGAAGTTAAGCTGCCCGCCCAAGATCACAAAGTACAGAGCGGAGTTGTCATTTGAACCCAGGCACTCTGGCTCCACAGTTGGCCTCTGACCGTGAGGCCTCTCACTGTGCTATGCTGCCTCTCCACTGGGTCCTCTTTGTGGCTCTAGTACATTTGCATACAGTCATTTTGGACATAACCTTAGCTAACGTGTCCTAATAAATTTCTCCTGGAACTGCAATTGCTTTTATCTTTTTCCTACTCTAGGGTGATAGTCCAGTATTAGCACACCAGTCAGTGTGTACTCTTGAGTTAGAGATATTAATTAGATACAGGTGCTGCTGACGTTTAGCCATGAGTTACCATGATTTATAAAATCCTTTGCCCATGAGCAGGGTACATCTTTAAAAAAATCTATGAAGTAAAAATTAAATCTCTAAGGCCCTACTTTTAAGCACCTTTCTTTCCACTCTTAGGCCCACTAAGGCATTCCAGGTCCAATCTGAAAGCCGCAGGGATCCACCAGAGGCTATCAGTAAGGGGAGTGACAGTACACAGATTCACCCTTTGAGGAGCTCACCCTGGCTGTGCTGTGGAAGGGGTGCTGGTGTCTGTGTGTGGCCCGGGGTTGGAAGGCCAGGGAGTTGGTCATGAGGCAGTGGTCCAGGTGACAGAGGTCTGAACCAGTGGCAGGGAAAAGGAAGAGGAGACGAATTTGGGGAGCTCTGATAAATCCAAACTTTTTATTGATCAGAAACAATTTATGAAGGTGACCTCTTTGCCTTTCTCCAACTTTTACATCTCATAGGTTTAACATCTGAGAGATGAAAAGAATTTTAGAGATGACCCAGTCATTTTTCCTTGCCAAATCATTTAAATCCGCTAAAAATTCCATTTTTGTCTTTTTCTTTCAGTCCTTAGACTTCTATTTTTACTTGTTTCTATTTCAAACTCTCCTTTTATGTCATTTTTCTATTATAACTCTTCCATCTTTATTCCATAGTGTGCTATATTTCATCTAAAATATCTTTTCTTAATGGCATACACAATGGCCTCCCTAGTAGTTTTCTCTGTTACCATTTTATTAATGGTAACATTAATAAATAAATTTATTAATGTGTTGGTCAGTAATTTATCCAACTGAAATCTATGGGCACAATTTAATTTATTTGATTTTGGTTTTCATCTTGTCTGCATATAGAGAACAACTGGTGGAATAAAATACATCTTCATATTTTATGCTATTTGTTCTTTAGCTAGACCATAAATAACAATATCTTTAAAAATTCTCCTTCTTTATGTGTTTTAGTTGGCTCTATTTTCCTGTCTTTATGTAGGGCAGGCTTGTATCCAGAAGAAAACGCACTGATGCTCAGACCCTCCAGAGGGCGACAGGGGGTCTGAGAACAGACCCCCGTCCTTGGGGGAGCCAAGATATCAGGGTCTTCCCTGAACTAGGCTTCTTCACCATTGCCAGCAATCGTCTGGCTTTGTTTCAGGGGATCTGCTGCTTCCAGAGTAGCTGAGAGCAAGAGGGGGGCTACACTGGGACTCTGGGGAAAGGGGCTGGAGCCCAAGAGCACACAGAGGCCTGGGTTAAATTCTCAGCATTTATCGTTTGTGACTTTGTTCATCATTAGTCATCATGAGGAATGAATTTGGTATAAAGAATGCGGTATAACAGTACCTGATGAGAAACATCTTCAAACTGCCCTCGGTCCCCCAGTTCTTGGGATTGATTTATGCCTCATGACAAATGGAACTCTATTTTCTAATATACTTTTCCCCACGCAGGCACTTGTGACCTAGTATATATTATAAGTGCCCTAATAAATACAGGGGTTGGTTATATTCCTGTCTGCATGACTTATTCAGGATTCCAGGAGACCAAGGTCCTCTTCTATATAGTTTTTTTTTCTTTTTATAAAAATATTTTTTATTGAAGTATAGTTGATTTACAATGTTGTGTTATTTCTGCTGTACAGAAAAGTGATTCAGTTATATATATATATATACACACATTCTTTTTTTAATATTCTTTTCTATTATGGTTTATCATAGGATATTGAATATAGTTCCCTGTGCTATACAGTAGAACCTTGTTGTTTATCCATTCTATACATAAAAGCTTGCATCTGCTAACCCCAACTTCCCATTCCATCCCTCCCCCAACCCCCTCCCACTTGGCAACCACCAGTCTGTTCTCTATGTCTGTGAATCTGTTTCTATTTCATAGATAGGTTCATTTGTGTCACATTTTAGATTCCACACATAAGTGATATCATATGGTATTTGTCTTTCTCTTTCTGACTTCATTTAGTTTGATAATCTCTAGTTGCATCCATGTTGCTGCAAATGGCATTATTTTGTTCTTTTTTATGACTGAGTAGTATTCCATTGTATATATGTACCACATTTTCTTTATTCATTCATTTGTTGATGGACATCTAGGTTGTTTCCATGTCTTAGGTATTGTGAATAGTGCTACTGTGAACATAGGGGTGCATGTATCTTTTTGAATTATAGATTTGTTGATATATGCCCAGGAGTGGGATCGCTGGATCATATGGTAATTCTATTTTTAGTTTTCTGAGGAACCTCCATACTGTTTTGCACAGTGGCTGCACCAACTTACATTCCCACCAACGGTGTAGGAGGGTTCCCTTTTCTCCACATCCTCTCTAGCATTTGTTATTTGTAGACTTTTTAATGATGGTCATTCTGACCAGTGTGAGGTGGAACCTCATTGTAGTTTGGATTTGCATTTCTCTAATAATTAGTGATGTTGAGCACCTTTTCCTGTGCCTATTGGCCATCTGTATTTCTTCTTTGGAGAAATGTATATTTAGGTCTTCTGCCCATTTTTTGATTGGGTTGTTTGTTTTTTTGTTGTTGAGTTGTATGAGCTGTGTATTTTGGAAATTAAGCCCATGTTGGTTCATCATTTGCAAATGTTTTCTCCCATTCTGTAGGTTGTCTTTTCTTTTTATGGTTTCCTTTGCTGTGCAAAAGCTTGTAAGTTTGATTAGGTCCCACTTGTTTATTTTTGTTTTTATTTCTGTTGCCTTGGGAGACTGATCTAAGAAAACATTGGTATGATTTCTGTCAGAGAATGTTTTGCCTGTGATCTCTTCTAGGAGTTTTATGGTGCCCTGTCTTATGTTTAAGTCTTTAAGCCATTTTGAGTTTATTTTTGTGTGTGGTGAGACGGTGTGTTCATTGATTTACATGCGGCTATCCAACTTTTCCAACACCACTTGCTGAAGAGACTGTCTCTTTCCCATTGTATATTCTTGCCTCCTTTGTCAAAGAATAATTGACCGTAGATGTGTGGGGCTTTTTGTTTCTTAATTTTGTAATATAAATGTGTTTTGAATAACATTGTATATAACTATTTTTGTCAAGAGTTTGAAGGCTGTTAATCATTTACTAAGAATTTTATAACTCATATATTTTATATTCTTAGTCCTAAAAATGGCTAAAACTTCTTACAGTAGCCACAGAAATAAAATAAGGGGAGATAGGTTGAGACAAAAAAACCCATGATTTATATTTTAGCAGATATTTTTCAGACCTGTACTGTGTGTCCAGATCTTTTCCCCTCCCTCCTCCTTCCCCAGGTCCTGAGTTCCAGGCAGTTTCTCCTACCTTAATCCAATCTGTCCTCTCTTACCAGACCACTGCTGTGCCCCCTGCCCCCAGTCTTGATCTCTCTGAGTTATTCTCCTCACATTAATCAACTGGGAGGAAATATTTACAACACATTCAAATGAAAGTTTTTTTTATTTTAATGTAAAGAGCTCTTAAGAAATCAATGTGCGGCTTCCCTGGTGGCTCAGTGGTTAAGAATCCACCTACCAATGCAGGGGACATGGGTTTCAGCCCTGGTCCGGGAAGATCCCACATGCCGTGGAGCAATTAAGCCCGTGTGCCACAACTACTGAGCTTGTGCTCTAGAGCCCACGAGCCACAACTACTGAGCCCACACACCTAGAGCCTGTGTTCCACAAGAGAAGCTACCGCAATGAGAAGACCGCGCATCACAACGAAGAGTAGCCCCTGCTTGCCTCAACTAGAGAAAGCCTGTGCACTGCAATGAAGACCCAATGCACCCAAAAATAAATAAAGAAAATAAATAAATTTATAAAAAAAAATCAATGTGAAAACTCCATGTACACAAATAAAACAAAATGGGGGCCCTTATGGTTGGTAAATATAAAAAAATGTGCTACTTCTCTAGGAATGAAAGAAACACAGATGCTATTTATGCCTATCAACTTGTATGAGATTAAAGAAATGTATGCAGTATTAGCAAGGGTTTGGGGATTAAAAAGCTCTTAAACATTGCTAGTTGGAGTTTAAAATGGTGTAGCCTTTCTGGAGGGCGGTTTGATAACATGTAGCAGGAGACTTTAATCTAGCAATTCCACTTCTATGCACTTATCTTAAGGCAATAATAATAGGACAGTGTTCAGAAACCATGTGTTTGTAGAAGGATGTTTGTTGGAACTGTTTATAGTGATGAAAGACAGCAAACAGCCTGACTTAGGGCAAAATATATAAAATTTGATACATCTCAACAATGGAATTTTATGGAGCAATAAAACATGATAATGTAGAAGATTTTTAAAATTTACCCTGAAACACTTCTGTAGTATATTTAAGTGAAAAAGTAGGTTACAAAGCAGCATGTATAATTCAACCTCCTTTTGAGAGGAAGAAATGTGTTGGTGGGGTATGTATAGATAGCACAGGGGAAAGTCTGGAAGACTATATGACAGAATGCTAATGTGTTTTACTTTGATGGTAAGTATGTAGGTGGCTTTAATATTTTTTTTATCTCTTTTCTGTAGTTTGTTGTTACCTATGACAAACAAGTATTATATGGTAAAATATATATTTTTTTTCTTTGGAAAAGACATGGTTTCCTTCTCCAGAGGTTGAGAGCTGGGACTTAATATATAATGTTTTCATTTTCTTTGAGAGCCAGTGTACCTAAGTAAACTCCTTAAGGAGCTTAAGAAAAAATATATTAATTCTGGGTAGTTAGGTACATGACTGGCTGTTACATCATTTTGTTGTTTTCTACGTGTTTGAAATGTATTATAATTAAAAATTTTTTCACCTTTAAGATTTACAATAAAGTGGGAGAAATAAACACATGTAAAGTAACTATAATATAAATATACTGTTACTTTCTTTAACTGTATATTTTAAAATTAATTTTTATTTTAGAAAATAATATATGACCACAGTTTTAGAAATAGCAAAAGTATTGAATTCTAATAAAAAATCAGTTCCCTGTCCTACCTTTCTGTATCCCCAGACCCATTCTCAAACGGGAGAAACCTGTAAGCAAATTAACTGCCAAATTTCTAAATATCTTTTTTTTTTGCGGTACGCGGGCCTCTCACTGTTGTGGCCTCTCCCGTTGCGGAGCACAGGCTCCGGATGCACAGGCTCAGCGGCCATGGCTCACGGGCTTAGCCACTCCGTGGCATGTGGGATCTTCCCGGACGGGGGCACGAACCCGTGTCCCCTGCATCGGCAGGCGGACTCTCAACCACTGCACCACCAGGGAAACCCTAAATATCTTGCTATAATGCTACTTTTAAAAGCTTATCAATTTCGGACATTTTTCTGTTGCCTCCTGGTTATGGTAGATAGGATTAGTTCTCCTACCTTGCTATCACCTCTACTTCCCCTAGCTTCCCAATATAGCTATATTATAATTTTTGGTTAAACCCAAATAATGTATACATTATTACAAATATTGCTCACAGTTGAGCTTAGTAGTCCACTATGACTGATTTCTTTGTTGAAGCTCCTTTTTTCCCCCAAGAGTTATTTGCTCTTTTTATTTGTGTAGTTTTCTATATATCTGGGAAAAGAGAATGCTACTCTCCCCTCCTCCCCAAATTGTGCCAAGCAATTAAAATTTTTTTCAAAATCTCAACACAGCAAAAAAATCTTACCAAGTCCGTTGTTTTCCTGAAGACAGTTCTGCCTTCTAACCTGGACTAATTGTTCTACAGCCCAAATATAGAGTTCTGACCCAAGGCCTTCTCTTCACACTTCTCAGTTGGATCCCTAATTTCCCTGGATCTCATGTTGTCTTCTTTCCTTCTCCTGAAGCATATCCTATAATCGTTTTCGCAGAAAGATTGTAAGGGAGGTAAATTTTTGTACTTCTGTTCTACTTTTACACTTGACAGATAGGTTGAATATTGCAATTTCAAGTTGAGAATTACTTTTCCTTAGAATTTTGAAGGCATTTTAGAGCTGAGAACACAAAGATCCTCCTAGATGAGTAGACAAACATGCTTTCCTGGCTTTCTCACTAAGGCACTCATTAGACAGTGAAACTGATTGTGGTGTGGATCCGGTCCGACCTTCAAGAAGCTCTCCTTGCCAATCTTATGAAGGCTTATATACTTCTTGATACCCCCTCATATTTTGGAGCCTCTTGGCTATGTGCTTGTCCTTCTGTCAGGCACACGTAACTGCTACCAACCCAGCATGTTGGGTGCTAGATGAAGCTAAGCTCAGCTTCTCAGGTGTTACTATCCTGCTTGCAAGCCTAGCCTTCAGGCGTGCCTGATTTCTGTTCCTGCAGGCTTCCTTGGGTGGTAGTAGATTTCCCCCCACTGAGATTGTATGGACAAAGATGAATAATATAATTGATTCCTCGGGACTTTATAGGTGGGCATCTCTTAATAACTCTAGGAGAACCCCCTGACTTTGAGGTTCCATGATCCTGTGACTGTTAAATTGGAGTTCTTTGCCAACATGGCCCTTCCTGTGATCTTGGCTTGGCTTGCTTCACTTGTACTCATTCTTTAAGACTCAGCTAAGGGATTGTCTCCTCTGGGAAGCTTTCATCTTCATTTCTTTTTCTTTCCTATTAGCTGTGTATTTTGTATGTCTTTTTTTTTTTTTTTTAAATCAGAGCTGTAGTGGTGGGGTGTGGTCTTTTTACCCAGGATATGCCTACTGAGCCCCAGATGAATCCATGGACCCCAAAATAGATGGCAAGGAACAAAAAAGTGTTTTGATTCAGGAATGGCTGTCAAAAATGACTAAAATGTCACTGAGGGAAGTGCGTTTTTGTACATTCTACATCAAATAAGACTTCTAGCTTTAAAGAAGAGAGGAGACTCTTATGGCTAGAAATGATCTTAGCAAATTCAAACCTTTTGATTTATTTTCAGGTGAGGAAAAATACAATCTTTATGGTGGAATGTTATTGTGCCGTGGCATATATTTTAGAAAGAACATTGTATCTGAGGACAAGAAATCTGATTTTAAAATCATAGCTCTGTCATGAAGAGTTTAGGGGAGCTTAGGCAATAGTCTTATCTTCCACAAGCACCTCCTTTTTTCATCTTTAAATTAAGGGTAATGGTGCCCTCCCCACCACCGCTCCCTGGGTTGTGAGAATTAAATGTGACCTGGTATGCAAAAAAGACCTGGTGTGGTACTTATATATATTTTTCCAACTACAAGACTTGTTTCAGCAGGGAACACACTTTCCCAGTCTAGTAAGCTTGGAAAAATCTTGAGTGCTATTAATAGTGTTAAATGATGTTAATAAGTTACTGTATAGATCTCCTAAATTGTTTTATCTTTCACTTATGTAAACAAGCTATGGAATTTGCAGTGATGGGTGCTGGTAGCTTCTGGAAAAATATTTGTACTGTATCTATTGAGCCAACCTATGTCTAAGCTATATCCAAAAGCATAATTTTGTCTGCAAGAAAGTCTCCATGGTTGTGGTCCATTGTAACAGAGCTCCCTTTAATAAAGTCTACCACATCCGTACCCATGCTTCTTTGATTTGGAATTTGACCAGTGTATTTAATTGGTGATTAGTCCAGTGTTCTTTAGTATATACGTGGCCAATGCTGAATTCATAGTGTGTTAAAACTATTTAAGATAATTTGTATAAAACATATCCATATACCGAGATAATCTATAAACTGTTAAGAAATCTATATAAAGTAGAATTACTCGTAATGACCTTTCTGTGGAACATGAATTTTTTTCCAGAATAATTTAGAAGAGGATGAAGATGTGGAAATGAAAAATAATATAACCCAGGGAGACAAACTACGTGCCTTAAAAAGTCAGAGACAGCCACGCTCCTCACCATCGTGTGCATTTAGGTAGATCTATTTGAAACTTTTCAATTTATATTGTACCTCCATTTGTGGATAGAATATTTAATCTTCTCTTTTGAATATCATCCTACAAGTACTATGTTTACCTCTCATTTTTTGGTTTATTACTATTTTGTGTCTTTTTTTTATTATTTTATCACTGCGGGGAGTAGCTAAATTTTAGAAGCTTATTGAAAGCAGCTGCTGCATCTTGATCTCTGGAATTCCACCTTAAACTGCTAAGCAGTTGGTTGTCTTTGGGACTCTTCAAAATTCCACTTGGAATGGACTTTTCTCCTGTGAATGGGTTTCCTGTCCTATGGTGAATTCTCACAGATGTGCCAAGCGTTTGTATTTAATCTAGAGTGTGCAGATAAGTATAGCATGCCAAGCTTTTGTTATATCCTAACTCCTTAGCCTTACTTTCTATTTTTGAGAATTGAATAAGCAATTCTTGCCTGTAAAGTTATAAACCATCTTGGTTTGGAGGTCTGATATTACTCATCAGAATCAATTGATGGGACTTAACTTCTGACCACAACCTTTGAAATCTTCTGATAATTCAGATTAAGTGAAAAAAAAAAAGACTTCAGAATCAATGGAGGTACAAAAATCTGTAAATATCAAGATTCTTTATTGTAATGTAAGGAATGGCAAGTCCACAAATGAATATAACCAGAAGTGGCTACTTTCCTTTGATTTTTAAGTGAGAGAAATGCATAGCAAGAGAGATGTTTTGCTAGTATGATAAATGTCAAACAGACTCCTCACAGGGAATTTAGTTTTATGTATTATCTGGGAGGATTATAACACTTAAGTCAGGTTGGGTCTGGTCATACCATTATCTGTGCTTTGGGTACTGGTTTCCTGCCCTGAAAAATGAAGGTTCGTATAGCTCAAAGTTGAGGTGATTGTTTTCTATAGTAAAATGGAAAGGTGGGATAGCAAGTTTGGTACTTAGTAATAATCACCAACTACCACTAGGAAGTTGAGGAAATGTACCATTTACTGAGCAGCTGCTATGGGCCAGGAATCTTGTTAGGTGCCTAGTTTGGACATGAGGATTAACCGAGTTAACACAAAAGGTGTGCACCATTACCCACATTTGTGTTGGTTGCTTGAGGTCAGAGAGGTTAAATCACTCCCTAGCTGTTATTCAACCCCAGCACTGTTCAAAGTTCATGCTCTTTTCACTATATGTATTGTCTAAGTCAGTGGAAGTTTCTTCAAGATCAGTTTACATTACCAATTTTTTTTTTTTTTTTTTTTTTTTTTTGCGGTACGTGGGCCTCTCACTGTTGTGGCCTCTCCCGTTGCGGAGCACAGTCTCCGAACGCGCAGGCTCAGCGGCCATGGCTCACGGGCCCAGCCACTCCGTGGCATGTGGGATCTTCCCGGACCGGGACACGAACCCACGTCCCCTGCATCGGCAGGTGGAGTCTCAACCACTGTGCCACCAGGGAAGCCCACCAATTTTTTTTTTTTTTTATTCACCATTTTTTGTTTGAAACTCTAAGAAATTGCATCATATTGATTAAAATTAACTTCAAACAGATTTATGTTTGATTTTTAAGAAATCATAGGGGGAGGAAAGGGTAAGTTGGGGTGTAACTTGACAAATAAAAAGGCGAAAGAAGCCAGAGAATCTTCACTACACAAAACTTTAGAAGGTTCGTTCCAACATGGTGTTTTTCTTTTTCTTTTTATCCTCAGAAATATTCTCATTTTTTGGAATTTAGTTTTTCTTAAAAGCATCATGACACCATGATCAAACATTTTTAACCTGAGTAGATGCAATACCACCTTCTGATGAAAAAGCATTTTGCTGTAAATGAAATTCAAGAGGAAACAAAACGACTAAAATAGATTTCCTGCTGGTTCTAGGATTTATTTTATAAAGTGAATAAATACTAATATCCATTTGCAAGGTTTATCCCTCTTGCCCATTTAATAATTTTGCTGGTCTGACTCCAGATGATGTGACTTTTGGTCTTGGCTTAAATGTGTGACCCTGGTGTTGTGTGAACATTTGTCTTTGGTTTCTGTAGGTTGGAGGATATGAAAGGGCATCCAAGAGCAGTGTCCCAGCCTTCCAGGTACTGTCAACCAGGTTGAATTTCCAGTAGCTTATAAACAAATGCTACCCTTTAGATACATTTCCCAACCCTTAAGCCCATAGAAATAAACTGCCCACAGCTTTTCACTTTTAAAATTCCTTCCTTTCTGTTCTAGATTGTTACAATATGCTTTGTATTTAATGCTCACCATGCAAAAATGTTATTTTCCTGAGGTGTCTACAGGGCCGTATGGCTGTGGGAATGATGCCAATGTACTTGGTGTGCCCGGTGCATGGTGGGATCTCTAATAAACTACAGTGGCTCTGCAACATGCCTTTCAAGCCAGTGATAGATTTTGCCTTGAATTTTTAACATTTCTGTTATTCTTCTTTCCTCCTATTTTTGCATGTATTTGTTCCCTTCCTTTGTTTTCTAGTTTTATTTCCTTCCCTATTCTCCATTTGAGGAGGAAACATTAGTGTTTTTCTCTGGAAAAATGTTCCCTGAACACTCCCTGGTGGTCTAAGTGATACCAGGATCCAGGGTAGGTCTTAGTGAGGGCTGTAGAAATGTTTGCCCAAAACTGTCATCAACAGATGGGGAAAAAAAGCTGATTCACTCCTCAGCTCTGTTCTTATTCAGCTCTAGGTTTTAGGGTTGTTTAGTGAAGGCAGCTCTGAGATGGCCCAGACTTCTCCAGAAGCTTGAGCTGCTTCCTTGTACAACTTTTCCTGTTCTTGATTTAGAGGCAAACCATGTTGTAAGCTGCTGTTTGGAGGGACGATGATGAAGAAAAGAGTCTACAAGTAAATCAGCTTTTCTATAGCAGATAGGAAAACAGGGTTCCAGCTACATTAAAAGATTTGTCCAGGACAAAACACATTTGGTATTAAAACCATGACTGGGCCCTGGTAGTCCAGATTTGAGTCACTTTTCCCTTTTTGTTCACTCAGCAAATATTTCCTGAACACCTACTCTGAGTCTGGCACTGTGCTAGTCTGGGAATTGAAATGAGAAGCAGTTCTTTGCTCGTAATGGAGCTAATTTCGAGGGAAGTAGACGATATTAGACAATGAAATGTTGTACAAGAGCTGTGATTTACTATGAGAATATATGATGAAACTTGATGCTTACCCCGCCTGGGAATTCAGTGAAGGCTTGCTGTAAGAGGTAACAGCTGATTGGGCCATTAAAGGATAAGCAATGGGAGTGAGTCAGATGGAGGTGGAAGAAAAAGGTGTGTGCAGAGGTGAGGTAAGGACAGGAGAAGATGCCTTGGCAGGAAAAATAGCATATGCAAACTGGACAGAGGTGTGGACGCCGTCTATCCAGGCATCTCAGGGCATTTTCTGTAGCTGGAGAAGAGGTGTCTGGTGGGAAAATGTGGAGAATTAGCAAGTGCCAGATTTTGGAGGGTTTTAGAAGCCAAGCCAAGAAGTTTAGGCTTTCTGGGCACTGAAGAAAAATTAGATGGTTTAAACAGTGAAGCGACATGATTAGATATTTTAGATTTTGTTGGAGGCTATTCGGAATGTGAGTTTTAAGGAACCAGATTAAAAGGTGCTGCTAGGTGTCAAGGATAAGAAATAATGATGGCCTCTCCTAGGGCGGTTGCAGAGTGGAAAGGTAAGGATAGATTTGAAATATAGAGAGGTAGAATCTCAGGACTTGGAAGGAATGAATGCCAGTGTCAAGGAAGGGAAGTGATCAAGGATGGCAGGATGGTAGTTACCCCCAGGACTTTGGATCCTGGATTTGAATCCCAGCTGTGCCTCTCGCTCGCTGAGTGACTTTGGATGAGGAGCTTTTCCTTTGTGCCTCCATTTGCTCACTTGCAAAGTGCAGTCTTCGCTACCTCGTGGGGTTGCTGTGAGGAGAAGCTGAGTTAATGTCCGTCAGGTTCTTAGATGAGCGCTCAGCACAGAGTGAGGGCTGCGTCCGGGTTGGCTACTGTTACTAGGACCTGCCATGATCTCTTTAACGTTTATTAGTTTATCTTATCCTAGTCTGTTGCTGAATGTTAAGATAACACAGCTTTTGTGTGACGCTTTGCCCATTTTTCTCCACAAAGATTGAGTTCTTCCCCACAAGGATCTGCATCTGCTTTGAAGACCTCAAAAGTGGCTTTGTCCCCTTCGGTGATGGCCAAGAGGATAAACAGAGGCTCTTTGTCCTCAGGCACCAGTGTAAGAAGGTAATTTTTCTCTCCTCCTTCTGAGGCACTGGCAGGAGGTAAAGGAAGGCAGCAGCAGACAATGAGTTTGGCTGAAGTTTGTGAGAGGAGGGGACTGGGGGAAGGGGAGAAACCACAAAAAGCACTGCGACCCTCTAGGCTTCTGTTCCTGTCTTGAATTGTGGGGACATGGCCATGGAGGGAATGCTGTACGGCATCCCTTTCCAGAGCTTGCCCAACGTGATCCAGGGAACGGAGCTCAGTGGCGCAGACTAATAATATACGACATAGTCATTTCTCCCCTGATGTGTATGGGCCGAACTAAAATGGGTAGGGATGTTTGATGTAGTCATATGACTGAATATATAGAAGTTAAATCTTGTACTTAGGTCTGCTTTGTACTCTCCCCTTATATAGTCCTTTTCATTTACTTCCTGCCACAGGGCAAGTAGAAACCCGCACATATTCTATTTCAGGATCTCTGGTCAAACTGTTCTAGCCAGCTTCTTGAGTCCTAACTACTTTTGACAGAGGAACTTACCATGTATAACTAAAGGCCACATATTATAATATCACCAAGAGCAATTCTGTCACCATTTGCGTTGATCAGAACTGTCTTCATCCCATTCCCCTAATGTCGTAATCATGTGTTTTAGAAACGTGAACCCTGTGTGAGTATACATGGCTGTCTATGTTCCCCCCCTGCCCCACCTGTGTTTTTCGTTCAGCTTTTCCATGAACTCCCGGCTAGCCAGTTCTCTAGGGAACTTGAACGCTGCAGCAGATGATCCAGAGAACAAAAAGACTGCCTCACCCTCCAAGGTGGGTTTCGTAGGCAACCCGTTCACCAGCCTCTTGAATGGCAGCTCCCAGCTGCCTGCCAGAAATTACCCTGAGCTCAACAACAACCAGTACAGCAGAAGCAACAGCAGCAGTGGGAGTGCCCTGAACAGTCAGCCAGGCCCTCACAGCGCCAAGACCGAGGATCACGCCACTGCCCTGCGGCCCTCCTACACCGGCCTTTCTTCTTCCTCAGCGAGATTCCTGAGCCGATCAATCCCTGTAAGTTCACAGACACCACCTCTTGGCCCTCAGAACCCTGAACACAAATTTTGTGCCTTGCCTTCCCAGCCGAGGCCGCCACCAAAGAAATTTAATTGTGCCAAGGAAGCCTTCTGATCGATGCCTTCCCTCTGTGCTTTGTGAAACTGTCTCTGCACATACATTCTGCTGGCTCTTCTTCAAGTAAATGCCAAGTGTCGACCCAGTTTTCTTCCTTCCTTCTTTTTCTTCTCCTTTTCCCACTCCTTTTAAAGTGATTTCTCTAGGAAGGGTAGCAGCTTTCATTCCCTTCATCATGGACACCGTTGTCTTCAGTTACTTTTCACTGAAGTTTCGAATCACTCGGCAAAGTCAGGGGTCGAGTCATACGACAGACAGCATCTGCTTTGGTTGTAGTGGCTTTTTTTTATCCTGGCTTTTTCTACATCATTTATCAGTGGATGAATTTGGAGTATTTAAATGTGGAAGATGTTGAATGAACAGTGTGTTCTCAGAACTAACCATCAAGCCCTTGACTAGGTCACCTGCAGGGAACTGACCCAGAATTATTAAATGGCAAATGGAGGGTGCTTATATGGCAGGTTTATGGTAGGTACTCGGGATGTAGGGGACGGGAAGGCAGGGTAACAGAAAGATGTTTAAAATTAGCTGTCACTCTTCTAGAGACAGGATGGAAGATCTCCAAACACATTTTACCCATGAGCTCTTCATTTTGGTTACCAAGCCCCCTTTGTGACCAGTAATCCCTATTAGGGTAAAATCTTGTTGGTCCACCCCCACCCCTGCCGTGAATCACTTTAATCACATATTTTGATTGCCTCAAAGGGAATTGAGATCTATGGGAATGTGAGTTTTGATGTGAGAGAACAAGGACAAGATAGGAAGGAGAAGTAGAAATAGATGCCACAGATCAAGGCAATGTCAGTCAATGTTAAAATGCGACATTGACTCCACTCAGGCACAAGCAAGCCCCAGGTGTTCTGGGAAGGCTGTGGTCTGGCACCCCTTCATGTCCACTGTTCTTCAAACACTTCCTCAGCTATTATCCTGGAAGAAGCGGGTCCCTGCAGGGGAGGGGAGGGGAGGAGAAGTGCGGGTGGCAGTGTGCCTCTCACCGCCTCTCAGCAAATCCATACCCCACGGTAAAAGCTAATGGGACTCACTTTCCCTAGAAGGCAGTTTAGAAACCACTTTGTGAATGTGAAGATGCAGCGTGTGTGTGTGTGTGTGTGTGTGTGTGTGTGTGTGTGTGTGTGTTGGTTGGACTCATTACTACTCCCATCCCTACCTCAGGCCTCTTTCAAATTTTTTTTCCACTCTATCCACACACAGTCCTTTCTGGCACATATGATTTCCCCCAATCTGATTTTATTCCCAGTGATATTTCTCAACATTTTAGATTCCTGTAGAGACTATAGCCTAGGCCCACTCTATCCCTTAATTTGACTCTAATCCCACTAAGTTATGGGTACATATGTATCAGTAAAACTTAAATCCTAGTAACTGGGATTAGCTGGAAAATGAAGTGTATTTATTATACATTTTTATAACTAGTTTTACAAGTCATTATACTTCACAGCAGGAATTGAGTTCAGTCAATATTTTCATATACTGATTGTGGGTCAGCCTCTTTTTTAGACCAGAGTACAGATCTCTCCATTTTCAGAAAAAGTGTTTTATATATATAGATAGATAATTATATGAATACCTTGTAGATTTCATGGCTAAAGGTTTTGTGTAATCCACATTTATAGCTCAATACCAGAAGGATTGGTAGCTTGATAAGAATGACATTCTACTTGTTCTGGATCTCAGTTTTCCTCTTTGCTAGTGGCAGCATGGGAGCTTCCTATAGACGATTGTTAGTCCCCTAGCCACCATGTTTATATAACTTGATTTTGGTTTCCTTCCATATTTTCCCTCTCCTGGCCTGAATACAGTGATTTTCCAATAATTAAATTTAAAGTAATACTCTGTGTGGGCAGCTGCTGCTTCTTCCCCTTCTCCTTCTTAAATTTGTCATCTTATTGTAAAGAAAAGCATTTATAAATAGAATTGCCATCAAGACAACATTTTCCTCCCTCTCACCCTCCCAGGAAGTAAGAATAGCCAGGTGTCTTGTAGCCGATTTTCCCTCCTTCATCTTTGCCTAGACAACGTCTGTGAGAGGGAGGGTTCCAAGTCCTACCCCTCCTGGCTCGCTGGCAGAAGGTCTAAATTAAGATGGAAATTCCCATTTTATGAGGAATAAAGTAGGAGGTTGGGAGTTTTTTCCTTTATCGGTTCAATGAAGCTTTTCTAATTGTTACAGGTTTCTTGTCTAAATAAGATGGTCCTTTTTTCCCAATGCTTCTGAAGATGTGAGACATATGATCCTTGAAGAACTAGGAATAAATCACTCAACAAAAATGTTTTTAAACCCTTAGGTAGGAAATGAAGTCTAGATGGCAATATCCTCCTCGCACCTTTAAGAAAGACCCAGAAACTCCTAGGGGACGGGGGTTGCTGGGTGTTTAGAGGGCGTCTAATATTTTAAAAGCTGCAATTAGCATCTCTCTTGAAAGCTGCAATTGCTTCTCACTTTGTGCAGCAGTTCAGCCCCCAGAAAAATGTGGAAATGATTTCCTTGTTCTGTCATTAAATGCTTTAACACAGATAACAAGAACAGATGTTAAGGAATCCTTATGGTTGTGACAGAATTCTGAGAAGCAGATTTTATTTTTAATTGGACTGTTCTGTTAGTCTTGAGGTTTCTACTGACCAGTGCAATGCACCAGGTTTCATTTTGGCCGACCCACCTACTGTAAAAAATCAGTTTTCCCTCCCTGACATTCAGAGGCGTTTTCAAATCTTAAGAGGTGAGGGACGTGTGATTACGGCGTGGGTGGGGTGGAAGTATTTTATTAAATTGAAATTACTTGCGATATCTGTCTTGAATATTTGCTCTGTGTTATTTTTAAGAGACTTACCACTGAATTGCTATTCATCAGCATTGTCCTTACCTGACCCTGCAAGTCTGGGTTAGGTCACAATGCTTCCCCCATAAGCTCTTCTACACCCTGCCTTGGTCTTAATTGCAATACTCAGTTTCTCGCTCTGCATTTTAATCATCTGTTCACTAGTCTGTATCCTCCGCTAGACTGTAAGTGCTGTGGCGGCAGGGCCAGTGTCTGTTTTTCACGGTTGTATGCTCTGTGCCTTGCATGTAGTAGGCATTCATTAAGTATTTCTTGAATGGGTATATTATGGATGGCTGGGTATTTAAATGAATGAATGTGGTAAGAATTATTGCTTCCATTTTAAAGGTAAATAACTTGAGGGTTTGAGAGTTTAAATATTTTGCCTTAGATTGTACCACAAATATGTAGCAGAGCCATAATTTGTACCTGGGTCAGTTTGACTCCAAGAAAGCATATTCTTTTGATTACATCATGTCATAGATATGCTGTGATATGTGTTTAAAATAGAGGGATATCTAAAGGATATGCCTTTTTTTCCAAGAAGGGTTAGGGAAAGCTGTGAAGGAGGCATAACATTTTAGTTGGGCTTTGGAGGATGAATAGGAGCCTTCTAAAAATCGAGTGATGAAAATAGGAAGACGGGGAATGGTCATTTCAGACAATGGGAGCTACAAGAACAGAGGTACAGCCTTAGTACTATAGTTAAGTTCTTAGTTTCTAAAGACGAGTAGACCTGGGTTCAAATCCTGTCTCTACCATTTCCTTGTGGTGAGTACTTTGGCAAGTTATTTAACCTCTCCGAGCCTCAGGAGATGGGAATAATAATTTTCAGGAGCATATTTAGGTTTTGTGCACCTGAAACTTATACAGTTTGGTGGGATCTGTTTAAGATAAAGAGTACAAACTATTTTTGTAAATTGTATACAAACATATGACTGCGTGCTTTGAAAGGGGTTTGTGTGACTGTGAGGCCTTAAAGCTTATGTGGTAATGATAATAATCTTTGTAATAGGGTGGTTGTGATGATTAATTGAGATAAATCATATGAAATAGTTTACACAGTGCCTATAGATAATGCTCAATAATTTTAGCTATTATTGTTTTAAGAGCAGTGAGTATTCCAGTGTAGCTAAAGCCAGGGGTGGTTACCTAAAGATAAGGCTGGAAAATTAAGCTGAAGCCAAACTGGGAGGTGCAGTGTGAGCTACTGGAATCTTGTCAGCAGGAGTGGCTTGATCAGATCTGATTTGATGAAGATAATCCTGGCATTCATGGGGATGGGAGCTCTTGCTAGAAACCCTGAAGGCAGGAGACCAGTTTGAGCCCTGTCTGCTGTCTCCCAACCCTACCTCAGCAGGTTTCTTTCGGTAAATTCTATGCTTTTCAACAATTACGCTGTGTTTCAATGCACATACGTAGTAGTATAGATACTATTGAATAATCATATATGACCAATAGCTCTAACATATTTTTACTATGAAATTTTAAATGATATATTTATTTTTATAAATGGAAACTTAGCTATTGAAAAAAATTATGGTCCTTAGGAAACATATTTTTTACATTTGACATGAGGAGTTGTAAAATAATGTGCTTTGTTATAAAAATACACATATATAGTCAGGTTGGCTACAAAGAATTTTTTGTGACTTCTGTGTCAGAAATTAATCTTTGCTTGATGGGAACAGCCTTTTATAACAAGCTTTTATTGTATTGACCCGTAGGGAATATAAACATAAATAAGATAAGCAGTCCTGTAATAAGGTTCTTCTGAAAGCTTCTTCAGGTATCACCTATTAAAATCTTTTTTGTGACTTTTAAAATGATTAAGCAGTAGCTTATACTAAGCTTTGTTATTCACTCATATATTGATCTTCAAACATTTTCAAGAATATTCTCTTAGTGATGTTGCAGGTTATGTCAGTGATGCCATTCATTGTCTCTTGGAATTTTCCCATTCTTCTCTATTCTGCTGCTTTCTCATCTTCTTTGTTGTGTTAGCCTTGTTGATAATCTTCTTAACTCAGTCTTAATTCATACATTAAACTGGGGTCACAAAATCTTTCTGTAAAGGACCAGAGAGTAAATTTTTGGCTCTGTGTCCCAACTCTTTTATATATGTGTATGGAGGGTGTGGCTGTGTTCCAATGAAGCTTTATTTACAGAAACAGGTGGTGAGCTGGATTTGTCCCCTGGGCTGTAGTTTGCCGATCCGCGCTTGAGAGCACAGCCAGGTAATAGATACTGATCTCATCATCATTTGAAAGTGACCAGTGATCCCCTAATGCTAGAACATTGATCCTGAATTCCTTTGCTGAGCTTTCAGGCTCTCTGTCCTTTGTTCTCCTTATTGTACCTTTGTACCAGCTTTCCCCTGCTTGACCCTGAGTGTGGTTTCCTCCCCTACCTCTTGGCCTTTGGGAAGCTCTTTCTTGGAAGCCCCCTTCCTTCTTCACTAATTTCTCATTATGAGAAGACATTATCTTCCATATACGCTCTGAGACTCTTCTCAAGAAATCGAACCCACCAAATGTTTTACTTTTTTTTTTTTTTTTTTGCTGTACGCGGGCCTCTCACTGTTGTGGCCTCTCCCGTTGCAGAGCACAGGCCACGGACGCGCAGGCTCAGCGGCCATGGCTCACGGGCCCAGCCGCTCCGCGGCATGTGGGATCTTCCCGGACCGGGGCACGAACCCGTGTCCCCCACATCGGCAGGTGGACTCTCAACCACTGCACCACCAGGGAAGCCCCAAATGTTTTACTTTTTAACCTCTGTTTCTATTCATGATGACTATTTACTACTTTATCAATATGTAGTGTTGCTTTGCATACACAAGCATCTGTATTTGTTTACATATTGTCTATACATGCAAGACTTTATACATGCAATTTTTATTTGTAAGTCTCCAAATTTTAAACTTTCTTTGTGTAGACATTTTATAAAATTCTTTTCTATTTTATGGTTTCTAATGCAGTTCTAAACACAGAAACGTATTAAAAATACTCATTTGGTTTAAAGTTGAAAGGAAGATTGAAATGAAACATTGTGTACTACTTTAATGTTCTCCTTATGCCACTGCTGAAATTGCCTTAAATGCAGTTCCCTGTCCCAGTGGTCGTTACCATTTTTTTTTTTTTTTTTTTTTTTTTTTGCGGTACGCGGGCCTCTCACTGTTGCGGCCTCTCCTGTTGCGGAGCACAGGCTCCGGACGCTCAGGCTCAGCGGCCATGACTCACGGGCCCAGCCACTCCACGGCATGTGGGATCTTCCCAGACCGGGGCACGAACCCGTGTCCCCAGCATCGGCAGGCGGACTCTCAACCACTGCGCCACCAGGGAAGCCTGGTCGTTACCATTTTTATACTCAGCTGGTTAGTCTGCTCTTTGGTTGTGAAGACTCTGTGGATGAGTTTCCACCTCAGATTTGACCAGTGTCAGAACAACCTGGGTAGCCTATGAATAGGTTAAGTTCTGTGTTCTAGCATTGGGGGAAAATATATATATTTTAAGATATTATTTGTTCTTAAAGTCGGAATTGGAATAAGATCAAATTATTAGATCCAGCTTCCTGAAATAACCAGTTTGATGAAAATCTGAGCAATTGGTGTGTGCATTAAAGCATGCTTCATTTTTACTTCGGAGTAATGTTAGTGTGACAGTGACGAACTACTTATTGATTGTTTGAACATCCATACCCAATAAAATGTGCCTACTTTCCAATGGTATGTAATAGCTTTTCCTGATTTAACTTGATGTCTTTTCACTCTGCCTGTTCTACATTTAAAAAACTATCATCTTGTCCTGATAAAGGATTAAATATTATTTAATATATAGGGTTAGTACTAGCTTTCTAACCTTGCTGTATGTTCAAATTACTGTGGTTTTTCCATCTCTCCTCTTTGTTGTGGCATTGCCTTAAATTTGATGCAATTTTCCAGCTAAAGGATACTAATACTATCAAGAACATGAGCTCGGTCTCAGTATTGAACTACATCTTTGTCATTCTTTCAGCATTGGTATTCTTCTGTTCCCTTCCCAGGGGGACTTGGGAATGTTACTTGACAAAGCATCAAATTGTTCTGAGGTCAGCACGGTTCAGGTGATGCCTAAATTTACATATAAGTTATTTAGGTACACACGGTATTTGCAGATACAGCTGAAGGTTGTTCAAGCTTCTAATGTTCAATAGTGGTTTACATTAATTTGCTATATAAATACTGCAGCTGTTTTTTGTTTTTTGCATTACGCGGGCCTCTCACTGTCGTGGCCTCTCCCGTTGCGGAGCACAGGCTCCGGACGCGCAGGCTCAGTGGCCATGGCTCACGGGCCCAGCCGCTCCGTGCCATGTGGGATCTTCCCAGACGGGGGCATGAACCCGTGTCCCCTGCATCGGCAGGCGGACTCTCAACCACTGCGCCACCAGGGAAGCCCCTGACAGCTGTTTTTGACTCTCCATTTGAAAGGATTCTTTAAAACACAGAACTTGCTTTAATCTCGAATACATTGGAGTTATTGCCTTGGTTGTTCAACTTAATTTGATACCTTTTTTCTTATATAATGTCAACAATATGCTAAATCAATAGAAAAGGATCTTATTTTAATCTTCCTCTAGTTTATTTTTGGCCAGGAGTAAAAGAGAGTAAGTGCTTTTTGTATATGTATAGAGGCTTATCCAATTAAAAAATTATCCAATATTTATATGAGTGTCTACCATAAGCTCAGTATTGTTTTAGTGGAGGAAGGTAAGACAAAGATGTGTAAGCCATTGTCTTCCACTAGATTGAAAGCTCCATGAGGGCATCTTCTGGCTTAGTTAATCTTAAGCCATCATTTTTCTGGTCCTTCAATCTGTCTTTGTACTGCTGCCAGAGTATGCTTAAAATCCTAGTTTCTTAATGTTATCCTTTGCTCCCAAAGCTTCTCAGTTGAAGAGTAAAACTAATTATTATCAGATTTTTCTCTTTTTCCTTGAAGTTCTACAGTTTCACCATAATATATCTAGATATTGATTCATTATAGTTTGTCCTTTTTTGGCCTCAGTGTGCTTTCAGTCAAAGGGCTGATGACTTTTTCAATTATGGAAAATTGTCAACCATTATCTTTCTGGATAGTGCTTTTTGGCCTTTCCTCCTACTCTGTTCTTTTGCAATACGCCTAGACTTATGTTAGAGCATTTCAATCTGTCCTCAGTATTCTTGCCTTCTATTTTATGTTTTGAAATTCCTATTGCTCTGGCTGTGTTCCTTTTTTTAAAAAAAGTTTATTTATTTATTTTTGGTTGCATTGGGTCTTCGTTGCTGTGCGCGGGCTTTCTCTAGGTGCAGAGAGTGGAGGCTACTCTTCATTGCGGTGCGCGGGCTTCTTATTGTGGTGGCTTCTCCTATTGCAGAGCACAGGCTCTAGGCACGCAGGCTTCAGTAGTTGTGGCGCACAGGCTTAGTTGCTCCACAGCATGTGGGATCTTCCCAGACCAGGGTTCAAACCTGTATCCCCTGCATTGGCAGGCGGATTCTTAACCACTGCCCCACCAGGGAAGCCCTCTGGCTGTGTTCTGATTGACTCCCTCCTATTATTTTCCAGTTCACTAATTCTCTTTTAACTGTGTCCATTCTGCAATGTATCCCTAACCTATTTACCTTTTGATTTCCACAGCCATAGCTTTCATTACCAGCATTTATAATTCATTCTTTATGATAGTCATCTGTTCTCATTGGACCTGCCTATTTCATTTAATAAATTCTTATTCTTTTTATGGCTATTCTTCATTTTCTCACCTTGAGGATCTCAGACGATAAGTTGTTTTGAGATTGCTTTGTGATTTGCCTGTTGGTTCAGCCTGTGAGAATTTGTCTCCTGATTGCAGACTTTGTCAGTTCTCTTGGTGTTCACGTTCCTTGTGTGCTTTAGAATTTTCATTTGTAGATTCACTCTGGATGAGAGTTTTTTGTTTCTCTCCCCTCTCTCTCTGTTTTCCCTGCCTCACCTATTGGCTCTCTTCTTGGCTCCACTTGACGCCCTAGGTATTCCAGTCTAGAAACAGATTCTTCATGTCCCAGCTTCTCCTCCCGTGGTGAGCTCGGGAGGCTGACTTCTCAGGCAAGGATGCAGCTGTGCACAAACCTGGCCCAAGGCATTGTTTGTGGCTTCCCTTCGCCCCTTTCACAGGTGGGAGGGCCTGACCCCAGCCTCAGATTCAGGCCAGCAGCTTTTAGCCTGTGTACCCCCAGGAATGGGACACCTGGCCACCTCTACCAGCTTCCAGCTCTGTAGCCAGTGGCCTGCCACTGTGTCTTAGTTCGTTTCTGGGCCATGAACATGTTGATCTTACTTTTGTGTCCTGTTGTGCCTTTTCTTCCTCACATTTTAAAAATATTTGATTTATACCCAGAGTGGTCATTTGGAGCATAACTTTCAGCTCCATCTTGACATGAAGTAGGTTCAGTCTCTGGGGTTAACCATTCAGGGTCTTTTTGAGTTTTCCCCCCACCCTCATTTCAAACTCATTTCCCTTCCCTCCTGAGCATGATCCTTTTACTTCTTCTATGTGGAACTTGAATATTCCCTGCTCCAAGGGCCTTCATCCTTTTCTTACATGCTATGCTCCCAACCTGGTTCACCTTTGCTTTCAGACTCCTTCCCTTCAGAAGTTAGCCTAAATCCTACTTCCTCCTCTGTGAAGCCTTCCTTGGCCTCACCCAACTATAGCAGTCTTGACTTTTTCTTAATTTGTCCTCTCTGTATCGGTCATTTGGCCTTTATCATTTCTGTTTGGTATTGAGAGTCACCTTTCCCATGGGTATACGCCTTGGATCCCCACTGAGTTGGTTGGTAAACTTGAGGTTAGAAACCGTGGCAGCTTACTTTTATTAACTTCATAGTAGCTAGCATTGGACTCTGCTTACTTATTTGATTATTGGTTTATTTATTCCATATTGTCGTCTTTTCTAATATTGAGTAAGTCATTTATTTCTTCCAAAAATTTGAAATTTACTGTATGTGTGTAAGGCGTTTAACCCAGAAAGGCATGTTTTTATTGCAACCCCCTATTACACACAGACACACATACATGCAGGTGTGCATGCATGTGCAAACAAGCACAGATGCCCCATGCATGTTACTTGTAAAGTCATTGGATCTGCCCCTAATGGAAGAAATCTTTGGTAAACGACACAGGCTGTTTGCTGTTGAATATCTGAACTCACAGGGCTGATATGTGTGAGAGAGAACCGTTTATCCATAGAAGCAGATATTTCTCTCTCTCTTGGTCAGACTATCGTGAAACCCTCAGTTCCGTAATATTAATGACTTCATCATCTGTGTGGGCTTTGGCATCCTCAGGTTCAGTCTCTGATTGAAAGTTATTAGAGTGAAAAGAAAGGACATAAAAAACCAGTATGTGAGTGAGCTCAGCTGCTATAACAAAATACCCTAGACTAGCAGCTTATAAACAACAAATTTATTTCTCACCATTCTGGGGGCTGGAAGCCAGAGATCAGGTGCCAGCATGGTCAGGTTCAGGTGAGGGCTCTCTTCCGGGTTGCAGGCTGCCATCTTCTCATTGTATCCTCACATGGCTGTAAGAGGGCGAGAGAGCTCTCTGGGTCCCTTTTATAAGAATACCAATCCTGGGGCTTCCCTGGTGGCACAGTGGTTAAGAATCCACCTGCCAATGCAGGGGACATGGGTTCGAGCCCTGGTCTGGGAAGATCCCACATGCCGTGGAACAACTAAGCCTGTGCACCACAACTACTGAGCCTGTGCTCTAGAGCCCGCATGCCACAACTACTGAAGCCCATGTGCCTAGAGCCCGTGCTCCTCAACAAGAGAAGCCATTGCAATGAGAAGCCCGCACACCGCAACAAGGAGTAGCCCTCGCTCGCCGCAACTAGAGAAAGCCCATGAGCAGCAATGAAGACCCAATGCAGCCAAAAATAAATAAATAAAATAAATAAATTAAAAAAAAAAAAAAGGAACACCAATCTCATTCATGAAGTCTCTACTCTCATGAACTAATTACCTCCCAAAGCGTCTGCCGCCTAATACCATTATACTGAGGACTTTGGCTTTACTTTTTAGCTACCAAGCTACTGCCAGCATGTGTGACAACTGTAACATTTTTCTAATCCATATCATCATCCTCATCAATGATTTACTGAATACCTCCTATGTGCCTCACATTGTATCAGGTGCAATATTTATACATCTTATTTATTTAATCCGTAATTGACAGATGAGGAAATTAAGACTCAGAGAGGCAGTGACTTGCTCAGTCTCACAGCTGCTGTATTTTAAACTTCCTTAACTTCAGTGATCTTTGCTTTTATTCACTTGGAAATCCATTTCATGGATCTTCTTATTGCTTAGAGCATTGCTTCTGATGTCTTGAATTCTATAAGGCCCATATCAAACATACCGCCCCCCTCACCCTACTGACTCTTCCCCATGACCTCTTTATGACCCTTGCCTGTTTCCCTTCACAGTTTACTTCCTTCTGTAGCCCCATAGTCATTTCTGCTTCCTTTTTCCAACATTCTCTGTTCCACTTGGACCTTTTTTCTGTAGCCACTTTATCACTAGCCTCCCAAATTAGATCAGTTCAGCCATCTCATGTCTGTTTCTAGTCTCTCTCTTCTGAGCTCTGCTGGAGAAAATCCCAACTGTGCCAACTGACTCCATTTCAAATGAATTTCTAATTTACCCTGACCCTTCAGTGCTCATAAGTAGTTTACTTATCCCATTTTGGCTCCCTTTCTCTTCCCCACATTGGCTGTTCCGAAGCTTTTTCACGCTCTTCATCAACACAGCTCCTCCAACCTTAGTTAACCCGGTCCTGAGTTCTTCTGAGAACATAGAATTTTTCAGGAATAATTCCTCTTCACTGTCCTCTTCTCTACCTCAGAGTGTATCTGCATCTGACGTGTCCTTTTATTCCTTTTTTAAAAAAGGAGCCCTACTGTTTTCCAGTGGTAACCCTACCTGCCTGAACTATTCTTTCCAAACTGTTCCTGGGAGTTGCCCCATCCACATCCTTTCTCTGCTAGATCTTCAGTGTCTTACCATCCATTTGCCTGTCTCCTCACCTGTGAACAGGTGCAGAGTGGTCTTACCAATTTCTCCCCTCAGTTCTGTCACCTATCATAGTGTCTCCTTTATGGACAAACTTGGACAAGGGAGGTGGCACCACAGTATGGTGAAAGTCTGTCACACAGGCTGCCATTGACTTCCTTCAGCCAGATCTGATGATCTCTTGTTAGTCCTCCCTCTTCTTAGTCTTCCTACAGCATTTGACTCTGTTGACCACCCTTTTCTCCTGTTACTTTTGGTCTCTTGAGTTTTGGAATATTATTTTCCCATTTCTCCTTTTCCCCCCATTAAATAGTTACCTGTTTGTCTTCCTCTACCCACCCCTTAATGATTTTTCCTAAGGCTCTGATCCTGGTCTGCTTCTCTCTCTGGGTAATCATCTCCTGAGCATTGAACTTGCATTTCTAACTTCCTGTGGGCAGTCTTGGAAAAGAATACATGCTTTTTCAGTTGTCTACTCCTCCTTTTGTTTCCTGGCTTACTGATTGCGATCTTTATACATCCAATCATCCAAGCTAGAAATTTGGAATGGTCTTTGACGTTACTTCTGCCTTCCCTGTGCCACATCCAGCCACTAAGTCCTAGCAGTTTTCCCTTTGAAATGTCCGTATTTTGTTTCTCCATTCTTATCACTGCTGCCTTCATTGAGGTCTTCGTGGACTACTGGGTTAGCATTTTAAATTTCCTCCCTGCCTTCAGTATCTCTTGCCTTTAAACTTTCCTCTGTACTGCTGCCAGCGCTGGATGTCTAAGGCACAGCTGATTAAATCATTCCTGTGTTAAGAGTCATTCATCGTCTCCACTTTGCACACAGGGTCTGGTCTGGATCCCTTGCCTGCCCCTTGGCGCCCTTCCCCATCAGACCACGTGCCTCCTGCCCTGTCTTCTCCAGCAGCTCCACCCGGCATCCTGACCGGCGTTCTGCCTCGTGCTGAGCCCCTAGCACAAGCAGTTTACTCTGCTTTTCCTCCTGTCTCTGCTTGGTTTTTTATTTCCTGGCCTGGCTCACTAGTTATCTTTTTGATGAGGCATTTGTGACCCATCCAGGCAGAAAGCCTTGTCCTTCTCATCTCTCGTGGGACTTTGTTCTCACCCTCTGGTTTCTCTCATAGTATAGTCAGCTGTATGTGATTCTCTCTCTCCTCTGCTGGCTTTTAAGCTCCTCAGAGGCATCTTTGTTTTCTCAGGTTCCAAAGTGTGGAAAGCACCTAATAAATATTTATTGAACTAAACGTTGGATAATCTATCTAGGTTCATGAAAGTTAAGCAAAGGGCTAATTAGGGGCCCATAATCATTGCAAGCGCAGGAAGCACTAATAAAAAGCAAAGCAAACAACTTCTCAGCTTTAACTTTAAATACAGCAATCTGAGAGTTTTGTTTTGTTTTTTTCCTACAAATGTGGCTTTATTAAAATAAAAGAAAATACATTTCAACCAAGCTTGCATCAATATAATTTTGGTGTTCAGATGAACTGAAAACACGCATGTAATGGTTGGCTGAGTCAAAGTGAGTGTCAACAATCTGTCATCTAACAATTGAGCTCTTTGTGATTGTTGAAGAGCACATATTAAGTTCCCCTAGAAAAAAGAATCTATTAAAAGTTATGCAGGAAGGTGAAAGAATAGTTTGTGTAGCATTTTAGTTAACCAAAATTGCATTGTTAAATCTTAGGGTCCCTGAAATGCTTAGAAAGCACTGTAGAAAAATACTTATACCTCTTTTGAAGCTGATTTTATCACAAAGCTGATTTTATCACAAACCTTAACCTAATATGATGCCAATAAAACCTTATCCAGCTATGCTTCTACTAGTGTTATTGCAGAAGTATTATCATGTTAGCAGAGGCAAATACTTTCAGTAGTATTGTGAAACCACATTTGTGGAAGTATGTATCAATGCACGCATTTTGTGTGTTTTTAACTTACAAACATTACAACTGGAGACTCCATTGCAAAGCCATAAAAGACCCAGGAGTATAGAGGCAGTTATAGATAAATTTATTTTTCACCAGTGTTTATTTTTTCCTCATTTGTTCATTAAAACTTAAAAACACTGGAGTTATATATAAGAGACCATATTACCAAACATGTGTTTCTTTCCTTTAACTATCAGTGATGCCATTAAAACAAATCACTTTTTAAAAATTGAAGTAGAGTTAATTTACAGTATTGTGTTAGTTTCAGATGTACAGCAAAGTGTAAAACAAATCACTTTTTGCCTCTGTAGGTGCTTTTTGCTTCTGTGGTTAGAACTCAAACCAAGGTAACTAGTAGACTATTTTTTTCTTCCTAAGGGACTTGGGAAAATGGGGAAATGCAGGAAAGAAAAAGTCAATGTGACAAAAGCACACGGTGATTTTGACCTACTAGGAAACCAACACTCCAGATCGTAGGGTCCTTTGGTCCAAGTTGTTTGAACACTAAGACATTATTGCATTCATTTGCTCGCAAAGACCTTAACTTTCATTATTCTTTACAATTTGCTGTTTTTGATAGTTTATAGTTTTATTTATTAACTATTTGTACAGTATTTATATCAATAATTATTAGACATTTTTCTACCATGATTAGGTAACTGGGCTGTTTAAAAAAGAAACACCCCCAGACCTAAATTTTTAATGTCACTACCTACATCTGCCAAAACAGATAGTAGCACATTTCCAGAACAGAACAAATTGTCTTGATCTCCTTACCTAACACTGTGTTTTGTGTCAAATCCAGCTGCTTTCAGAGCAAGAATTCTTGCTGGAAGCTTATATTTTGACATAAAAATTTTGGGGGCTGCAATGTAAGGTAATTTTATCCTTCATTTGCAGGCTGGATATTGCTGTGTTACTAGTTTAGGGTATTCATACTGTAAAAATACCATATGATCATGATAAACTTGATCTGGTCTTAACTCACTGTGACCCAGTTGAACCTAATGGCCACATGAACTTGAATTTTCTATTAAAGAAATTAAAATCTCTTGGTTATATAAATAAGTGCTACTTTGTAAAATAATATTTACACCTCAGGTCTTGCTTCCTTCATAACCATATCATTGTCATTGCTGAGGGGTTTGTTTCTTTTTTTCAGATACATTAGGTATCAATTCTATGGTAATGATAAAAAAATTGGCTCAGCAGAATTAAAACTTTAATCAGAATATTTAAACATGAGTGTTCTTATAAAGAAAATTTCCTTATAGAATATTCCTGAAAATTCTTTTGGATTCAGTTCTATTGAAAATCATTTAAAAATCATATCTCCTTTGCAGTAATAAATAGTACCCTCTCTTTTGTATGTTAGTATTTCTTTGCTCGCTCAGGATCATACCCTGCTCATTATTTGTCTGTGTCATGTGATAGAGAATGTTTATTTGAATATGTAGTGAATCACAGGACAAATGCTGGAAGTGTCTTGAGGCATTATATTGTGGTGGCTTAAGAGTTTGGGCTTTACAGCCAGACTGCTGGAGTTCAGATTCCTTCCTAGTTGCATGATCTTGGGCAAGTAACTTTACTGCTTTGTGCCTCAATTTCCCCATCTGTAAAATGAGTTGTTCAGAGCGTTTAATGAGTTAATACATATAAGATGTTTGCAACTGTGCCCGGTATGTAGAAAGTACTCAATAAGCATCTTTTACAGAATAATTGACCTGTTAAATAGTATATCTAATGTACCAAAAATTCCAGTTAGTTGTACTTCAGTTAATCTATTTTTTGAATAATAAAATCAATAGCAATAATGATATTGTTTATGGAGTACACAGTGCATTTTCATTTTTACTATAAAAATTAAAAGTGCCAATAACTGGGTTATTAATAACTTTAGGATACATGTACATTTGGAAAACAAATGAACCAGATACCCTGAGTACAACCCCATTATATAAACACGTGGTGCCTGAAATCTGAATTTCTGTCACTATTGTTTCCCCAGTGAAAAGGCCTCAAAATATTAGTTATACTTTTCAAAAATGATAGGTCTTGTAGATTTTAACAATTCTCTTTCTTCCCTAAGTCCAGTTACATTAAGATTTTTGTTTTAGACTGAAAATGAAAAGGGGTTAATTTGTTGCAAAACACTGATGTCGGAATAATTTGCTAAACCCGTTTTACTGATCTCTTATTTTCTTAAATTTTTTTTACACCATATAAAGAAACCATGGGATATGTTTGGTTTTGAGAATTTGGTATCATATTTTTATCCCACAGTACCTAATATATACATACTATTGATGTTCAATAATTGTTTGTTGAATGAATTAATCAGCATGACAGAAGTTTCATTCTTTGGCCAAATCATGTCTTCATTCGTTTACAGAGACCTGCAGAGAGAATTAGGCAATGTAAGTGAGCAAACTGGGTGAGTGGCAAAGGAAGCAGTAAAGACTGTGGTCATCTGAATCTGAAGGCTGGATTAAACACCAGCCAGAGTTTCTGACCTCTGCTGTGTGCAAGGAAAGGCTGTCTGCCAGAGACTAATGAATATATACTTCACATGAATGACTGAAATCCTTAGTCTAATATTCTAAACTATTTCCATTTTCTAGTTCAGTGGGTATCATGATTCCATAAAATAAATAAATACATGTACACATATATTTACCCCCTATATATTGATGCATAATGTAAAACACTTTAACCTGGAAGAAAGTTAGTTTAACAAAGGTCGCTTGTCTAGTGTCTGTTCATTTGCTGTATTTCTATTTATTGAGAGTTGATGGAACTTTAGAGGTGCTTGCAAAAACAACTTTGTTGTAAATTTTCAAGCAATCAGAGGAGCTTTATAATTTATGTTAGTATGAATAACTTTTCTAATCAGAACAAAAGCGAAAGTTAAAATATTCCCAAGAAAGCATTGGCCAGTGTATAGCATGCATGTGTGGCATTTTTGCTGTTGGGGAGGCCTCGTGGCTCTGCCCTCTCTGCAGAGATTTCAGAAGAAACTGGGAAAAAGCACCTAGAAAAATGATAGTCCACTTTCAAGCTCTAACTGCTAGGATGGTAGCTGATGTCCCACAAGTTAAATGGGCTTCAAGGCATTGGACCAGTTTCACTGGACTTTCTCACAGTTTTACCTCTTATTCTCTCTGTGAGTTCAGGTATATTTACATTATAGTACCCTAAGTCTTGATCATCTCTCCTGTTTTGAAGCCTTGACATAAACTACATGCTATAGTGAGAAAGCCAGTTTGCCAAACCTTTTCCTTTTTCTCTTCCTGCTCTTAACATTTAACCTCTTCCTTGAAACTTGCAGCCTCAAGAACGCACCTCCCTGCCACGACCTTCCTTTTCCACCCCTTGCCTAATCTTTTGCTTGTGCACAATGTTACTCTCACCCTATGTATGTTATTATTTAATGTTGGCACCTTTGTCTTTTCACTTTATGTCTGTGTGACAGTGTGGTCTTTTGCCCTTTGAGGGCAAGGACCATAACTTTTGACTCACGGTGTTGATAGATACTTATGTAGTAAATGGCTGTTGATAGGGTATAAAGTTCACTGGGATTCTGAAGCTGTTCAAAGATAGTTTGAATCCTTTTGTAAATTATATGCAAAATGGACAGATTCTTTTTTACTGATACCCATACTATCAATAAAATGGACCATTCTCAGAATTGATGACCTATTAATAAAATGCTGCAGATAAATTTGAAAAATAATTATTGGAGGAAGAGAAAAGGGCATTTGGTAGCAAATCAAGTAAACTTTATTTTTCTAAGGTATTTGACTAGAAGAATTATGCAGAGAAATTGTTAATGTTTAGGCTGATTTATGTTTCTTCTTTCTAACTGCTGTTTGCTGCTCAAAAATAACTGTTTGGCAGATTTTCTCTACCTGTCTTTATCTTTTCCTGGTTTATGTCTATTGTCAATGCATTCTGATTACATATCTGAAGCATGCTCCTTTTATATGTTCTTATCTAATGTGATGTGGGATGTTGCATTATTTATTTTTCTTGAAAGTTGCCCACTGTTTATTATGTTATGACTGCAAGACCCTTCTACACAAAAGCTTTTTGGGTCTTAAGATCAGATTTCAAAGCTATAAGTGCTTTGTGTCCCCCCTAAGTGGAAAGGATTTATAAGGTATTTATTATATCCATACATCCTTAAGGAATCTATTTAAATGATGGCTAATTCTCCTGCATTAGAAGCATTAACATTCATTTGCTATGCATTGCATTAAATAAAAAGTATATATGTTCCTTAAAGTATACTCTAATAATCTTCTATTTAGTTACAAATGTCATTTAGTACTTTTGAGTAAAACTCAATAGTATTGTACAAAAGCTTAAAAGCAAGCTTAGTGCCACCTACCAATTTCCAAATAATACTTAATTTTTAATCACTAGTATTAAATTAGTAAGCCTTTTAAAATATAAAGTTTTCTTGCAATTACTTTACCTAATTGAATATCTCATTCTTAGCCAATATTTCGTTTCCCTCATCTTTTTCTATTCTTTTCTAGTTTATTCATTTATCTTTTACATAATAGACCCAAATTGCCTTGTGTTGAAGAAAGAAGCTGCATAATGTACAAGAAATTTTGTGTGTGATGGAATTTAACCTCGGTTTATGTCTCTCCCCTGCACAGTCCCTTCAGTCTGAATATGTTCATTACTAAGGCCTTGCTACTCCGGTGAAAGCTGTTCTACTCTTAGACACAATTGCTTCATCTGGACGAGCAATGTAGAGAGAAAGCAGCTGCTTTTGCCAGAAGAATATCTCTGCCTTCTTACCTTAAATTAAAGAGAGCACTAAGATAAGACCTTCATGAGACTTGAAACCAGAAAACTCTGGTTAATGACTACTATAAATGCACTGAAACTATGTTTATGAAGATGTCAACCCTTTTTAAGACAGTTTTCATGTTGAATTTGGTATTTTGAAAGGTTATTTTTTAATGTATTTCATAATACATTTGTTATTACATTTACATGTACAGTGTTATGTATGTATTGTGAACTTTAAAAGACTATTTTGATAAATTTATAAATATATAAAATTATGTAAAAACTAGACTATATTTTGACTTAGGTTTTCTTCCTGTTTGCTACCAAAAATTTGTATTTTGAATTTGTTTAGTATGGTTTTATCTACAATGAATAAATAATTCCTCTTTATTAAGAAAAAGTAAGGGAGAAAGTTTTTAGAAAGTGATTTTTCTGTTCCCACTATGAATATGGCAGAACAGTTCATTCTTTTGGGAAGTCAGTCTAACTTAAGTTTATCCGAGTTTATCTCTAGCAAGAGTACAGTCATTTGATATGGCTTATTTAGACCATTTCATTTCCCTTTGTTTTTGTTGCTGAGCCATTTAGTTTTGCATCTTTGGGGGTTTTAACAAAATTTAACATCCAGCTGAAGATCAGAATTCATCGAATATTTCTTCTGAAAGAATGGTTTTGCTCTATGAAATGACTCTACAGTCCAAATGCTTTTCTTTCCTCCTCTCAAAAGAGTTCGTAACCCAATTAGAGTATTCTGGTTTTTGGTACGAGGTTTTTGCCTGTATTCACACATGGTCTGGCACCAGTTCTAAATCAATGAAGAGAAAAAAAACTGAAAAAGATGCTGCTAAGTAGTTCAATGTATTAATAGAGGAGATAAGTTTAAAACAGATCACAAACCCCTGACACACAAGCTAGCATATCTGAAACCTAACATGAAAATGAAAGGACTCCTAGGTACTTCACAGCCCTTTCATGTAAATGTAATCTTATATTTAGGCTCCAGAAACCGGTAAGCTTCTTTTCCTTGGGGAGTTGGGGAGTCTTTGATCCTGTTTGTTTTCCATGCTGCTTAAGAATGGACTACTCAGAGACAGTTCAGTGGATTCATATGAAGCGCTTTACTCTCAACCATTGAGTTATTTATCATATATTTATTAGAAGGGGGTACATTGAGACTATTATACATGCTTCATCAAAACATCTTGTTTTACATTTTAAAAAAGGCATTTGAATGAATGTTTGACTCAGGTTCGTTAATTTAACCTTCAAAAACTGAAGTACCAAACAATTGCACTAAACTGATGAAAAAAAGGAATTGTATGTTTTAGGAATCAAAAATTAAACTAAGTGGAATTAAACTGTATACCTTTTCTAAAGCTAAAATAGTAAAATATTTTATTATGAGTTTTTGTAAAAAATGATTGGTTAATTGTATAGGAAAATGATAGTATTTTTTCAAAATTATCAGTGAAGGGTAATTCAGATGATATTTGAGAAGTGGGGGAAAGGGAACCATATTGACAGTTTTAGTTCTGTGAATACTAATTTATGTGCAGCTACTAAATGATTGTAAAATTGACTACTGTAAATTTTTCATAATTATGTGTGTATTTAGTCATATGTATCTACATGGGTATGTCTTAAAATTATTTATACACATGTGCATACATAGACAAACCAAGAAGTATATGTGTATAATATAGAAAGTATATAGCAAAGTGATTCTACTCCAATAATAAAAATTGTTTGACATGTATTTTGTTATGAATAGTTTACCTTCAAAAAGATATTTTGTTCTATTTTAAAGTGTAGAATAATACACTGCTAATAAATAATAAAAGTTTTATGCAATTTACATTCTCCCTGGCTTTTGTAATTTGGATTTGGAGTTATCAATATACTGAAGTATTTTTATAATTTTATATTTAATCCACTCTGGTTGGTGCCTTACGAGCTTCTGAAATTCTCTGTTGCAGGTTTTTAGTTTATCTTTTATAGACTTTCCAGGTTGTGGTCATTTCCTGAAATACGTGACAGTGAGCACAAAGAAATCTTATACTTTGAATTTCACAAGAGTCAGGTAATGTCAGGCTCTTACTGCCTTCCTCTATATATAATTTTCCTTTTTGTTAATAAAATACTGTTCATATCAGTGTTTCGGGCCTGCTTGATCACTTATGACTATTGTATGATACACTGGTCATCAGTTCCTTTTGAGAAAGAATAGCTGCTTTTTTTAAAAGGAGAAATTATAGAAATAAATCAGATGGCACAAACCTCGCCACTGTTGGATCTATGCCCTGAAGAGCTGGCGTGGGAGGGAGAAGCTGCATTATTTATTGGAGATATTTTATGTATTCAACTAGATCTCTTTGGGTTGTGATGTTTCTGAGGTTTTCCCCTTCTCTTTTGTCTTCTGAAATTTTTCAGAACACATAGGAAAGATTGTGGGTGGGAAGATAGTTTCACTTCTTGAGTTGGGAATCTGCCAATTAGCTGTTCTCACAACACTGCATGAGACAGTTGGAGTACCGAGGTTGTCATGGGACCACATCTTAGAGAAGGAGATTTCTTATGAATTCATCAACCTGTCTAGAAGGGCAGAAAATCAGATTTAGTTCTTACAAAAAACATAGTAGAAAAATCAGTTAACTAGATCCAATAAATTTCTCACCTACCAGTCATTGAGTTCGCATGGTTTTGTTACCCTTAGATGTCAAATGATTTCTTTCTTTCTTTTTTTTTTTTTTCGCTGCACTGGGTCTTTGTTGCTGCGCGTGGGCTTTCTCTCTAGTTGTGGCGAGCAGGGGCTACTCTTCGTTGCGGTGCGCGGGCTTCTCCTTGTGATGGCTTCTCTTGCTGTGGAGCACGGGCTCTAGGCGCGTGGGCTTCAGTAGTTGCAGCATGCCGGCTCTGTAGTTGTGGCCTGTGGGCTCTAGAGCGCAGGCTCAGTAGTTGTGGCGCACAGGCTTAGTTGCTCTGCAGCATGTGGGATCTTCCCGGACAAGGGCTTGAACCCGTGTCCCCTGCATTGGCAGGAGATTCTTAACGACTGCGCCACCAGGGAAGTCCCTGTCAAATGATTTCTAAATCTCCAAACACACCTGGAGAGGCTACCCTATGTATGTATTCAGCTGTGATTCAAATAACAGCAGGAACATGAGTTGACCAACGGTAAGCTCTACAAATGTGTTTTCAAAATTGTTCTCACTTGTATGCTTTCCTTGGTGACATGTGTTGAACCATCACTATGTTAAAAAGTTTCTACTTAAACCAGTTGTCAGTGTGTAAGCTGAACAGTACTCTGTGGTGTTTCATATCATATAAGAAGACTGTGCTCTTTCCCAAAGTGCCCTCCTAAGGCAGAGTTGCCTGCGAAAGCCTTGCAGTCCTCTTCACAACACTCAGCACAGCAAGAATTTGCTCGCTGTGTATCTGCTCAGAAGATTAATTAGGGAGGTTTCCAATTACAGCGAGACACAATCTACAGCATAACAGAAAACTTTTTTATTTACACATAGGTTGTGTAGAGGTGGCACCCCTGGCAGAGAAAGGAAAGCAGAAAATAACTGCATTAAGTTATTTTGAGCTGGATTGATATGTTAATATATTCCCACCCAGTTCCTTCTCTATGGATTGAATTATGATAATCATCTCAAGAAGGAGAAAAATAGCTTTTCTAGAGAATTTAAAACTTTTTTTGGTGAGTACAAGTAGAAACTTATATTGGAAGACTGCTTTTAATACAAAATTCAAATTATTTGGAATTGGGTTTAAATGGACGAACATAAATTAATTGACTTTTCACTCACCATACCTCACTTTAACCTGCCTACCACCAAAGTGGAGATGACTCACAGTGCCTATTTTGGTTTGAATCAAGTTGATCAAAGCTTTTATGAGAAGCTGGACTGCAAACGTTTACATTTACATTAAACTTCAGAATCAGGGGTAACGATCTATCAAATGTGTTTTGTTTACTTATATTATGGTTCTCTCCCAAAAGGATTTAATTAAGGTGGCTTCAAAGATAGGAGAGGGCATATCATAGAGGAGTGAGAAGGAAGGGGCTTTGGACACCAAATTTTGAGGAAACTGATGCTGAGACTTAAAGCTGAGATGAACAGCCTCTCAGATGTCATAGGATATGGTCTACTCTTAGGTTGGGCTCATTTATACTAAATGCACAACCTTTGGTCGGTTCCAGAGCTCCTTATTGGTATTTATTTTACTCAAAACTTTAATATAATACATGATTGTTAATTATAAGCTCTATGCTGTACAGTGGATCTCTAGAACTCATCTTGTGGAACTGAAACTTTGTTATTTGTTTGACTAATGTGCTAAGAGGGTAGATCTTAAGTTATCACAAAATAATAATGATAATAATAAAGAAGATGGGAGGAAACTTTTAGAGGTGATGGATATGTTTATGGCATGGATTGTGGTGATGTTTTCATGGAAGTATACTCACCTCCAAACTCATCAAGTTGTATACATTAAATATGTACAGCTTTTTGTATGCCAATCATACCTCAATAAAGTAGTTTAAAATTTTTTTTAAAGAAGAGGTTATCTCCAAGTGAGATTGTCAGTCTTGATATCCAGATCCCCCAAAATGATTACGTCAGGTACATGGCATAGGAAGTTCAAAGGGCAAATTGAAACCAGAGATCAGAATAGGATAATAATAGTCTATGTAAGTATCTGTCTATCTATCATCTATCTATCTATCTATCTATCTATCTATCTATCTATCTATCATCTATCTAGAATTTATCTGACCTTTACTGAGAGCTAGTGTACACTAAGCTGTAAAGTGTAACTTGTGCCTTTTTGTCTTGAGAAGTAAAATTTGGAGGATACAGGGGTCCCAGAGCCTTGAGATTAAAGAAGCCAGTCCATTTTGTCTTAATTTATTTTTGGATTTGTTGGGTCTTCATTGCTGCACGTGGGCTTTCTCTAGTTGCGGCAAGCTGGGGGCTACTCTTCGTTGCGGTGTGCGGGCTTCTTATTGCTGTGGCTTCTCTTGTTGCAGGTGCTCTGGGCGTGTGGGCTTCAGTAGTTGCAGCCTGCAGGCTCAGTAGTTGTGGTGCACGGGCTTAGTTGCTCCACGGCATGTGGGATCTTCCCGGACCAAGGCTTGAACCCATGTCCCCTGCATTGGCCGGCGGATTCTTAACCACTGAGCCACCAGGGAAGCCCCGTTCATTTTGTCTTTGTTTAAAAAAAAAAAAAAAGTAAAACTCTGGAGGAAATGGAACCATTTTTAAAAATCTAGGTTCCTTGCAGGCAGAGAGAATTTTAGCACCATACTGCACATACTAAGATCCCATACTCCAAGAGGCAAGTTCCACGCAGTTTTTTTTTTTTCAATTCTAGAAGGGTGTAACCAATTCACCTCTCATGTAGCTTGGGTTGTAAACTAATATGGCATCTGCTGACAGTGACCAGCAGGGTTGGATAGACCTAGTTTTTCCTGATTTGAGGAAATACATAAAATTCACTTCCTCTTTCTCCCTTGGCCACTTTCATACCAATTTCTTTCACAAGCATAGCAGCCGATTCCAGACTTTTCCTGCTGCTTGAGGCCTAGCCAGGAGCTTACATTACCACTTAGATCACAGGCCTTCAATGACCAAAGAATAAATGCCCAGGGCCATGTTGAAGGGGAACACTGCAGAAACCATAAGACAGAGCAGAGACAGAGGTGGCAGAATCACTGTGCTCAGAGATTCTCGTGTCCCCTCACCAGAGAGCACCTCCATGGAGTTCTCTTTCTCAGATACTGCACCAGTGGCCGAATGAGGGACGCTGGTCCTGAGATGACTGTACTGTCACGACAAGAAGTGGAACTGCTGAGAGAGACCTTGATAATCCACCAAGCTGACAGAGACTTTAGAAAGTTTGATCTTTTTAAAGTCAAGTCATGGGGAAAATTATCCTTAATTAAGGATTCCAGTTTAAGTGACAGGTGGTTAGGACTGTTAATTTTTAGAGTAAACCAAAAGAGGGAAGTTCATCCATCTGGTCTGGAGGAGAGATACCAAGATAGGAACTAAACCAGGAACTAATTATTTATCAGCCAGTCTGGAGATAGGAGAAGCCCTGTTTGTCGGTGTCCCCAGGACCACCCCCAGGTTTGATGATTTGCTAGAAGGACTCACAAGACTCAGCACATGTTTGCACTGACAGCTAAGACTTATTACAGTTTGATGCAAAGCAAAATCAGCAAAGTTGCATGGAGTGAGGTCTGGAGGAAACCAGGTGCAAGCTTCCAAGAGTCCTCTCCCAGAAAGTCACACAGGATATGCTTAATTCTCCAGCAACCAGTAGTGGCAACACATGTGAAGTGTTGTTTCCCGGTGAAGTTCATTAGACCCTAAGCACCCAAGGTTTTTTTTATCGGGGCTGGTCATGTAAGCACCCACCACCCAGCATGAACCAAAATTCCAGACTCGAAGAAGGAAAGCAGGCATTCTGCATAAACTTTATTGTTTGCATGGTCTAACGACAGTGAACCACCCTTATCATTAGGGGAAGTCTGATAACAGCCCAGGGATCTGTTTACCAGTCAAGTTCCCAGGTGCAAGCCAAGGCCAACCTTGAAAGCAGGCTTTTCTAAGGACACCTGTCTCAGGCCTGCTACATAAACCCTTTTTTGCACACTCTGTATCTTAGCCAACTGATTTGTAGTAACTAAAGCACATTTAAATTAATGTGCAGTTAGCTTTATCTCAACAGGACTGACCCCAAATCCCTGTTTTCAAGACTTCTTTGTGGAGGGGAGGAGTTGTGATCCAGGAGACAGGGGATCTATCCTTTGAGTCTCCACTGCTCCAGATGGGCCAGAGTTCCTGTTTCTGCTTTGTTTTTAAATGGATAAATTTGGAAGTGCTACAGCTTCCCCTTCCTAAAGACTACTGGTTATAGTAGACATGCCACCACCCAATGTCTCCAATATTCTAATCCCTTTCAGGGCAAACTAGAGTAGGAAAAACTCTCTGAGTTTCTTTGCTTTAAGAGATGAACTAGTCTAAATTTTTCTCCTAATATTTACCCAAAGAAATAAAAATATGGGTTAATATTTTTTTCTTTCCTTTTTAAAAAAAAAATTTTATTGGAGTATACTTGATTTACAATGTTGTGTTAGTTTCTGCTGTATAGCAAAGTGAATCAGTTATAGATATACATATATCCACTCTTTTTTAGATTCTTTTCCCATATAGGTCATTACAGAGTATTGAGTAGAGTTCCCTGTGCTATACAGTAGGTCCTTATTAGTTATCTATTTTATATATAGTAGTGTGTATACGTCATTCCCAATCTCCCAAAATATCCCTCTCCCTGCCTTCCCCCACCCCGTAACCATAAGTTTATTATCTATATCTGTGACTGTATTTCTGTTTTGTAAATAAGTTTATTTGTATCATTTTCTTAGATTACACGTCTAAGCGAAATCATATGATATTTGTCTTTCTCTGTCTGACTTACTTCACCTAGTATGAAAAAAAAAACCAGAAACATAATTTTAAAATATTGCAATTTTTACAATATTACGATAAAAAGTATTGAAAAATTAAATATAAAATATAATTAAATAATAAGTGCCATAAATCTATAAGTAAATCTATAAGCTATCTTACTATGTAGACCTGAGAGGTTTTAGGTGGACAAAACAGAGGTGGAGAAGTGAAGTGACTTGTCCAAGGTCATATGGCTAGCAAGAGGGACAGCCCAGATTTAGACACAGACTTAATTAATGCCGAAGCCCATCACCTAAGCTTTTTTGCTATATTACATGTAGCCAAAGAGCCTCTTTTAAATATGGCCTGATTGCTGTGAAAGAACACATCAAAATAAAATACCAGACACACCAGGTATTATTACTTTGGAAATAGAGCATGTTTCGAGGCAGGGAGTCAGAGACACGTATATAAATTAATCATCTCTTGCTGAGTCTCAACTGGCATGAAAAATCTAAAAAGGCTAAGACTTCATGCACTGGAATCTAATGGAAGAAAATTAAATTCTTGAAATTTTAAAAAATTGTTTTAATACAGTGTTGAAAAAATTAGCTGGCCAAAAAGCAGAGGGTTCAGGTTTGAAGTTTCCACAGCCACCTGGCCATGCATCTTCTTGACATGCCTGAGTGAAATCTCACACAACAATGAGCGATGTCTAATAAACAGGCCATTTAAGGAATTTTTAATATAAATTTTTACATTGTCCTAATAACAAACCCTGGGCAATTCTTTTCCAAATCATATTGTTCTCTTGGTTTTAATGGGCTCAAACACTGTGCATTAATATACCTGACATATCAGAATTAGAGTCCTATTTAATAAAATATTTCATTGAAAGCATACATTGTGGTTTTAAGTTAATATGTTATTCTTATTTTAAAAAGTAGGGCTTCCCTGAAAAATAAAAAATAAAAAGTAGGGCTTCCCTGGTGGCACAGTGGTTAAGAATCCGCCTGCCAGTGCAGGGGACACGGGTTCGAGCCCTGGTCCGGGGAGATCCCACATGCCGCGGAGCAACTAAGCCCGTGCGCCACAACTATGGAGCCTGCACTCTTGAGCCCGCGAGCCACAACTACTGGAGGCCACGCGCCTAGAGCCTATGCTCCGCAACAAGAGAAGCCATCGCAATGAGAAGCCCATGCACCGCAACAAAGGGTAGCCCCCGCTCGCCACAACTAGAGAAAGACCTTGCACAGCAGCAAAGACCCAAAGCAGCCAAAAATAAAATAAATAAATAAATTTTAAAAATATATGATTCTTGTAAAAACAATCAGAGCTGTACAGAGTAGAAGATTCAAATCCTCCTTTCCCTCAAATCTGCTAACCTGAAGTAATTGTGATAACAGATTAGACTTCCAGAATTTTTTTCTAAAGCATGTTCTGTACTTAAATAATGACTCTATCTGAACACCCAAAATGTTATGTGTTTTCTTGTTCCTGCACAGATATACTCAGTGTTCCGAACCATGTGCTGGATAAAAGTAGGCCCTGTCCCCTCTTGTGAGTTATGCTTTAAGGCTTCTTCTTACATATTTTTACGTGCCACATACAGTCAACCCTTTTAGTGGATAGCATACTTTTTACCTTCTTCAAAAAGCCTTTTCCTACTTTGGATTCGGTGAACTGTCATTCTTTTGCCTCTCACTGCGCTGTGACATCTTTGATTAAGTCTGTAGGCCCTTTTTTGCTTATCCCAGGTACCTGACTCATAATAGGATAGTTTGGACCCTTTTATTTCACTTTGCTTTTCTTCGTATTTTCTGAGTGCTTCAGAAATTAAGTGCTACATAGGTTTTATTTTCTAGGGGAGACTCTTAGTCATTAGATCCAGAAGTTTGAGTGAAATCTGGCTCAGGATGTCTTCCTGCTGGGAGCAGAACTTTGAAGAGGCTTTATCAGAAAAGATTTAGGAAAGTTTAATGTGCTGCTGGCTCTGGTGTCTTTGCTGGTCTAGAAAGAATAGAGATGATGAGAAAGGCATAAAAAAAAATAACTCATACTGACCCACAGAGATTGGAAAGTTGACTGTAGATTAATATTTCATTCAAAAAAGTTTATGAGAGGCTGCCAAGGAGCTACAGATATAAAGTAAAAGTCCCTGTGCTCAAGTTCACAGTCTTGGGAAGAACACAGACACCTAAATAATGCCCACACAGTGTGATGACACCTTTTTCCTGGGAAATGCTGGCAGTCCCGAGGAGAGCGTGTGGGTAAAAGAGGAGGCTTCCCAGAGCAGCAAGCATTTGTTGAGATGGTTTTGAGGACAGCAGGAGGTGTAGAATTAATGTTGGTCTTTTTTTCCTAATTAAAAACCTGAATGTGTTCACCCAGCAAGGAACTCGAAGAAACAATAATCTTGAGACCGGTGGAGTCACCTGCTGTGGTGATTCCCACCAGCTCTCTGCCCTAGCAGGATCCATACTTTTGAGACTTTAAGGTGGGCCCCAGAGGAGATGAAGTGGTTTGCGGGACAAATGAACTGCCTGCTCCATCCTTCCTGCTTTTCCACAAATGTACCAAATCGACTAAGGGAGGGGGGCAGGGTTGTGTGTTGGAGGGGGTCATAGAGGGACTGCAGGAATAGAGGCATGAAAACACTTTAACTTTATTGGAAAGTGACTTTCCTGACACTCAATTTCCTCAACTGGCTGCTTTAAAGGATGTATATAAATGTAACATTAAAATGATTGTAAACTGAGATTCATATGGAACTATGATTCTAAATTCTGGCTGCATGAGAATCACTTGGGGAGTGTTTTAAAAACAGTGACGCCAAGGTCTTACCTCAGAGTAATTATACCAGAAAGTGGTGCATGGGGCCTGAAATTGCTTTTTTAGGCTTTAAAATTAAACAAAAACAAAAACTTCTTCATTAATTACTGGTACACAGTAGGATTAAGGAATTGAGGGGAAAAAGCCAAGGTTTCCAAATATTTAACACTGTCTTTTTAAAATAAGATATTTAATTGTTCAGAGTGGCTTTCAAAATCAAGATTTAGATTGAGAAATAATAAGCTAAATAGGGCCCCTCCCCCATCTATCAGTTAACAGATATATTGCTCAAGGGCTTGTGCTCAGAACCCAAGGGAATAAGGGAATAAAAAGAAGGGGGAAAAGGGTAAGAAGGTATCTTCTCCCCGCCTTCATCTAAGTCTTCAAGGAGTTCACAGTACAGTTGGGGAAATTATCTAATCATGTATTGGTTGGGTTTTTTGTTTGTTTGTTTGTTTTTTGGATTGTGAGAGATACCCAACTTTAACCAGCTTAGGACACAAGGAGCTTATAGAGCCCAAGGACTAGGAAGTGGCTGGACTTAAGGTAAAGCTGGACCCAGGATCTGGAAACCAGCAGGTGTGCCCTATCTCTTTCTCTGCATGGCAGACAACAGGGCTGCTGGGAGCAGCTGCTTTATCACAACTTCAGCTTCAGTCACCCGGAGAGGTACTGGCTGCCTCTCAGACTCAAGCCCACACCTCTGGGAAGGGACTCACATTCACCTCTGGACTTACAAACCATATCTAGTGGGTTGGGATTGGGCTCACAGAAGAACAGGTCACCTCCCGTTGAAATCAAGTGAAGGAGAGATTTCTGAACAACAGGTGTTCTAGTCCCAGAAGAGCAGGTGGAGGGAGGGGTTTGCTGGGCCATCAAAACAAGCATCCACTACACTGTTACAGGACAAGAAGGTTACAGGACAACCCTGGAGGGCAGTGTGGTGCAGATGTAATGAGCAAAGGAATAGTACAGAGTACTGCTAGCCCCACCTGAAGAAAAGCCGGACCTTTGGAGCAGCCTCTTGGCAGGGTTGGGTCTATGTACACACTTAGGTTCCCCACTGTGTGTGGGGTATGGAGGTGTTTGGGAAGAAACGAGGTGGTGCAATAGGGTGTTTGTGCACAGAGAATCACCACCTACTCCACACCCAATGGGCAGCAACACGGGAGGGGTTAGTTTTATCTACAGTGTTTGAGGGACACCTAAGTGGAGATGTGTGTGTTACAGTCAGAAATGGGGCAAAGTCCCCGACTTTTAAATTCCAGGACAGGGAGGCTTCTCACACATATTTAGCAGCTGCTTTCACCAGGGCTCACGGGGCTGGCCCAGTATCCAGAGAAAGTCTTCAAGGATTAGAAAATAAAGGAACATGCTGAGAAAAGGGCTTCTGGAAATTGATGGGGATTGGGTGCCTTATTTCTGAGATGAGGAAAATAGAAAATATTAGTTTTTCTAACCACCACTGATTGCCTAGATGAGTCAGAAATAGGGTAGCAGCTTCTGGTCGTCTTGCTCCCTAATCTAATTTTGACTTTAAAATTATAAGGAAATTTCTTAGATTTTTCTTGTTATTTCTTTCCTGATCTTGTCAATCTTGCTTACCGTCATCATTAAGGATGGTGATAATTGTGATCAGACACCCAAAAGCGTATGATTTTTTTTTTCTTTTCAGTGATATGTGAAAACACACACACACAGCGCTCTCTTAAAGTAATTTGATCTCATCACTAAAACTACCTAAAATAATTCCTAAACACTTGACAACATGAAATTCTCTCCAACCAGTTCCTATCTCTTTCAGACAGAAATATTTTTTAAGCAGATTTAGAAAATAAACTATATTAAACCGCTTACTGGAAAAAAGTCACTTCTGGACAGAGACCAAGCCAAAGCAATTTTAGTTCAAATTGGTTTTCCTGGAAAAGCTGAAAATGTAGTTCAGAAAAGCAATGCCTTGGCAACTTTACAAATCAACACTCAGAAACTAACAAGATCAGTCTACATATCCTCCACTGCAGTGATTCTCAAATACTAGTGTAGGAAAGAATCTCCTGGGGAGTTTGTTAAAATGCAGATTTCCGGGCCCAGACAGTAACTCTGACCCAGACCCGGGTGGTTTTGGTACAGGAGATTTGAAGATCACAGTTCAATTAACTGAAAAGACAAACAGAGAGATTTATAAGTTGATAGGACTAGAAGGAGGAATTGTGTTTATTATGTTGTTTTGCTATGAAGTTATTTTGTTATGAGGTAAACACAATTTATCTCTTAGCGCACCTCAGTGGAGCCACCTGTCTTAGTGTCATGGGACAACTTGGTTCGGGGCACAGATCCGTCACTGTGTGTGTAAGTAAGTCATTCACTCTCTTTGGGTTTCAATTTTCTTTTTTGTAAAGTGAGGAGACTGGATGACATCAATGGTCCTTAACCATTTTGAGATTACAGTCTCCTTTGAGCAGCTAATAAAATTCTTTTATCTTTTCTCCAGAAAAATACACAAATACACACATACATTTTTGCACACAAATTTAGGGAGGGTGACATTTCCCTTAACAACCTCACAGGAACTTCCTATGGCAGTGACGCTCAGAGCTAGAGAACTGGCCCATTCAGATGTGTTCCATTAAGGGGCATCCTCCGCTCTCCACCCCCTGTAGGGAACCACCTTTGTCACCAATAGGTGTGGCACACTTATAAGATGACCACTTCATGAAGCTGTTTGCATACATTTAATCATTATGTGACTCCTCAGAGGCAGTTGACATGATCTTCAATTTACAAATGAGAAAACTGAGGTTTGTAAAGGTGCAATCACTTGCCTGAGGTCACATGCTAATAACAAACAGGCTTTGGATTTGACCCTGAGCTCTTAACCTCTCTGGCTGGATAATTCTTTGTCGCGGGGGCGGCGGGGGCGGGGGGGGGGGGTGTCTGTCCTGTGCCTTGCGAGATGTTTAGCAGCATCCCTGGCTCTACCCATTAGATGCCAATAACATTGCCCCACCCAAGTTGTGACAACCAAAAATGTCTCTAGGCATTGCCAAATGTACCCTGGGGGGCAAACTAGCCCCCAGCTGAGAACCATGCTCCACGGTACACCCCCCTGATCACTTTACTATAGTGAGCTGATGTCACTGAGGAGGAAATAGAGAATCTCTCTGAGGGCAGGAGAAAAGTTGAGGGCCATGATGACAAGGTCTCACGGACCCCAGGTAAAGGGCTTCAGGATAGAACAAACTATAGGTCATTTTCAGCTTCATAATTCTCTAAATTCTTAATTTCTAAAAACTCAACCATTGAGCTTTGTGGTAATGGTAGAATGCTCACATGCACTTGAATTATTCCTAAGTTTGGCTGTGAAACATCAAAAGCTGTTGCTCTTTAAAAAATCTCTTCTAAGGTCCAAGCTGGCCCATACCCCACGATTCCCAGTTGTGTTACTTCTGAGAGACCAAGATCTGAGGAAGTACAGCTGGGATTTGAAATGGGATTTTAGACTGCCTCAGTGTTGTGCTCAGTGAAGCTGCTCTGTGGCTTGGCTGACAGCAGACCACAGGAAATGAGCACTTTGTCAGTGCTGCCACTTACCCCTTGATTTCGCAAAGCACTTGAGACAGTTGCTAGATCTTGTTTTGGTGGATTATGAAATTGAGTACTAGAAAAGTCCACACTGGATCCTGTCACGGGTGGGGTTATATGAGGAGGGGTTGTTAGGAACAAAAGTTCTATTTAAAGAAAATCTGGTGGCATAAAGCAAGAAGATATGGTTACATGAAGCTTTTAAAGTGTTCGAGAAAAATCGCAACGCTTTGCAGCATGACTGAGGCTGGTTGTATCTCTTGAGAAGCAAATTGAGATAGAAATTTTGATCCCACATATCAAAGGTTCCCAAGGGACCTATTCAGTCAACAAATGTTTAAGTATTTCCAATGTGTCAGGCACTCTGATCAAAAACAGAGCCTGGCCCTGGACTAGCTTACGGTTTGGAGAGGGAATAAACATAGCCGGGAAGCCTGGCTGTGGCTGGGATATACTCGGGTGCTTTGGGGGCACCCAGGCTGGACACTCGCTCGTGGAGATCAAGAAAGGCTCCTTGCACGGGGCGAAGCCTGAGTTCATACCTGGAAGCTGCGTAGGACTTAGCTAGGCAAGAGTGGGGCAGATTGTGGAGAGACAGCCATGAGAAAAGCATGCGCTGAACAAATAGAGTTGCCCGGATGGGAAGGAGAGGAGAGGCTGGGCCACACTCAGGAAGGGCACGCCCACAGCATGGCTGGAGCACAGGTGAGGAGTGAGGATGTGGTGGAGAGGTGAGGATGTAAGAGGTCACGTGGGGATTTATGTGGGACTGTTTTAAGACTTCTGCAGACCTCAACACTTTTGGAGGCCCCATCACAGGTCATATCAAACATGAAAATGTATCCTGATTCCACCTTAAACTAATTTATGAATAACAATGAGTTGAATTGCAGTTGACTATTTAATAGCATGTCCCTTTCTATTTCAAAGTTTCCTTTTTGTTTTTCAGAGCCAGTAATTCTTTCTTTCAGATACCAAACCTTTTCAAAGGGTATTAAAAAGCTGGCATGAAACTATAATTCAAAAAGATACATGCACCCCTATGTTCATAGCAGCACTATTCACAGTAGCTAAGACACAGAAACAACCTAAACGTCCATCGACAGATGAATGGATAAAGAAGATGTGGTACATATACACAATGGGATACTACTCAGCCATAAAGAAGAATGAAATAATGCCATATACAGCAATATGGATGGACCTAGAGATTATCATACTAAGTGACGTATGTCAGACAGAGAGAGGCAAATACCATACGATATCACCAATATGTGGAATCTAAAATGCGACACAAATGAACCTAACTATGAAATAGAAACAGACTCACAGACATAGAGAACAGACTTGTGGTTGCCGTGGGGCATGGGGGAGGGATGGAATGGGAGGTTGGGGTCAGCAGATGCAAATTACTACATATAGAATGGATAAAAAACAAGGTCCTACTGTATAGCACAAGCAGCAGTATTCAATATCCTGAGATAAACCATAATGGAAAAGAACATAAAAAAGAATGTATGTATAGCCAAATAAACTTTGCTGTACAGCAGAAATTAATACAACATTGTAAATCAACTGTACTTCAATAAACAATAAAATAAAATAAAAATGAAAAAACTAAAAAGCTGGTATGCTCTAGGCACTGTGTTTATAGGGCCCTAATCACAATGTCTTGTTTTAAACTTGCAGATTTAAACCTGCGTAAACCTGAGAACTGCCCCCCTCCACTGCCCAGCGTCCATTCTCTCCGTTCTCCTGCCCCTCCCGAGTTTTAGTAGGGCACGTGAGCTAGAGTGGTCCCAGCTTCTCTTGCAGCAAGGAGCAGCCATGTGACTGCTGGGGTTTTGGCCACTGGGGTGTGTGCAAAAGTGATAAGTAGAATTTTCAGTTCACATCCTTAAGTAGAAAGCTGGCTACCCCACTTTCTTTTTATCCAATTCCTGCCAGCTGGAATGTGGACACAGTAGCAGGGAAACAATGTCAGCCATGTAGACAAGGATAACATCCCAGGGCACTGGCTCTTGTACTGTAGCATGCATCAGAGTTACCTGGAGGGCTTGTTAAAACACAGATCACTGGGCCCCATCACCAGGAATTATGATTCCTGGTGATTCACAAGTTTCCAAGTGATGCTAATGCTGCTGGCCAGGGAGCACACTTTGAATACTGTCATCACCTAAGGGGTGGTAGAGCACTGAGAAGATACCTGGGTTTTTCAATGGTCCTGGGGGGTTGATCTGTCTTCCATCTGGACTGCTCATTATTTTTTTAAACCTCTATAGTTTTGGGTCTCCTTGTTACATTAGCTTAATCTACCTCAGCTAATCCACGTTAAGAACATTAAACTTCACCAAAGGAGGTGGTATAGTGTAGTGGTTGAGTATGGGCTAGTGGGTTTGAATCTTAGTTATGTCACTTCCTAGCTGAACTTGGGCAAGTTATTTAACCCCTTTGTGACTCTGTTTTCTCATCTATTAAATGGATTTAAGGGGACAAGTTTCCCTACACCTTACATCCCCTTTCTAGACCATGTTCATTACCAGGAACCCAGAATTCTGTGCTTGGTGGCCATGAACGCACTTCCATGACCTGTGTGGACCTCCTCTCTGGCTTTGCCCTTCTGATGACCGACTACGCTTTCCAGGTACCACCCTAGGTCTGAGGTGTTGCCAAGGAGTAGCTGTGTGACAAGGATGTGAATGAAACTTGGATGGGCAGGCTGACATGTCCTATGTTAAAATAAGGCCCCTCTGGCATGTGATGGTCGAACAGAGAGTGGGGAAAAACTGGGGTGAACTGTGGGCAAGAGGCAAACTCTCTGAGTTGTCACATTCCAGTGGCATGAAACAATTTATCTGAGAATTCTAAATTTGAGCCTGGCTTTCTAGCATATTTGTCAAGATAGGAGAATAGAACATGTTTTATTTAACAGTTTGATAGCTTGATTTATGATTTTAAAATATTTAGACATGTGACCTATGGACTTTTATCTGGACTCCTGCCCTGGCCTGCAAATTTAGGCCCTAGCCTGGCTACCTTGTAGGTCTGGCACGAGGACTAAATAAAACAAGAGATGAAAAATACTCAAAACAATGCTTGGTACATATGGTATGTGTACATCATTAGCAATGATGATATTTATGAGTCTCCTGAGGGCAACAGGTGACCCAGTGAAAGGTTTTAAGCAGAATGTGACATTTTCTTGCTAGTTTTCCTATAAATATTGATTAAGGGTCTACTATGTGCCTGGTACTGTTCTGGGAGCTGCCAATAATAGTAGTGAACAAAGTAAACCTCCTTTTTTTCCAAGGAATGTATATTAGAGTAGAGGGTAGGAAACAGATAAAAATAAATATATTTACTATGTCAAGTGATGTCTTTTGGTTTTAGAAAGATCATATTGTCTGGAGAAAGGTAAGATTGCACATAGAGTTAGAGCTTGTTGGAATAATTTTTTTTTTTTTTGGTACGCGGGCCTCTCACTGCTGTGGCCTCTCCCATTGCAGAGCACAGGCTCCGGACACGCAGGCTCAGCGGCCATGGCTCATGGACCCAGCCACTCTGCGGCATGTGGGATCCTCCTGGACCGGGGCATGAACCCATGTCCCCTGCATCGGCAGGCGGACTCTCAACCACTGTGCCACCAGGGAAGCCCTTGTTGGGATAATTTAAAGAAGAGATGATGGTTGTCTGATGCCGGGTAGTGGCAAAGTGAATAGAGATCAGTGAAAAAATAAAAAAAAATTAATATGGTAGAATGATGACACTTGGTGATTGATGGATATCAGGAGTAAGAGAGAAAATAAGGAATCAAGGGTAATAGCTAGGATTCTGACTTAGGCACCAGGATACTGGCGATACTGGTCACTGAGAACACAGGAGAAGGAGGAACTGATTTGGAAAGAAGAGGAAGGGATCAGTTTTGGACATCTGGGGTTTGAGATACCCATAGGATAGCCATGTGGAGATGTCCAGTAGGCAGTTTTATATATGGGCAGACCTTTGATCAGTTGGAAAGTGTCTCAGTCGTGAGAGCCAAAAGCAGTGTGGGGTGGGCATTCAATGCGAGCAAAGGAAGTAGAAACAGAAAGCGAGCACTTTTGCCAGGAAAGGGAGTGAGCTGTGTAGGCACCTTGAGAAGGAGGTGAAGTACAGGGAAACTTTATCGGATTGCAGTGAAATCAGCATTTTTGTAAGGCCAATGGAAAGCAAGCAGTGGACAGTAGAGAGATTGGGTCAGCATCAGAGGGCATAGTTCACAGAGCAAGTTCCTGCGGGGGCAGGAGGAAAGAGATGCTAATGAAAACTATTTACTGTCTCACCATGGAAAGAAATGAAACCATTTATACACACATCCATTCGCTGATTCACTAACAAGTATATTAATTATAATTGAGTACTGTTTTGATGCTGGGAATAAGATAGAAAAAATTCCCACCCTATATTATGTAAATGCAGTAGCTTAAAACAAAAACAAACCCCCAAACAAACAAAAATTTGTCCCTTTCCAGGCCAGGGCTAAAGAAGGGAGGGTCTTGGCAGAAGTGTGTGACTGCAAAGCATCGGAGTTCCCCAGCAGGGGCTTCGCTCATTCCACGCAAGGCAGCCCCTGGGACCAAGGACCTGAAACTTGAATCCTCCCCCACCACGTGAGAGGAAATTTTTATTTCAACAAGTTTTAACTATAAATGATTAGAGGGATCTCTTGCAGGCTTGCTGTGCTTGATGTACTCAAAGCCTTAAGACAAATAACAACAGATAAAAGACACTGGCAAAAAATCCCCTGACTCAACTATTAGATACCACGGTAAATGGACCAAATCCATCAAGTCCTGCTTTAGCCCTACCTCCTCAGAGTTGTCATTAACTAACCCTGTTTCTGAAAGAGAGAGAGGGAAGCAGAGAGCAGAGGAGGTGCACTTTGTGCTTCATCCTGAATAGGCACCCTTAGGGACAGACTGGAAAAAACTTGCTGCCGTGTGACCTGAGACTGACTGCATTACATGTTAGACAGAGTAGGTATATTTCAGGTGTCAGACTAGGGTGGAGAAATGTCAAATTTATGCATGAGGATTCATAGAAAGTTCGAACAGAAAGGGCCTTGGAAGTCACTGAGTGAAACTTCTTCTTTGACAAGAATGAAAACGATCCATCACAAGGCCATTTATTTGGTGGACACCCAGCTTAGAACCCAGGTGTCCTGAAACCCCACCTAGCATTTTTTTCTATTATGCCATATTACCATATTCTATATTGAGTTACATTTTCAAATAAATGATTTTCCCGGCGAAAAATGATTTGTGGGAGGTGATGACTTTTATGAAAAATTTCCCATGGGGAAGATTCCAACTTCAGACTGCAAATCTCTATCTAAGACAGACCACAAGATTAAAAGTTCTACAGTAAAGAGACAACTTTGCCCCTTAAACTGTGTATCATTCAGGGCCCTTGCTTTCCCCCAGATACCCACTTGTATTTAAACTTCTGACCATTTCATTTTTACCCTCTATTTCATTACTGAAACAGAAGCCACCCTCTAGAAAGGAGTTTGGTGATGAGAAAAAAACTGAAATTATGATTGAAATTAAGACTTGGAGATTTTGTGTGGATAATGACCCATGTCCCACCTTACCAAAGAAAAAGTGAATTTCAATTAGAATATAAGTTCTCCCTGAAAATGTGGGATGGAAGAGATCAGTCGTAGGTATTAAGAGTGTATTTATCTCTCAGAAAAACTCACCCCCAGGATGCATCAGACTGGGATGAAATACATTGGGGGTATATTAAATTTTATTCTAGCATTGATGGAAGGAAAAAAAAAAGAAGAAAAGAAAAACGAAGCAAAGTGAAAAATAGGGTGATTGAGAGACTGAGAAAAAACAGAGAAACTTGTTTAATGACAGCACTTTCTGAGCAAGATATTTTTCTTCCCTTTCACAAGTTAGAAACTATTGAATAATTCATGCAAGTGTGGAAAGGCTGCCTTTTCCCTGCGTGATGTATAACTGAGCAGGAGAGCGCTTCGAGTGGGTTCCCCTCATCAGCCACCACTCTTGCTTCTGAGCACGGGGTGCTTGCTCTCCTCTTGAGCTGAGCTTCTGCTTTTGCAGCCAAGCATCCTTGCTGCTGCCGCCTGACTACCTGCCCACCTGCCTGGGCTTGCAGCCTGCCACTTCACTTTCTCCAGCCCTGCTGCCAGCTGAGAAGTCTCCCTGCAGCTGCTGGTTTCTGCCTAGGGCCATGTGCGTGGATGCTGCATTGGAGAAGGAGGCACTTGGCTCCTGGCACTGATCCCAGATGAGTTTCTCCTATTGATTTCGGGACCACAGATGCTGCTGCTGAGGAGGTATTTCCTGGCATCCCTCCCTCTGCTACTGCCAGCTAAGGACCAGCCCGAAAGTAAGATACCCCCAACCCCTTACCCCTGGTATTTTTCCCAGATGGGATATCTCTGCTTTCTCCTGGAAACTGGGGGCTCCATCTGTCATTCCCGTGTGTGTGTCTATGTGTGTGTTTAGGGGGAGAAGAGGAAACTGTTCTCTGTATTGCTCTGTCCTAGGGCTTCCCTGGTGCTTGCTGAATGTAAAGAGGCCCTTCGCCTGGCACTAGAGACATTTCCCAGGCAGGCACCTGTCGTTTGCCACCCCCGTTCTCCTAGAGCTCCCTCTCTCCCCCTCCCCCAGCCCATTATTCTGCTTCAGCCTTTTGTGTCGGTGGCAGAGGGCTGAAGGGATGTCTCTGCCCTCTCTGCAGGCGGGTGTCAGGATGTGCCGCGCTGCGAGAAGCCGACGCTAGCCAGAGAGGTGTGAAGAGTTGGCCAGAATGACCAACTCTTCCACGTCCACTTCCTCCGCCACCGGGGGATCGCTGTTGCTGCTCTGCGAGGAAGAGGAGTCGTGGGCGGGCCGGCGCATCCCCGTGTCCCTCCTGTACTCAGGCCTGGCCATCGGGGGCACGCTGGCCAACGGCATGGTCATCTATCTCGTGTCGTCCTTCCGAAAGCTGCAGACTACGAGCAACGCCTTCATCGTGAACGGCTGTGCCGCCGACCTCAGCGTCTGCGCCCTCTGGATGCCGCAGGAGGCGGTGCTCGGGCTCCTGCCCGCGGGCTCCGCGGAGCCCCCTGGGGACTGGGACGGCGCCGGGGGGAGCTACCGCCTGCTGCGGGGCGGGCTGCTGGGCCTCGGGCTCACCGTGTCCCTCTTGTCCCACTGCCTGGTGGCCCTGAACCGCTACCTACTCATCACCCGGGCGCCCGCCACCTACCAGGCGCTGTACCAGCGGCGCCACACGGCGGGCATGCTGGCGCTGTCCTGGGCACTTGCCCTGGGCCTCGTGCTGCTGCTCCCGCCCTGGGCGCCGCGTCCCGGCGCCGCGCCCCCGCGCGTCCACTACCCGGCGCTGCTGGCCGCCGCGGCGCTGCTGGCGCAGACGGCGCTGCTGCTGCACTGCTACCTGGGCATCGTGCGCCGCGTGCGCGTCAGCGTCAAGCGGGTCAGCGTCCTCAACTTCCACCTACTGCACCAGCTGCCCGGCTGCGCCGCCGCCGCCGCCTTCCCGGGAGCCCCTCACGCGCCAGGCCCGGGTGGTGCCGCGCACCCGGCTCAGGCCCAGCCGCTGCCCCCAGCGCTGCACCCGCGGCGGGCGCAGCGGCGTCTCAGCGGCCTGTCGGTGCTGCTGCTCTGCTGCGTCTTCTTGCTGGCCACGCAGCCGCTGGTGTGGGTGAGCCTGGCCAGCGGCTTCTCGCTGCCTGTGCCCTGGGGTGTGCAGGCGGCCAGCTGGCTCCTGTGCTGCGCTCTGTCCGCGCTCAACCCGCTGCTCTACACGTGGAGGAACGAGGAGTTCCGCCGCTCCGTGCGCTCCGTCCTGCCCGGCATCGGCGACGCGGCGGCCGCCGCTGCCGCCGCCACGGCTATGCCTGCGGTGTCCCAGGCGCAGCTGGGCACTCGCGCCGCAGGCCAGCACTGGTGACCCGGGCAGGGCGGGCGGGAAGCGGAGATTCCCAGCTTCCATTGCCCTTGGGCACCACCGCCTCCTGATCTTGGAAAGCATCCCCTGCCTGAACGAAGACTCCTGCGGGTGAAGCTCAATAATATATCGGTGCGAAGATTTCGCCTTCGACCCCAGTGGGGTACCTGAACCGAGGTTTCCGTATACATGGGGTCCGCGAAGTCATTTTCGACGGCCACCTGATTTTTACCCTTTGTTTGCGCGTTTTGGAGAAATCCTAAAGTCAGAACACCGGGAAACTTCAGGAACTTGCACACTGACATTTTGAAAGAACCGGTTAATTTCTTTCAACACAGTTTTGGAAAAACAGCTTTGATAACATAATTACCATTCCCACCTTCATCATCTTATAATATATATGAAGCGCGTTGAGTGTGCATGAGCCAAAGGAAATAATATTGAAGGAAATACTATTTATGAAGCATTTTAGAAAGTAACCTACCTTCGATAATGCTTCTGCTATAACTTAGCCTTTGTATATTAACCTGAAGAATGAAGCCACAGATGTGCACACCAGTATGAGTTGCCATTAAGACCTTAAGCCCTTTATTTTTAAAAGGATTTTTATAAAGTAAAATCATTCCCGAATGAGATAGCATCTTAGCCAGTGAGGGGGAAATCCCCCAGATTTATTATTTTACACACCCCCCCCCCCCCGCCCTTTGCACCTCTAAGACTGAAAATCGGCATTGAGTGTTAAAGTGACAGATTTCCATTGTGCTGATTGATGGTCTGAGCCAGCTATGGAATTTTGGAAAACATAAGGGGGCTATCTATTTTAGGTACCACTTTCAGGTTTTCTGTAGCATGCACATTAGTTGCTACCCTCATTTTGTCGTCAATTTACCTGCCTTATGAGTGTGATTGCAGCTGTGAACATTCTGTACTCTAATGGTTGCTAAGGAGAATAAGTCCTTCTGTTTTCTCTTTAACATTTAAAATATCTCAATGCACATGAAATAATTAAACACTAATAATACCATGACTGCATAGCTAATATTAACCTCTATTGCATGCTCTCCTAGATGCTAGAACTTATTGGGCATGTGGTACTAAAGCAATACCCATTTGACAAGGACATTTTACTTCTTCCACACACCAGAAGAAGTGGCCATCAATTATTTGAAAAGAGACACAGAGACACCTCTGGCTACCTAGAGTTCTTCTTGTCTTGACCCAATTTATGAGAAGACTCCCAGGTGGGACTTTATCTTGCAAATGAACCACAGTCAAGATGGATCAATAATATGATTTGGCTCTGCAAAGCCAACTGTGCTCTTTTTAGGGTTTAGACAAGTCACACATTAGAAAGTAACAGTGTTTTTTTATGTATTACCACGACACTTACCATTAATATCATATCTGTTAAAGAAGGTGTAATAAACTCGGTTATATAAAATGAACAGTTCAAATGGGAATCTGTTCTAAAACATATGATTTGAGGCTTGCCATTTTCATCTCTGGTTTACTAAATTTATTTAGAAATATTTGAAATGCAAAATTGTGTGAAATCACTTTAGAAAATAAAAATGAGAGTAAAGTAATAAGATACTCAGCTATCAGCAATTCTGACTGTTCACTACATCAGATCTGGGGCTGAACAGCCTCAATTAACTGTGTAATTCAGGAACCAAAACAGCTTGCTTTGTTGGCCTCCTGGACATTTGTAAGCCAGGATAGTGGGAACACTTGTGTGTTTGAATAATTATGGGAGTTGCAGGAAACTTTGACATGTTTGTAGAAAAACAAAACAAAACAAATGTGTTTATTACCAATAATAGATCAGCAGTCATTTTATTAATCTATCCCCTTTGTGCATGCACCATTTCTCTCTTACTAAGGTTTCATCTGTTCCCATTTTTCTTGATTCAAATATTTAATTAAAGTTCAGACAACTTATTCCTCCGAGTTTTTTTCTTCGGTCTCTGATCTTCTTGCATACCTCCTCGAGAACGCTGAAGCAGATGACACTGTATCCCGAAGCATTGGTGATGAAAGTAATTTCTTGGTTCTGGCTTTATTTAATTTTACTTTTAGTTTCTAAAATTATTTCTACCTTTTATAACTAAACAGGATCCATATGCCAGCATTGAAAAGAAATAGGTGTAATTTCCTTTTTGTAAGTATAACTGATTTGGGGAATAGGCTGCAACAACAGAAAGCTGAATTTTTTTGGGGGGGGCTGGGGGACGCTTGTCTAAATCTCTATCAAAATCTCTATCAAAAAGGTCTTCTTTTAATTAGGCCTTTATCCATGTTTCTCACTGTGGATGCTACTGACAATTTTTCCTGCTATTCCTATAAACTGTTGCCAAGCCTATAAACTTAGCTTTTCAAGTATCTGATACCTTGCAGTGTTTCTGGCTAACACTGAGAACACCTTATGCTGGTTCAGTGCCAAGTGGGAGACCTACTTCAGATTGTATTTACCGGTAATTAACTCCACAGGACTGATTCACTTTAAATTTCGAAGTAGCAATGATGTTTCTAAAAAATGCCTTGCTCACGGGCTTCCCTGGTGGCGCAGTGGCTGAGAGTCCGCCTGCCGATGCAGGGGACACGGGTTTGTACCCCGGTTTGGGAGGATCCCACATGCCGCGGAGCGGCTGAGCCCGTGAGCCATGGCCGCTGAGCCTGCGCGTCCGGAGCCTGTGCTCCGCAACGGGAGAGGCCACAACGGTGAGAGGCCCACGTGATGCAAAAAAAAAAAAAAAAAGAAAACAAAAAAACAATAAAACTGCCTTACTCGGGCAATAGCTGGGAGTTGGAGTTACTGCTTTTACAGATTAAGTTAATGAAGATTGTGTTCCTATTTAAATGAAACTGCACATTTTCCACTCAAGAAAAATCCTAATTGCTGTTTTGGGCTGCCCTACTTTGCCTTTTCTACTTTTTTTCTTTAGGTATATGCCTGTTAAGACATATAGCACACTCTCCCCCTGCACCACCGTTGTACTTTAATGGCTAAATTCTAGGAAGTAATAGGTATTACTTGTAGCACTTTCCTTCTTCCAAAATGAAATATGTGCTTAAACAATAATTCTGTTTTGTACAGAGGTACAGAAGCATCCACAGGTTTGTTTGTTTTGTTTTGTTTTTTAAATACTATAGGGTTTTGACTCTCTAATAGAGAAGGCCCTTGAAAAGATCTGCTTACCAAGGAAATGTTGGTCTGCCCTGGCCCCCTGGTTTAATGCAACTCTGTTCTTCTGATGACAACTGTATTGGCCAACTTTCTTGTTTCACGTGTGACCATTTATTCCATTCTTCCAGGTACTCAGACACTGCTCGTCTGGGTCTTTGGCAGTCCTAGGGGCTGACCTGACAAAGGGCATCAGTAGCATAAATTTAAATTCAAGAACGTTGAGGAAAATTATAGATGTTCCTTACTTTTAAAGCGCTGCCCTTATTGTTTGTGGGGTATGGGGGCAAGAATGGATCTCCGGACGAGAGCTCTTGGTCTGCAGAAACAAGGCCTTTCTGCCTTTCCTCTCGCAGTCAGCGTGCTGAGGGGCCTCCACATGTGTGCGTGGACTCAGCCCACAGGTCCAAGCTCTGCCCACATCCACCTCTCAACCAGCCACCTTGCCAGTGCCTAGTGGTGCACATATAGGGTAGAGCATGTCCTGGTAGTGACCTCAAGCCATTTAGGCAGGGAATTCCGGGGATCCAGGAACCAGGCCTGTTGAAGGAGTCACAGACTTTGGATTTGCACATTTCCTTGGGACCCCTTTCTGTGTGGGAAGGGGAGACACCAGAGGCAAGTGGGAGCAGGCCCTTTGAAGCATGAGACACAGCTTGGGACCCCAGTATCTCCAACCTAAGGGCAATGCTGCTTTCACATGGGTCCTCCCTGGGTATCCTTTCCTAACTCTTCCCACCTGCAGGGACTCCTTAAACAGGCGCCACACATAGAGTTTCCCCAGATGCTTAATCACATCAGGCCTAGTGCTATAGGTAAGGAGGATAGTGGGGAGGGAGTGGGAAGGGTGTAGATGAAAGAAGGGAGGTCAGATGTCGAAGGTTATTGAAGGGGAACAATGGGTACATGGGATGTATTGCACAGTTCACTTGTACGTATCTTTGAAATTTTTCATAATGAAAAGTTAAAAAAAGTGAAGTCAAACTTGAAAAGAAAAGAAGGAAGGGAGGAGAGAAAGAAGGAGAGAAGGAAGGAAAGAAAGAAGGAAGAGAAAAAGTAAAGGAAAAAACGTAATTAATGTGCCTAAGGTCATGTGGCAACTTAAATGGTGGGGCTGGGATTCAAACCTTTGTCTGACTCCAGAGAATGAGATGGTAACTACTGTACTGCAGGACAAAATCGGAGTTTTTAGTTAAGTGTGGAATTCCCTCCATGACGGGACTGTTCCCTAATTTCCCCAATCTCTCTCTTCCCTACTTGCATCCTTCACTATAGCCTAGTTGGTCTCTACACTGCCTTCTAAACATGGCCCATGTTCTGTGTCTGTAACTTGTTCATTCAAGGACCTTCCTGGAGTCCCCTCGTGTCTCATCACTTACCCAGCCCTCATCCTTCCTTCCAGAAAGCCTCACTTTGTTTCTCCCCTGCTCATCAGAGCTCTCCCAGCCATAAGCTCTGCCCCAACAGAACTGCGCCTCTATTTTTTTTTTTTTTTTCTTTTGTAGTACGCGGGCCTCTCACTGTTGTGGCCTCTCCCGTTGCGGAGCACAGGCTCCGGACACGCAGGCTCAGCAGCCATGGCTCACGGGCCCAGCCGCTCCGCGGCATGTGGGATCTTCCCAGACCGGGGCCCCGTGTTCCCTGCATTGGCAGGTGGACTCTCAACCACTGCGCCACCAGGGAAGCCCAGAACTGCACCTCTTTTATCGTACCACATATTCCCTTGTATTCCCTCTGTTTTACTGTGTGTGTCATCTTCAAAACTAGATAGGAAAGATTTTTTTGGCTTATTTCTTTATTTTTGTAGAGCAGATATTGCCTTTTATCTTTTAATAACCAGTTACCTGAAATATACTAAATAATTAATATATGTTTATAGTTGAAGACAGTAATTTTGAGAGAAAAAAATTTGATCCTTTCCTTGCACATATATTTTCCTCTTAATGAAACAGACTGAGAATAAATCCTATCTCCCAACTCATATCTTGCCAAAGGATATCCCAGAGTAATAATGTATGGGATTATGAGCCATGTGTATAAATCAAAGGCTGTCATTTGGGGGAGATTTATATTCCTGTTATCCAAGCTCTGTTCACACTGACAAAAGCAACAATAAGTTTCAGTCCTAAATACTACTTTAAATTCAAGGTCAAATTACTGAACATATATTCAGTAATTACACATATACTTTTTTGCTCAGGGTCTTGCATAGTAAAGCTGTGTGTTTTTGATTTCTAAAAGCCTTAAACTGCTAATCAATGGTCATGCAGTTTTGCTAAAATCCTGGGAGGAACAACTGTGGGAATGTCTTTACTTCGGGTCAGTTCACTGGATGGTAGCCCTGAAGATCAGCTAGCCAGTCCAGCCCCCTGCTATTTTTATTCAACAGAAAGTGCTTTAGTTTTTAATATTTCCTGGTATAAATTAGGCCCACTTCCCATTTTTCTATTCTCATGTAGTAGATAAGTACATAGCCTCCTTTGTATAGTAATGCTATAGTGGATACTCTGCTTTTAGCCAAATGAAAGTTCTATGAAATGTTGGCATGGTTGAATTCTGATATTACTACAAAAAAATCTGCCCCTATGAAAATTTTATTTCTTGAAAATGAAGTGTGTTTTTCTATGTGCAGATTAATGTCTGTTTTCATAGCAAATTTGTAAAATATAGAAACGTAGAAGAAATTATATCACTCATTACCACTCTTAGCATTTTACTGTACTCATCTACTTTTAAAAATTTCTTTTCCTATGTATATTTGATTGTACATAATTATAGCCAGAAAGTATATATTGACATACATTTATATGTATGTCTATTTATACATCACCTATGTTTTTTTTTTAATTTTTTAAACATCTTTATTGGAGTATAATTGCTTTACATTGTTGTGTTAGTTGCTTGTATAACAAAGTGAATCAGCTATACGTATACATATATCCTCATATCCCCTCCCTCTTGTATCTCCCTCCCACCCTCCCTATCCCACCCCTCTAGGTGGTCACGAAGCACTGAGCTGATCTCCCTGTGCTATGCAGCTGCTTCCCACTAGCTATCTATTTGACATTTGGTAGTGTATGTATGTCCATGCCAATCTCTCACTTCGTCCCAGCTTACCCTTCCCCCTCCCCATGTCCTCAAGTCCATTATCTCTGTCTATACATTTATTCCTATCCTGCCCCTAGGTTCTTCAGAACCTTTTTTTTTTTTTTAGATTCCATATATGTGTGTTAGCGTACAGTATTTGTTTTTTCTTTCTGACTTACTTCACTCTGTATGATGGACTCTAGGTGCATCCACCTCACTACAGATACCTCAATTTCGTTTCTTTTTATGGCTGAGTAATATTCCATTGTGTATATGTGCCACATCTTCTTTATCCATTCATCTGTTGATGGACACTTAAGGTTGCTTCCATGTCCTGGCTATTGTAAATAGTACACTCACCTATATTTAAAAAGTGTAAGCAAAAGAAAGATGTTATAAAGAGGGGCCTAGGCCTTGTAACAATTAGAATATGTTCAACTACAAGCAATAGACTAACTAAAAATGCTTAAACAATGATGACGTTTCATCATCACACAATTGAGAAGTCTGTAGGTAGTTTCCAGAATTTGTTCAGCAGCATCTTTCTTTTTTTTTTTGCGCTACGCAGGCCTCTCGTTGTGGCCTCTCCCATTGCGGAGCACAGGCTCCGGACGCGCAGCCTCAGCGGCCATGGCTCACGGGCTTAGCCGCTCCGCGGCATGTGGGATCCTCCCGGACCAGGGCATGAACCCGTGTCCCCTGCATCGGCAGGGGGACTCTCAACCACTGCGCCACCAGGGAATCCCTATTCAGTAGCATCTTGATGTCATCAAGTGCCCAGGTTCTTTGCATCCTTCTGCTTCATCAGCCTCAGTGTTGTTGGGTGATAGTTCCAAGATGTCTGCTATAATCACACGACAGCACCCAGAGCAGAAGAGAGGGAAAAAGCTTCTGCTTGCTTGCCTCTCTTTTTCATGAGAGAGGAAAGTCTAAGAACTCCCCTAAAGATGTCTCCCATCTCATAGGTCAGAAGTAGGTCACATAGCTACCCCTAAAGGAAGCTGAGCTGTGAACATCTGGCATTAAAAAAATATTATCATGAGAAATCTATCCAGTGCTTGTCAATGTACAGGATTCATTGTTTGCCATTTGTGCTGCTCTCTACTTACTCGGTGGATTTTATCTCTTTTTCAGAACTTACAGCTGGACTGCAGGTTAAAATGAGTAGGTCCTTGTGCAATTTCTAGTGTCTAGAAGTCATTTATTGTTAAGTCTGTTGCACTGAAATAGGATCTCCTCTGACCCCTATTACTTAGCTTCTTGACAGTGAAAAGATAGAGCATGTAAAAATCTACAACCTACCAGGTCTCCTTCTGTTTCTGTCCCTCTCATAGTTGCTCTCTGGCTGGTTGTAGAAAGAGAACTCCTGCTGCGGGTGGAGCGGGCAGAGGTGAGAGCAACCCTCAGTCTTCCTTGCACATCAGCACTCATGCGGTAGGACTATTTCCAGATCATGGTCAGAACATACTGAGGTCTGGAAGTGGCCAGGAAATAGCGCCCCTCTTCACTCACTGAGTTTTGGACGATGTGATACATAAGAACACAGAGTGTGCAAACGGTGAACCACAATACCACTTCTATATTGATAAAGGCTAAGTTAGAGGGCCGAGATGGGCTTACTAATGCCCTCCCTACCAGTCTAGTCCTTGGAATAAGCAGGTCAGCTGGCTCTCGCTAGTCCAAGTGGAGAGGAAGGAGAAAGATACCACATCTCTTGGGCTCAAGACCTTGCTAGATTAAGTTCCACTCTGATGAGAAACTTGGCTAGTGGATGTTGCCTATCCACTAGGTAACTCACTTCATCTCCAAGAGGTAGACTAAAAGATGGGGCAATACTAGCAAAAGTGACTTCTCTGGAGACCAGACGAATGAGAAAAAGGTGTTCTTTTCTAAAAGTGTAGACCTGTGGTATTGAACCAGGGTGCAGTCAGGAGGAACAGGCAGGCTTCTGGTAGAGTTGCTCAGATGAGCTGCTTTTCTATCCAGTTTTATTTATTAGAGGAAATGCCTCCCAGTTTCTGAGAACAGGTAAACTGCCAGTTGTATCAGGAAGTGTTAACCAGGTATAATTTAAACTAGCCCCTAAATGCAAACTTAAGCTGTAAACCAGTGCAGTATCCAGATCTGGGAAAGAATAATTTTTGCCATATTCTGAAGTACAATTGAAGGAGATGCTCGGCTTGGAGAAGACTATACGGAAAAATAAGATGCTTGCAAATGTCTGAAAGGCTGTCAAGCAAAATAATACAGCCAGATCCCATTTATTGGTAACATACTATGTGTCAGACGCTGTGCCATGCACTTTATGTATATTACCTTCTCTGATTTTCACAACCTTATAAGGCAGGTACGATGACTCCAGTATTATAGTTGAAAATTTTGATTCTTCGAGAGTTAGGCTTGCCTAAGTTTATGCAGCTGGCAAGGGAAACAGCTGACAGTTGAATTCAAGTCTAGCTGATTCTAAAGCCTGGCCTTGTAAGCAAACACAACACCCAACCGTAGAGGAAGGAGAAAACAGGTGAGGGGTGTGGTTCTAGAGGGAAAATCTGGCTCAGTGGGTGGGAGATAGATTTCAGCTTATTATGAGAAAGAACTTTGTCTCAATAGGTGCTTAAAATAGAATGGGCTGTCTCAGGAAATTGTGACTTTCCTAACACTTGAGGAATTCAAGTAGGGTGTGGAGGACTAGCTCTGGAAAGAATGTCTGTACTGTGTGGGAAGTTTTATCAGAGCAACTCTGAGATTGCCTTGAAATCTAATTTCTAAGATTATATAATATCTCTTCTTCTACTTGGAGGTGACAAAATCTTTCTTGCTCTGGGCTTATAACATTTAAAATAATTAGTGAGAAGAACTGCCTTTGCCAAAAACCTTACCCACACCAGCTAACAGAGAAGCAAGCCTAGGTGACCAAGGATGTCCCTCCTTGGGCACAGGGACATGAATATGCAACATTCTTTGCCTCTATGCAACAATATGCAACAAAGACATTCTTGGTGTTTCTGCCTTGTTTCTGATGCTTTTTTTTTTTTAAACAGGAGAAGATCAAAGTTTAATAACATGTATATATACATGGGAGAGACCTAGGAAAACTGAGTAACCTGTCAAAATGGCTGAAGCCCTTACCTTAAATACCATTCTCAGCTAAAGATAAAAGGAAGTCAAGCATGAGGAGAGTTGGTTAAGAGAGGCTGCAGGAAAAGCACAGTAAACAAGGATGATTTTGTTACAGATTTAAGTCTTTGCCTATTCCATTGATAAGTTTCTAGAGATTTGGTCATCCACCTATTCCAGAGTCAGAGAGGGAGATGCCCTTACAAACAGAGATTTCCCTCACAAATATAATGTTTCTTAAAAAAGTGCAAGTCCTACCTGTTTTTTTTTTAGTCTCACTTTATTTATTTTTTGAATTATTTTTTTATACAGCAGGTTCTTATTAGTCATCCATTTTATACACATCAGTGTTTACATGTCAATCTCAATCTCCCAATTCATCACACCTCCACCCCCACCCGCACACTGCTTTCCCCCCTTGGTGTCCATACGTCTGTTCTCTACATCTGTGTCTCAATTTCTGCCCTGCAAACCGGTTCATCTGTACCATTTTTCTAGGTTCCACATATATGCATTAATATATGATATTCGTTTTTCTCTTTCTGACTTACTTCACTCTGTATGACAGTCTCTAGATCCATCCACGTCTCTACAAATGACCCAATTTCGTTCCTTTTTATGGCTGAGTAATATTCCATTGTATATATGTACCAAATCTTCTTTATCCAGTTGTCTGTCGATAGGTATTTAGGTTGCTTCCATGACCTGGCTATTGTAAATAATGCTGAAATGAACATTGGGGTGTATGTGTCTTTTTGAATTATGCTTTTCTCTGGGTATATGCCCAGTGGTGGGATTCCTGGGTTGTGTGGTAGTTCTATTTTTAGTTTTTTAAGGAACCTCCATACTGTTCTCCATAGTGGCTGTATCAATTTACATTCCCACCAACAGTGCAAGAGGGTTCCCTTTTCTCCACACCCTCTCCAGCATTTGCTGTTTGTAGATTTTCTGATGATGCACATTCTAACTGGTGTGAGGTGACACCTCATTGTGGTTTTGATTTGCATTTCTCTAAAAATTAGTGATGCTGAGCAGATATTCATGTGCTTCTTGGCCATCTGTATGCCTTCTTTGGAGAAATGTTTACTTAGGTCTTCTGCCCATTTTTGGATTGGGTTGTTTGTTTCTTTAATATTGAGCTGCAGGAGCTATTTATATATTTTAGAGATTAATCCTTTGTCCGTTGATTCGTTTGCAAATATTTTCTCCCATTCTGAGGGTTGTCTTTTGGTCTTGTTTATGGTTTCCTTTGCTGTGCAAAAGCTTTTAAGTTTCATTAGGTCCCATTTGTTTGCTTTCGTTTTTATTTCCATTACTCCAGGAGGTGGATCAAAAAAGATCTTGCTGTGATTTATGTCAAAGAGTGTTCTTCCTATGTTTTCCTCTAAGAGCTTTATAGCGTCCAGTCTTACATTAAGGTCTCTAATCCATTTTGAGTTTAGTTTTGTGTATGGGTTTACGGAGTGCTCTAATTTCATTCTTTTACATGTAGCTGTCCAGTTTTCCCAGCACCACTTATTGAAGAGACTATCTTTTCTCCATTGTGTATCCTTGCCTCATTTGTCATAGACTAGTTGACCATAGGTGTGTGGGCTTATCTCTGGGCTTTCTATCTTGTTCCATTGATCTATATTTCTGTTTTTGTGCCAGTACCATATTGTCTTGATGACTGTAGCTTTGTAGTATAGTTTGAAGTCAGGGAGTCTGATTCCTCCAGCTCCTATTTTTTCCCTCAAGACTGCTTTGGCTATTAGGGGTCTTTTGTGTCCCCATACAAATTTTAAGATTCTTTGTTCTAGTTCTGTAAAAAATGCCATTGGTAATTTGATAGGGATTGCATTGGCTCTGTAGATTGCTTTGGGGAGTATAGTCATTTTCACAAAATTGATTCTTCCAATCCAAGAACATAGTATATCTCTCCATCTGTTGGTCTCATCTTTAATTTCTTTCATCACTGTCTTATAGTTCTCTGCGTACAGTTCTTTGGTCTCCCTAGGTAGGTTTATTCCTAGGTATTTTATATTTTTTGTTGCAATGGTAAATGAAAGTGTTTCCTTAATTTCTCTTTCAGATTTTTCATCATTAGTATATAGGAATGCAAGAGATTTCTGTGTATTAATTTTGTATCCTGCAACATTACCAAATTCATTGATTAGCTCTAGTAGTTTTCTGGTGGCATCTTTAGGATTCTCTATGTATATAGTATCATGTCATCTGCAAACAGTGACAGTTTTACTTCTTCTTTCCAATTTGTACTCTTTTTATTTCTTTTTTCTTCTCTCATTGCCATGGCTAGGACTTCCAAAACTATGTTGAATAATAGTGGTGAGAGTGGACATCCTTGTCTTGTTCCTGATCTTAGAGGAAATGCTTTCAGATTTTCACCATTGAGAATGATGTTTGCTGTGTATTTCTCATATATGGCCTTTATTATGTTGAGGTAGGTTCCCTCTATGCCCACTTTCTGGAGAGTTTTTATCGTAAATCAGTGTTGAATTTTGTCAAAACTTTGTCTGCATCTATTGAGATGATCATATGGTTTTTCTTCTTCAATTTGTTAATATGGTTTATCACACTGATTGATTTGCGTATATTGCAGAATCCTTGCATCCCTGGGATAAATCCCACTTGATCATGGTGTATGATCCTTTTAATGTGTTGTTGGATTCTGTTTGCTAGTATTTTGTTGAGGATGTTTGCATCTATATTCATGAGTGATATTGGTCTGTAACTTTCCTTTTTTGTAGTATCTTTGTCTGGGTTTGGTATCAGGGTAATGGTGATCTCATAGAATGAGTTTGGGAGTGTGCCTTCCTCTGAAATTTTTTGGAAGAGTTTGAGAAGGATGGGTATTAGCTCTTCTCTAAATGTTTGATAGAATTCACCTGTGAAGCCATCTGGTCCTGGACTTTTTTTTGTTGGAAGATTTTTATCACAGTTTCAATTTCATTACTTGTGATTTGTCAGTTCATATTTTCTATTTCTTACTGGTTCAGTCTTGGGAGGCTATACCTTTCTAATAATTTGTCCGTTTCTTCCAGGTTGTCCATTTTATTGGCATAGAGTTGCTTGTAGTAGTCTCTTAAGATGCTTTGTATTTCTGCAGTGTCTGTTGTAACTTCTCCTTTTTCATTTCTAATTTTATTGATTTGAGTTCTCTCCCTCTTTTTCTTGGTGAGTCTGACTAATGGTTTATCAATTTTGTTTATCTTGTCTAAGAACAAGCTTTTAGTTTTATTGATCTGTGCTATTGTTTTCTTTGTTTCTATTTCATTTATTTCTGCTCTGATCTTTATGATTTCTTTCCTTCTGCTAACTTTGAGTTTGGTTTGTTCTTCTTTCTCTAGTTCCTTTAGGTATAAGGTTACATTGTTTATTTGAGGTTTTTCTTGTTTCTTGAGGTAGGCTTGTATAGCTATAAACTTCCCTCTTAGAACTGCTTTTGCTGCATCCCATAGGTTTTGGATCATAGTGTTTTCTTTGTCATTTGTCTCTAGTTTTTTTTGATTTCCTCTTTGATTTCTTCAGTGATCTCTTGGTTATTTAGTAACGTATTGTTTAGCCTCCATATGTTTGTGCTTTTTACGGTTTTTTTCCCCTGTAGTTGATTTCTAATCTCATAGCATTGTGGTCTGAAAAGATGCTTGTTATGATTTCAACTTTCTTAAATTTACTGAGGCTTGATTTGTGGCCCAAGAGGTGATCTATCCTGGAGAATGTTCTGTGCACACTTGAGAAGAAAGTGTAATCTGTTGTTTTTGGATGAAATGTCCTATAAAGATCAATTAAATCTCTCTGGTCTATTGTGTCATTTAAAGCTTGTGTTTCCTTATTAATTTTCTGTTTGGATGATCTGTCGATTGGTGTAAGTGAGGTGTTAAAGTCCTCCACTGTTATTGTGTTACTGTCAATATCCTCTTTTATAGCTGTTAACAGTTGCCTTATGTATTGAAGTGCTCCTGTGTTGGGTGCATATACATTTATAATTGTTATATCTTCTTCTTGGATTGATCTCTTGATCATTATGTAGTGTCCTTCCTTGTCTCTTGTAACATTCTTTATTTTAACATCTATTTTATCTGATATGAGTATTGCTACTCCAGCTTTCTTTTGATTTCCATTTACATGGAATATCTTTTTCCATCCCCTCACTTTCAGTCTGTATGTATCCCTAGGTCTGAAATGGGTCTCTTGTACACAGCATATATATATGTCTTGGTTTTTGTTTTGTTTTTTTTTTCGGTACGCGGGCCTCTCACTGTTGTGGCCTCTCCCGTTGCAGAGCACATGCTCTGGATGCGCAGGCTCAGCAGCCATTGCTCATGGGCTTAGCCGCTCCATGGCACGTGGGATCTTCCTGGACTGGGGCATGAACCCGCGTCCCCTGCATCGGCAGGTGGATTCTGAACCACTGCGCCACCAGGGAAGCCCTAGGTCTTGTTTTTGTATCCATTCAGCAAGGCTGTGTCTTTTGGTTGGAGCATTTAATCCATTCACGTTTAAGGTAATTATCAATATGTATGTTCCTATTACCATTTTCTTAATTGTTTTGGGGTTTCTTGTTTTGTAGGTCCTTTTCTTCTCTTGTGTTTCTCACTTAGAGAAGTTCCTTTAGCATTTGTTGTAGAGGTGGTTTGGTGATGCTGATTTCTCTTAGCTTTTGCTTGTCTGTAAAGCTTTTGATTTCTCCATCGAATCTGAATGAGATCCTTGCTGGGTAGAGTAATTGTGGTTGTAGGATCTTCCCTTTCATCACTTTAAGTCTATCATGCCACTCCCTTCTGGCTTGTAGAGTTTCTGCTGAGAAATTAGCTGTTAACCTTACGGGAGTTCCCTTATATGTTATTTGTTGTTTTTCCCTTGCTGCTTTCAATAATTTTTCTTTGTCTTTAATTTTTGCCAATTTGATTTCTATGTGTCTCGGTATGTTTCTCCTTTGATTTAACCTGTATGGGACTCTCTGCACTTCCTGGACTTGAGTGGCTATTTCCTTTCCCATGTTAGGGAAGTTTTTGACTATAATCTCTTCAAATATTTTCTCTGGTCCTTTCTCTCTCTGTTCTCCTTCTGGGACCCCTATAATGAGAATGTTGTTGCATTTAATGTTGTCCCAGAAGTCTCTTAGGCTGTCTTCATCTCCTCTCATTCTTTTTTCGTTATTCTGTTTCGCAGCAACGAATTCTGCCATTCTGTCTTCCAGGTCACTTATCCATTCTTCTGCCTCAGTTATTCTGCTATTGATTCCTTCTAGTGTAGTTTTCATTTCAGTTATTGTATTGTTCATCTCTGTTTGTTTGTTGTTTAATTCTTCTAGGTCTTTGTTAAACATTTTTGCATCTTATCAATCTTTGCCTCCATTCTTTTTCCGAGGTCCTGGATCATCTTCACTATCATTATTCTCAATTCTTTTTCCGGAAGGTTCCCTATCTCCACTTCATTTAGTTGTTTTTCTGGGGCTTTGGTTTGTTCCTTCATCTGGTACATAGTTCTCTGCCTTTTCATTTTGTCTACCTTTCTGTGAATGTGGGTTTTGTTCCACAGGATTGTAGTTCTTGCTTCTGCTGTCTGCCCTCTGGTGGATGAGGCTATGTAAGAGGCTTGTGCAAGTTTTCTGCTGGGAGGGACTGGTGGTGGGTAGAGTTGGCTGTTGCTCTGGTGGGCATAGCTCAGTAAAACTTTAATCTACTTGACTGCTAATGGGTGGGGCTGCATTCACTTCCTGTTGGTTGTTTGGCCTGAGGTGACCCAACACTGGAGCCTACCTGTAATCTTTGGCGGTGCTAATGGTGGACTCTGAGAGGGCTCACACCAAGGAGTACTTCCCAGAACTTCTGCTGCCAGTGTCCTTGTCCTCACAGTGAGACAGAGCCACCCCCACCTCTGCAGGAGACCCTCTAACTCTAGCAGGTAGGTCTGGTTCAGTCTCCTATGGGGTCACCGTTCCTTCCCCTGGGTCCTGAATTGCACACTACTTTGTGTGTGCCCTCCAAGAGTGGAGTCGCTGTTTTCCCCAGTCCTGTCAAAGTCCTGCAATCATATCTCCCCAGCCTTCAAAGTCTGATTCTCTAGGAATTCCTCCTCCTGTTGCCGGACCCCCAGGTTCGGAAGCCTGATGTGGGGCTCAGAACCTTCACTCAAGTGAGTGGACTTCTGTGGGATAAGTATATTCCAGTTTGTGAGTCACCCACCCAGCAGTCATGGGATTTGATTTTATTGTGATTGCGCCCCTCCTGCCATCTCATTGTGGCTTCTCCTTTGTCTTTGGGTGTGGGGTATCTTTTTTGGTGAGTTCCAGTGTCTTCCTGTCAACGATTGTTCAGCAGTTAGTTGTGATTCTGTTGTTCTCACAGGAGGCAGTGAGAGCACATCCTTCTAGTCTGCCATCTTTAACCCATCTCCTTTCTGATGCTTTTTTTGTTTGTTTCTTTTTTGTTCCCACTTCATTCCCAAACATTTTTTTAATGGAATATAGGCTGAAAGAAGTGCATCATATTTAAGATTTCATAGGTTAAATATTAGAGCTTTATGTACTACCTAATTCACTTAAGAACTTTTATAAACACAATACTTTGGAAGACTTTGTTGGGAGTTGAACAGATTTTAGAGAACACTATTTGGATGAGAAATAAGTTATTTATTGTCTACTGGGTAAAAGCTACCTTTGATGAAAATTCCTGATTGAGTTTTTCTCATGTGACAAAGTCCCCTGCAGATTTTAACCAAAGTCTGCTTGTACGTTCAGAACTGGGGCAGCAAAGTGACTCTATGGCCCCTCCCAATGTTCTGACAAAATGGGAAATAGATTGAAACACTAAAAGTTACCAATACAAAAACTAGGTTAAGAGCTCTTTTGGATTTGTTGGAGATCAATAACACACCAATAAACCTAAAATCTATAGACACTGTGTTTTCCAATTTACTTGAACAAAAATTTTGAAACTCTTCAATTTATAAGCACTGAGATTTCCTGGTATTGAGATATGGAAACGATGCCACTTACCTTCTTGTTTTACTAGGAATGAACGTGGCTTTCTTTAATCTTTGTCATTGTTGTTATTGTCACTGTCATTATCATCATCATCATTGTGAGTACCATCAAAAATTATTCACAAATAGGTCAATGCAGAGCACTGAGTTATATGTGTTAGCTTTTGCTATTTAATAAACTACCCCCAACCATTGACTTTATTTTTATTTATTTATTTTTTTTTAAACATCTTTATTGGGGTATAATTGCTTTACAATGGTGTGTTAGTTTCTGCTTTACAACAAAGTGAATCAGCTATACATATACATATGTTCCCATATGTCTTCCCTCTTGCGTCTCCCTCCCTCCCACTCTCCCCATCCCACCCTTCCAGGCTGTCACAAAGCACCGAGCTAATATCCCTGTGCCTTGCGGCTGCTTCCCCCCAGCTATCTACCTTACTACGTTTGTTAGTGTGTATATGTCCATGACTCTCTCTCGCCCTGTCAAAACTCACCCCTCCCCCTCCCCATACCCTTAAGTCCGTTCTCCAGTAGGTCTGCGTCTTTATTCCTATCTTACCCCTAGGTTCTTCATGACATTTTTTTCCCTTAAATTCCATATATATGTGTTAGCATACGGTATTTGTCTTTTTCTTTCTGACTTACTTCACTCTGTATGACAGATTCTAGGTCTATCCATCTCATTACAAATAGCTCAATTTCATTTCTTTTTAAGGCTGAGTAATATTCCAGTGTGTATATGTGCCACATCTTCTTTATCCATTCATCCGATGATGGGCGCTTAGGTTGTTTCCATGTCCTGGCTATTGTAAATAGAGCTGCAATGAACATTTTGGTACATGACTCTCTTTGAATTTTGGTTTTCTCAGGGTATATGCCAAGTAGTGGGATTGCTGGGTCATATGGTAATTCTATTTGTAGTTTTTTAAGGAATCTCCATACTGTTCTCCACAGTGGCTGAACCAATTCACATTCCCACCAGCAGTGCAAGAGTGTCCCCTTTTCTCCACACCCTCTCCAGCATTTATTGTTTCTTGATTTTTTGATGATGGCCATTCTGACTGGTGTGAGATGATATCTCATTGTAGTTTTGATTTGCATTTCTCTAATGATTAATGATGTTGAGCATTCTTTCATGTGTTTGTTGGCATTCTGTATATCTTCTTTGGAGAAATGTCTATTTAGGTCTTCTGCCCATTTTTGGATGGGGTTGTTTGTTTTTTTGTTATTGAGCTACATGAGCTGCTTGTAAATTTTGGAGATTAATCCTTTGTCAGTTGCTTCATTTGCAAATGTTTTCTCCCATTCTGAGGGTTGTCTTTTGGTCTTGGTTATGGTTTCCTTTGCTGTGCAAAAGCTTTGAAGTTTCATTAGGTCCCATTTGTTTATTTTTGTTTTTATTTCCATTACTCTAGGAGGTGGGTCAGAAAGGATCTTGCTGTGATTTATGTCATAGAGTGTTCTTCCTATGTTTTCCTCTAAGAGTTTGATAGTTTCTGGCCTTACATTTAGGTCTTTAATCCATTTTGAGCTTATTTTTGTGTATGGTGTTAGGGAGTGATCTAATCTCATACTTTTACATGTACCTGTCCAGTTTTCCCAGCACCATTTATTGAAGAGGCTGTCCTTTCTCCACTGTACATTCCTGCCTCCTTTATCAAAGATAAGGTGTCCATATGTGCGTGGGTTTATCTCTGGGCTTTCTATCCTGTTCCACTGATCTGTCTTTCTGTTTTTGTGCCAGTACCATACTGTCTTGATTACTGTTGCTTTGTAATATAGTCTGAAGTCAGGGAGCCTTATTCCTCCAGCTCCTTTTTTCGTTCTAAAGATTGCTTTGGCTATTCGGGGTCTTTTGTGTTTCCATACAAATTGCGAAATTTTTTGTTCTAGTTCTGTGAAAAATGCCAGTGGTAGTTTGATAGGGATTGCATTGAATCTGTAGATTGCTTTGGGTAGTAGAGTCATTTTCACAATGTTGATTCTTCCCATCCAAGAACATGGTATATCTCTCCATCTATTTGTATCATCTTTAATTTCTTTCATCAGTGTCTTATAATTTTCTGCATACAGGTCTTTCGTATCCTTAGGTAGGTTTATTCCTAGATATTTTATTCTTTTTGTTGCAATGGTAAATGGGAGTGTTTTCTTGATTTCACTTTCAGATTTTTCATCATTAGTATATAGGAATGCCAGAGATTTCTGTGCATTAATTTTGTATCCTGCTACTTTACCAAATTCATTGATTAGCTCTAGTAGTTTTCTGGTAGCATCTTTAGGATTCTCTATGTATAGTATCATGTCATCTGCAAACAGTGACAGCTTTACTTCTTCTTTTCCGATTTGGATTCCTTTTATTTCCTTTTCTTCTCTGATTGCTGTGGCTAAAACTTCCAAAACTATGTTGAATAAGAGTGGTGAGAGTGGGCAACCTTGTCTTGTTCCTGATCTTAGTGGAAATGCTTTCAGTTTTTCACCATTGAGGATGATGTTTGCTGTGGGCTTGTCATATATGGCTTTTATTATGTTTAGGAAAGTTCCCTCTATGCCTACTTTCTGGAGGGTTTTTATCATAAATGGGTGTTGAATTTTGTCGAAAGCTTTCTCTGCATCTATTGAGATGATCATATGGTTTTTCTCCTTCAATTTGTTAATATAGTTTATCACATTGATAGATTTGCGTATATTGAAGAATCCTTGCATTCCTGGAATAAACCCCACTTGATCATGGTGTATGATCCTTTTAATGTGCTGTTGGATTCTGTTTGCTAGTATTTTGTTGAGGATTTTTGCATCTATGTTCATCAGTGATATTGGCCTGTAGTTTTCTTTCTTTGTGACATCCTTGTCTGGTTTTGGTATCAAGGTGATGGTGGCTTCGTAGAAGGAATTTGGGAGTGTTCCTCCCTCTGCTATATTTTGGAAGAGTTTGAGAAGGATAGGTGTTAGCTCTTCTCTAAACGTTTGATAGAATTCACCTGTGAAGCCATCTGGTCCTGGGCTTTTGTTTGTTGGAAGGTTTTTAATCACAGTTTCAATTTCAGTGCTTGTGATTGGTCTGTTCATATTTTCTATTTCTTCCTGATTCAGTCTTGGCAGGTTGTGCATTTCTAAGAATTTGTCCATTTCTTCCAGATTGTCCATTTTATTGGCATAGAGTTGCTTGTAGTAATCTCTCATGATTTTTTTTATTTCTGCAGTGTCAGTTGTTACTTCTCCTTTTTCATTTCTAATTCTATTGATTTGAGTCTTCTCCCTTTTTTTCTTGATGAGTCTGGCTAGTGGTTTATCTATTTTGTTTATCTTCTCAAAGAACCAGCTTTTAGTTTTATTGATCTTTGCTATTGTTTCCTTCATTTCTTTTTCATTTATTTCTGATCTGATTTTTATGATTTCTTTCCTTCTGCTAGCTTTGGGGTTTTTTTGTTCTTCTTTCTCTAATTGCTTGAGGTGCAAGGTTAGGTTGTTTATTCGAGATGTTTCCTGCTTCTTAAGGTGGGCTTGTATTGCTATAAACTTCCCCCTTAGAACTGCTTTTGCTGCATCCCATAGGTTTTGGGTCGTTGTGTCTCCATTGTCATTTGTTTCTAGGTATTTTTTTATTTCCTCTTTGATTTCTTCAGTGATCACTTCATTATTAAGTAGTGTATTGTTTAGCCTCCATGTGTTTGTATTTTTTACAGATCTTTTCCTGTAATTGATATCTAGTCTCATGGCGTTGTGGTCGGAAAAGATACTTGATACAATTTCAGTTTTCTTAAATTTACCAAGGCTTGATTTGTGACCCAAGATATGATCTATCCTGGAGAATGTTCCATGAGCACTTGAGAAAAATGTGTATTCTGTTGTTTTTGGATGGAGTGTCCTATAAATATCAATTAAGTCCATCTTGTTTAATGTATCATTTAAAGCTTGTGTTTCCTTATTTATTTTCATTTTGGATGATCTGTCCATGGGTGAAAGTGGGGTGTTAAAGTCCCCTACTATGAATGTGTTACTGTTGATCTCCCCTTTTATGGTTGTTAGTATTTGCCTTATGTATTGAGGTGCTCCTATGTTGGGTGCATAAATATTTACAATTGTTATATCTTCTTCTTGGATCGATCCCTTGATCATTATGTAGTGTCCTTCTTTGTCCCTTTTAATAGTCCTTATTTTAAAGTCTATTTTGTCTGATATGAGAATTGCTACTCCAGCTTTCTTTTGGTTTCCATTTGCATGGAATATCTTTTTCCATCCCCTTAGTTTCAGTCTGTATGTGTCTCTAGTTCTGAAGTGGGTCTCTTGTAGACAGCATATATAAGGGTCTTGTTTTTGTATCCATTCAGCCAATCTGTGTCTTTTGGTGGGAGCATTTAGTCCATTTACATTTAAGGTAATTATTGATATGTATGTTCCTATTTCCATTTTATATATTGTTTTGGGTTCGCTACTATAGGTCATTTCCTTCTCTTGTGTTTCGTGTCTAGAGAAGTTCCTTTAGCATTTGTTGTAAAGCTGGTTTGGTTGTGCTGAACTCTCTCAGCTTTTGCTTGTCTGTAAAGGTTTTAATTTCTCCATCAAATGTGAATGAGATCCTTGCTGGGTAGAGTAGTCTTGGTTTCAGGCTATTCTCCTTCATCACTTTCAGTATGTCCTGCCACTCCCTTCTGGCTTGTAGGGTTTCTGCTGAGAGATCAGCTGTTAACCTTATGGGGATTCCCTTGTGTGTTATTTGTTGTTTTTCCCTTGCTGCTTTTAATATGCTTTCTTTGTATTTAATTTTTGACAGTTTGATTAATATGTGTCTTGGCGTGTTTCTCCTTGGATTTATCCTGTATGGGACCCTCTGTGCTTCCTGGACTTGATTAACTATTTCCTTTCCCATATTAGGGAAGTTTTCAACTATAATCTCTTCAAATATTTTCTCAGTCCCTTTCTTTCTTTCTTCTTCTTCTGGAACCCCTATAATTCGAATGTTGGTGCGTTTCATGTTGTCCCAGAGGTCTCTGAGACTGTCCTCAGTTCTTTTCATTCTTTTTTCTTTATTCTGCTCTGCAGTAGTTATTTCCACTACTTTATCTTCCAGGTCACTTATCCGTTCTTCTGCCTCAGTTATTCTGCTATTGATCCTATCTAGAGTGATTTTAATTTCATTTATTGCATTGTTCATCGTTGCTTGTTTCATCTTTAGTTCTTGTAGGTCCTTGTTAACTGTTTCTTGCATTTTGTCCATTCTACTTCCAAGATTTCGGATCATCCTTACTATCATTATTCTGAATTCTTTTTCAGGTAGATTGCCTATTTCCTCTTCATTTGTTAGGTCTGGTGGGTTTTTATCTTGCTCCTTCATCTGCGGTGTGTTTTTCTGTCTTCTCATTTTGCTTATCTTACTGTGTTTGGGGTCTCCTTTTTGCAGGCTGCAGGTTCGTAGTTCCCGTTGTTTTTGATGTCTGTCTCCAGTGGCTAAGGTTGTTTCAGTGGGTTGTGTAGGCTTCCTGGTGGAGGGGACTAGTGCCTGTGTTGTGCTGGATGAGGCTGGATCTTGTCTCTCTAGTGGGCAGGTTCACGTCTGGTGGTGTGTTTTGGGGTGTCTGTGGCCTTATTATGATTTTAGGCAGCCTCTCTGCTAATGGGTGGGGTTGTGTTCCTGTTTTGCTAGTTGTTTGGCATAGGTTGTCCAGCACTGTGGCTTGCTGGTCGTTGAGTGAAGCTGGGTGCTGGTGTTAAGATGGAGGTCTCTGGGATATTTCCACCGTTTAATATTATGTGGAGCTGGGAGGTCTCTTGTTGACCAGTGACCTGAAGTTGGCTCTCCTACCTCAGAGGCAGAGCCCTGACTCCTGGCTGGAGCACCAAGAGCCTTTCATCCACACGGCTCAGAATAAAAGGGAGAAAAAGTAGAGAGAATTAGTAGAAGTATGAGGAAAGAAAGAAGGAAAGGAGGAAAGGAAGGAAGGAAGAAAGAAGCAAAGAAGGAAAGAAAGGAGGGAGGGAGGGAGGGAGGAAGGAAGGAAGGAGGGAAAGAAGGAAAAAAAGACAGAAAGAAAGATGATACAGTAAAAATAAAATAAAGTATAATATAGTTATTGAATTAAAAAATATTTAGAAAAAAAAAAAAGGGACGGATAGAACCTTAGGACAAATGTTGGAAGCAAAGCTATACAGAGAAAATCTTACACAGAAGCATACACATACACCTTCACAAAAAGAGGTAAAGGGGGAAAAATCATAAATCCTGCTCCCTGAGACCACCTCCTCAATTTGGGGTGATTCGTTGTCTAAAGGAGGGAGGGAAGGAAGGAAAGAAAGAAAGAACGAAGGTAAAGTATAATAAAGTTATTACAATTAAACTTAATTATTAAGAAAAAGAATTTTTAAAAAAAAGTCATGGACGGATAGAGCCCTAGGACAAATGGTGGAAGCTAGAGTATACAGACTAGATGTCACACAGGAGCATACACGTACACCTTCACAAAAAGAGGAAAAGGGAAAAAAATCATAGATTTCGCTCCTAAATTCCACCTCTTCAATTTGGGATCATTCCTTGTCTATTCAGGTATTCCACAGATGCAGGGTATATCAAGTTGATTGTGGAGCTTTAATCCGCTGCTTCTGTGGCTGCTGGGAGAGATTTCCCTTTCTCTTCTTTGTTTTCACAGCTCACAGGAGCTCAGCTTTGGATTTGGCCCTGCCTCTGCGTGTAGGTCGCTGGAGGGCGTCTGTTTTTTCGCTCAGACAGGACGGGGTTAAAGGAGCCGCTGATTCGGGGCCTCCGGCTCACTCAGGCCGGGGGTTGGGGGATGGGGGAAGGAGGGGCACTGCGTGCGGGGCCGGCCTGTGGCGGCAGAGGCAGCGTGACGTTGCGGCAGAGGCCGGCGTGACGTTGCACCAGCCTGAGGCCCGCCGTGCGCTGTCCCGGGGAAGTTGTCCCTGGATCCCGGGAACCTGGCAGTGGCGGGCTGCACAGGCTCCGCGGAAGAGGGGTGTGGAGAGTGACCTGTGCTCGCACACAGGCCCCTTGGTGGCGGCAGCAGCAGCCTTAGCGTCTCCCGCCCGTCTCTGGGGTCCGCGGTTTTAGCCGCGGCTCGCGCCCGTCTCTGGGGTTTGCGCTTTCAGCCGCGGCTCGCGCCCGTCTCGGGGGCTCGCGCCCTCAGCCGCGGCTCGCGCCCGTCTCTGGGGTTCGCGCTTTTAGCCGCGGCTCGCGCCCGTCTCTGGAGTTCCTTTAAGCAGCGCTCTTAGACCCCTCTCCTCGCGCAGCAGGAGACAAAGAGGGAAGAAAAAGTCTCTTGCCTCTTCGGCCGGTGCAGGCTTTTCCCCGAACTCCCTCCCGGCTAGTCGTGGTGCCCTAACCCCTTCAGGCTATGTTCAAGCCGCCAACCCCAGTCCTCTCCCTGAGCTCCGTCCAAAACCAAAACCCTAGCCTCAGCTCGCAGCCCCGCCCGCCCCGGTGGGTGAGCAGCAAGCCTCTCGGGTTGGTGAGCGCTGGTCGGCACCGATCTTCTGTGCAGGAATCTCCCCGCTTTGCCCTCCGCACCCGTCGCTGTGCACTACTCCGCGGTCCCGAAACTCCCCCCTCTGCCTCCCGCAGTCTCCGCCCGCGGAGGGGCTTCCTAGTGTGTGGAAACTTTTCCTCCTTCACAGCTCCCTCCCACTGGTGCAGGTGCCGTCCTTATTCTTTTGTCTCTGTTTTTTCTTTTGCCCTACCCAGTTACGTGGGGAGTTTCTTGCCTTTTGGGAGGTCTGAGGTCTTCTGCCAGCCTTCAGTAGGAGTTCTGTAGGAGTTGTTCCACGTGTGGATGTATTTCTGGTGTATCCGTGGGGAGGAAGGCGATCTCCGCGTCTTACTCTTCCGCCATCTTCAAGGTCCCCCCTCCCAACCATTGACTTTAAACAGCAATCATTAATTAGCTCAGGAATCAGTGGGTCAGAAATTTGGATGGGGTCATCTGGGTGGTTCTTCTGCTGATTTCTGCTGAACCCACCCTTGAGTCTGCAGTGAGTGGTGGTCCATGGTTCATACACACCTGTCTGACATTTGATCAGCTCTTGGCTGGGCTAGCAGTTGGGCTAGATGACTGGGCTAGACCAGGCTCATTCATTTGATGGTGGGCTCAGAGTCAACTTTCTTCTTCTACATTTGCTAATCTACATTGATCAAAGCAGGTTACAGGACCAACCCAGATTCAAGGTGTGGAGGAATGTAATCCATCTTTTGATGGGAATATCTTCAAAGTCACACTGTAAGACTGTGGAAGGAAAGGATTTGTGGCCATTTTTGCAATGGACTGCAATTATTAATACATCATTCATGTTCCTAAGGTTCTTACAATCTCATTATAGAGTTAGAGCAAAAGCATGAAGAAATAACTAGTTGCCCTATATAAATATATGTGCCAACACATAGAACAGAGTAGGGAGTGAAGTCAGGATTGCTTCACTGAGGATGTGGGATTTGGAAGAATGTAGGAGAGGAAAGGGCATTGTAAACACAGAGAAAGATAGGAGCAAAGACATTGTATTAGGTTTTTATTGTTGTATCATAAATTGCAAGAAAATTTATGGCTTAAAGTAACAAAAATTTATTATTTTACAGTTCTGTAGGTGAGAAGTTCATTACGGTCTTACACCATTTATCAGTTAAGTTCCCTCTCTCTCCCCTGTTTCTTCAAACTGGATCCTCCAAAATGTTGGCAGGCTGTGTTTCTTTCTGGAGGTTGTAAGGGAGAATCTATTTCCTGCTTATTTGGGTTGTTGGCAGGATTCAGGTCCATTTGGTTGTAGGACTGGGGTCCATGTTTTCTTGCTGGCTATAAATTAAGGATGATTCCCAGCTCGTAGAAGCTGCTGCTTTTCCAGGTTCATGGTCTCCTCCCTCCAACTTCAAAGCCATCAATGGTGGGGTGAATCCTTTCTGTGTCTTCTGACCTTTCAGCCTTCTTGCACTTTTCAAGGATTTATGAGACTAGATTGGATCCATCCAGATAATCCAGGATAATCGCCCATCTCAAGGTCCTTAATTTTAACCTTAATACAAAGTCCTTTTTATCACATAAAGTAACATGATCATAGGTTCTGGGGATTAGGACATGACATATTTGGAGGGGGCATTACTCTGCCTACCACAGACATGGAAGCAGGACTGTGTATGGTGTGTTTGACTACAAAGAAAAAATTAACATAGGGTAAAGGAGACAAGATAAGGTAAAGCGAGGTAAAAAAGGAAGGGAAGATGGTACTGAACCAAACATATTTCTTTTCTTACTTGGGACCAATCTTTTTTTGTTTTGTTTTGTTTTTGTTTTTGTTTTTGTCTTTTTGCAGTACGCGGGCCTCTCACTGATGTGGCCTCTCCCGTTGCAGAGCACAGGTTCCAGACATGCAGGCCCAGCGGCCATGGCTCACAGGCCAATCCGCTCCGTGGCATGTGTGATCCTCCTGGACTGGGGCATGAACCCGCATACCCCGCATTGGCAGGTGGACTCCCAACCACTGTGCCACCAGGGAAGCCTGGGGCCAATCTTATGACTGGGTTTTTTAGACTTTTGCCCTCCTTGACCAAAGATAAAAATCTTTGGCCTCTTAGTGATTCCAAAACCTTTTCTCCATATCCTTATTAATCAAGAAATGTATACCAAGTTTTAATTTTTAATGTTGTATTACAAAACAATAGTTTAAAAAATATAAAATTATACCTCAAAAATACTTAAAAAGCTACATGTCCTCTCCCCACCTCAGCCTACCTGATATTCAGGTCCCCTGTTGTCTTCTACTCCCTGCCCCCCACAAGAAACGGGATTCTCACAATGAGATCCCTCCTCTGTGCTGACACCACCTTTCAGCTGACAACTTTGCCAACAGCACTACATCTGTTAACCCAGAAAGCTACCTGACCTTGAGGACATCTTCAAGACATTATATAAACTGTATTTTTTTGTGGGCGCTTGTAGCTCATTTTTATATGACATGACCTTTTTACAAATATAGTAAAAAAATCTATGTAAGGCCAACTGGCCCGAGGCAGGGGAACACAATCAGATTCACAGGTTGCATCGGACCGAAATTCTCAGACCACCCAGTTCCAGAAACTTCCCTGGAGACATTCCGGACCACCCAGTGTCAGGAACTGACTTGGGGACTTTGAACCCAGCCCAGCCTTCCCGCCTTTCGAGGGGCGGGACAAACAGCCCCCCAGGATACCCGAAAAGACCACCAAATAAGGAATACCCTGCGTCCTCCCAGATTCACCACACCCCTTTCCCTTCTTCCCCTATAAAATCTTGCCCAACCTTCTCCCGGGTGCGACTTCTCTGGCCCCTTTCTCTCGGACCAGTGAACCTCGCCCGGGAGCGCTCCCTAATAAAGCTCAGTTGAAGCTTTCCTCTGTTTCGTGGTGCCGTTTGTTAAGATCCGACCTTACAATCTATAATTATACAATGTCAGTTTCTTATTAGCCAATTGGATAGAATTGCATGGAACACTATGTCTCTGACTAGACTCACAGTCAAAACTTCATTTTGTTTTCTTTGGACTGAGTTTCCCCCACCCCAGTTTGAGTCTGCAGTGTCATTACAAAAAGTATGGAAGGACCATCCTTACTCTCAGGAATAGCAACAAGCAGCTCTCCAAAATCTCTTTGAACTTCCAAGCTGGGGTGATGAAAGGAGAAATGCTCTTTGTCTTAAAGACTATCTTCTCTCTTCATGAAAGAAGTCAGTCTTGATGCTGAAAAAATGTAAGAACAAGAGAACTCATTTGCAGAGATAAAAATCTAAAAGCATAAAGGAATGGTAATTTGCTGTAGCTAAAAATAGACCCCACCTTGATGCATTTGCATCACGTGGGTTGTTGGCAGCGGGTCCAGCCTTCATCTGCAAAGAGACCACGTCAGAGCCTGCAGTCAAGAATCAGATACAGTTGGTTTTAACGTGCTTTGCTTCCAAGTGGAACACATTCCAATGATTTCTTCTTCTGACTCTCCCCACAGAGATAAGGGGAGACATAATTATTACATTTTTGGTTCCAATCGTTTATCATAAGACTACTATATACCTGTGCAAACAATAGAGTTGTGGTCCCTGCCTTTTGGGGACTTAGGTCCAGTAGGGGAAAGAAACATAAAACAAATAATTACACACATTATTCATTCATTACAGTTGGGATAATTGACAAGAAGCAAAAATGGTAAGTGCAATGAACACTTATGAAAGGAAGCACTGAATTTGTTTTCTAGAATGATCAGTGCTCTCTGTAGCCTCTTGAACATCATAAACTGTATTCTTTGTTTAAAAATCAGGTGATTCCTTCCGACTACCTTACATTTTTCTGGCTTTTGGAAATTGTCTTTGACCTCCTAAAACTGAATTAGGTAGCCTCCCTACACGCTCTCATAACCCCCTATGATTAACCTGTAGCTCGTATCTCACGATATAGCAATTGTTTTGTTTAGTTTTTGGTCTGTGTGCCTATGTAGGCCATAAATTCCTTAAAGGCAAGGACAGTGTCTTATTCAGTGACATATTTCCTACTACATAATATACACCAGATAAATGCTGAGAGTGTGAAAAAGAGCCAGTTGACACTGATCTCTTCAGTGAAGCCATTTATCAGTTAGTTCCCTCTCTTTCCCCTGTTTCTTCAAACTGGATCCTTCACATCAGCACTTCAATATGTTCAAGCTGATTCCTCTGCAAAGAAATCCTCCCTATGGAGGATGAGCTATCTCCATCCAGGTACCACCTTATTTCTCTCCTTACCTTTATAGCCCAGCTTCTTGAAAGAGGTATTTTCTCTTGCTGTCTCTACTTCCATTTGTTCAAACAACTCACTTTCTCTCTCTCATTTTACCACACTCTCTAGCTTATCAGTGACATCGCTGTTGCCAGATAGAGTGGTCTCTTATCTTACTGACTTCTCTGCAGCATTTTGCACTGTGGGCATCCTTCATTGCTGTTCTTCCTGCTCATTCTTTGTCTCCTTGGTGGGCTCCTCTTCCTCTGCCCACTCCTCAAAGGCTGCTTTTCCCAGTGTTTTCAGTCTTGACTCTCTTCTATTCTCAATGCACACAATCTCTTTGAGAGGTTATCCATTCCAATGATTAAAACAACAATCTGTATCCTGCTGATCCAGCCCAGATGTCTCTCATGAACTCTACATCTCTGTTTACCCTTGATTGAATATACACACGTGGATGTTCCACCAATTCCTTCAACTCAAATTGTCCAAATCTGAAATAATGAACATTCCTCCCCAAATTATAATTTCTATGTTTTCTACCTCAGTAAATAGTATCACAGTCATCTGACTTCTTATTTATTTATTTATTTTATTTTATTTTTTAAAAACATCTTTATTGGAGTATAATTGCTTTACAATGATGTGTTAGTTTCTGCTTTACAACAAAATCAAACAGTTATATATATACATATGTTCCCATATCTCTTCCCTCTTGCATCTGCCTCCCTCCCACCCTCCCTATCCCACCCCTCCAGGCAGTCACAAAACACCGATCTGATCTCCCTGTGCTATGCGGCTGCTTGCCACTAGCTATCTACCTTACGTTTGGTAGTGTATATATGTCCATGCCTCTCTCTCGCTTTGTCACAACTTACCCTTCCCCCTCCCCATATCCTGAAGTCCATTCTCTAGTAGGTCTGTGTCTTTATTTCTGTTTTACCCCTAGGTTCTTCATGACATTTTCCCCCCTTAAATCCCATGTATATGTGTTAGCATACGGTATTTGTCTCTCTCTTTCTAACTTACTTCACTCTGTATGACAGACTCTAGGTCTACCCACCTCATTACAAATAGCTCAATTTCGTTTCTTTTTATGGCTGAGTAATATTCCAGTGTATATATGTGCCATATCTTCTTTATCCATTCATCTGATGATGGACACTTAGGTTGTTTCCATCCCCGAGCTATTGTAAATAGAGCTGCAATGAACATTTTGGTACATGACTCTTTTTGAATTTTGGTTTTCTCAGGGTATAGGCCCAGTAGTGGGATTGCTGGGTCATATGGTAGTTCTATTTGTAGTTTTCTAAGGAACCTCCATACTGTTCTCCATAGTGGCTGTATCAATTTACATTCCCACCAACAGTGCAGGAGGGTTCCCTTTTCTCCACACCCTCTCCAGCATTTATTGTTTCTAGATTTTTTGATGATGGCCATTCTGACTGGTGTGAGATGATATCTCATTGTAGTTTTGATTTGCATTTCTCTAATGATTAATGATGTTGAGCATTCTTTCATGTGTTTTTTGACAGTCTGTATATCTTCTTTGGAGAAATGTCTATTTAGGTCTTCTGCCAATTTTTGCATTGGGTTGTTTGTTTTTTTGTTATTAAGCTGCATGAGCTGCTTATAAATTTTGGAGATTAATCTTTTGTCAGTTGCTTCATTTGCAAATATTTTCTCCCATTCTGAGGGTTGTCTTTTGGTCTTGTTTATGGTTTCCTTTGCTGTGCAAAAGCTTTGAAGTTTCATTAGATCCCATTTGTTTATTTTTGTTTTTATTTCCTTTTCTCTAGGAGGTGGGTCAAAAAGGATCTTGCTGTGATTTATGTCATAGAGTGTCCTGCCTATGTTGTCCTCTAAGAGTTTGATAGTTTCTGGCCTTACATTTAGGTCTTTAATCCATTTTGAGCTTATTTTTGTGTATGGTGTTAGGGAGTGATCTAATCTCATACTTTTACATGTGCCTGCCCAGTTTTCTCAGCACCACTTATTGAAGAGGCTGTCCTTTCTCCACTGTATATTCCTGCCTCCTTTATCAAAGATAAGGTGACCATATGTGCGTGGGTTTATCTCTGGGCTTTCTATCCTGTTCCATTGATCTATCTTTCTGTTTTTGTGCCAGTACCATACTGTCTTGATTACTATAGCTTTGTAGTATAGCCTGAAGTCAGGGAGCCTGATTCCTCCAGCTCCGTTTTTCGTTCTCAAGATTGCTTTGGCCTTTCGGGATCTTTTGTGTTTCCATACAAATTGTGAAATTTTTTGTTGTAGTTCTGTGAAAAATGCCAGTGGTAGTTTGATAGGGATTGCATTGAATCTGTAGATTGTTTTGGGTAGTAGAGTCATTTTCACAATGTTGATTCTTCTAATCCAAGAACATGGTATATCTCTCCATCTATTTGTATCATCTTTAATTTCTTTCATCAGTGTCTTATAATTTTCTGCATACAGGTCTTTTGTCTCCTTAGGTAGGTTTATTCCTAGGTATTTTATTCTTTTTGTTGCAATGGTAAATGGGAGTGTTTTCTTGATTTCACTTTCAGATTTTTCATCATTAGTATATAGGAATGCCAGAGATTTCTGTGCATTAATTTTGTATCCTGCTACTTTACCAAATTCATTGATTAGCTCTAGTAGTATTCTGGTAGTATTTTTAGGATACTCTATGTATAGTATCATGTCAACTGCAAACAGTGACAGCTTTACTTCTTCTTTTCCGATTTGGATTCTTTTATTTCCTTTTCTTCTCTGATTGCTGTGGCTAAAACTTCCAAAACTATGTTGAATAAGAGTGGTGAGAGTGGGCAACCTTGTCTTGTTCCTGATCTTAGTGGAAATGCTTTCAGTTTTTCACCATTGAGGACGACGTTGGCTGTGGGTTTATCATATATGGCCTTTATTATGTTGAGGAAAGTTCCCTCTATGCCTACTTTCTGCAGGGTTTTTATCATAAATCGGTGTTGAATTTTGTCGAAAGCTTTCTCTGCATCTATTGAGATGATCATATGGTTTTTCTCCTTCAATTTGTTAATATGGTGTATCACGTTGATTGATTTGCATATATTGAAGAATCCTTGCATTCCTGGAATAAACCCCACTTGATCATGGTGTATGATCTGTTTAATGTGCTGTTGGATTCTGTTTGCTCGTATTTTGTTGAGGATTTTTGCATCTATGTTCATCAGTGATATTGGCCTGTAGTTTTCTTTCTTTGTGACATCCCTGTCTGGTTTTGGTATCAGGGTGATGGTGGCCTTGTAGAATGAGTTTGGGAGTGTTCCTCCCTCTGCTATATTTTGGAAGAGTTTGAGAAGGATAGGTGTTAGCTCTTCTCTAAATGTTTGATAGAATTCGCCTGTGAAGCCATCTGGTCCTGGGCTTTTGTTTGTTGGAAGATTTTTTTTTTTATTTTTGCGGTATGCGGGCCTCTCACTGCTGTGGCCTCTCCTGTTGCGCAGCACAAGTTCTGGACGCGCAGGCTCAGCGGCCATGGCTCACGGGCCCAGCTGCTCCGCGGCACGTGGGATCTTCCCAGACCAGGGCACCAACCCACGTCCCCTGCATCGGCAGGCAGACTCTCAACCACTGCGCCACCAGGGAAGCCCTGTTGGAAGATTTTTAATCACAGTTTCAATTTCAGTGCTTGTGATTGGTGTGTTCCTATTTTCTATTTCTTCCTGATTCAGTCTTGGCAGGTTGTGCCTTTAAGAATTTGTCCATTTCTTCCAGGTTGTCCATTTTATTGGCATAGAGTTGCTTGTAGTAATCTCTCATGATCTTTTGTATTTCTGCAGTGTCCGTTGTTACTTCTCCTTTTTTATTTCTAATTCTATTGATTTGAGTCTTCTCCCTTTTTTTCTTGATGAGTCTGGCTAATGGTTTATCAATTTTGTTTATCTTCTCAAAGAACCAGCTTTTGGTTTTATTGATCTTTGTTATCGTTTCCTTCATTTCTTTTTCATTTATTTCTGATCTGATTTTTATGATTTCTTTCCTTCTGCTAACTTTGGTTTTTTTTGTTCTTCTTTCTCTAATTGCTTTAGGTGTAGGGTTAGGTTGTTTATTTGAGATGTTTCCTGTTTCTTAAGGTAGGATTGTATTGCTATAAACTTCCCTCTTAGAACTGCTTTTGCTGCATCCCATAGATTTTGGGTCGTCGTGTCTCCATGTCATTTGTTTCTAGGTATTTTTTTATTTCCTCTTTGATTTATTCAGTGATCACTTCGCTATTAATTAGTGTATTGTTTAGCCTCCACGTTTTTGTATTTTTTACAGATCTTTTCCTGTAATTGATATATAGTCTCATAGCGTTGTGGTCAGAAAAGATACTTGATACAATTTCAATTTTCTTAAATGTACCAAGGCTTGATTTGTGACCCAAGATATGATCTATCCTGGAGAATGTTCCATGAGCACTAGAGAAAAATGTGTATTCTGTTGTTTTTGGACCGAGTGTCCTATAAATATCAATTAAGTCCATCTTGTTTAATGTATCATTTAAAGCTTGTGTTTCCTTATTTATTTTCATTTTGGATGATGTGTCCATGGGTGAAAGTGGGGTGTTAAAGTCCCCTACTATGAATGTGTTACTGTCGATTTCCCCTTTTATGGCTGTTAGTATTTGCCTTATGTATTGAGGTACTCCTATTTTGGGTGCATAAATATTTACAATTGTTATATCTTCTTCTTGGATCGATCCCTTGATCATTATGTAGTGTCCTTCTTTGTCTCTTGTAATAGTCTTTATTTTAAAGTCTATTTTGTCTGATATGAGAATTGCTACTCCAGCTTTCTTTTGGTTTCCATTTGCATGAAATATCTTTTTCCATCCCCTCACTTTCAGTCTGTATGTTTGTCTAGGTCTGAAGTGCGTCTCTTGTAGACAGCAAATATATGGGTCCTGTTTTTGTATCCATTCAGCCAATCTGTGTGTTTTGGTGGGAGCATTTAGTCCATTTACATTTAAGGTAATTATCAATATGTATGTTCCTATTCCCATTTTCTTAATTGTTTTGGGTTCGTTATTGTAGGTCTTTTCCTTCTCTTGTCTTTCTTGCCTAGACAATTTCCTTTAGCAGTTGTTGTAGACCTGGTTTGGTGGTGCTGAACTCTCTCAGCTTTTGCTTGTCCGTAAAGGTTTTAATTTCTCCATCAAATCTGCATGAGATCCTTGCTGGGTAGAGTAATCTTGTTTGCAGGTTCTTCTCCTTCATCACTTTAAATATGTCCTGCCACTCCCTTCTGCCTTGCAGAGTTTCTGATGAAAGCTCAGCTGTTAACCTTATGGGGACTCCCTTGTGTGTTATTTGTTGTTTTTCCCTTGCTGCTTTTAATATGTTTTCTTTGTATTTAATTTTTGACAGTTTGATTAATATGTGTCTTGGCGTATTTCTCCTTGGATTTATCCTGTATGGGACTCTCTGTGCTTCCTGGACTTGATTAACTATTTCCTTTCCCATATTAAGGAAGTTTTCAACTATAATCTCTTCATATATTTTCTCAGTCCCTTTCTTTTTCTCTCCTTCCTCTGGAACCCCTATAATTTGAATGTTGGTGTGTTTAATGTTGTCCCAGAGGTCTCTGAGACTGTCCTCAGTTCTTTTCCTTCTTTATTCTTTGTTCTGCTCTGCAGTAGTTATTTCCACTATTTTATCTTCCAGGTCACTTATCCGTTCTTCTGCCTCAGTTATTCTGCTATTGATCCTATCTAGAGTATTTTTCATTTCATTTATTGTTTTGTTCATTGTTGTTTGTTTCATCTTTAATTCTTCTAGGTCCTTGTTAACTGTTTCTTGCATTTTGTCTATTCTATTTCCAAGATTTTGGATCATATTTACTATCATTATTCTGAATTCTTTTTCAGGTAGACTGCTGATTTCCTCTTCATTTGTTAAGTCTGGTGGGTTTTTATCTTGTTCCTTCGTCTGCTATGTGTTTTTCTTTCTTCTCATTTTGCTTATCTTACTGTGTTTGGGGTCTCCTTTTTGCAGGCTGCATGTTCGTAGTTCCCGTCGTTTTTGGTGTGTGTCTCCAGTGGCTAAGGTTGGTTCAGTGGGTTGTGTAGGTTTCCTGGTGGAGGGGACTAGTGCCTGTGTTTTGGTGGATGAGGCTCGTCTTGTCTTTCTGGTGTGCAGGTCCACGTCTGGTGGTGTGTTTTGGGGTGTCTGTGGACTTATTATGATTTGGGGCAGCCTCTCTGCTAATGGGTGGGGTTGTGTTCCTATCTTGCTAGTTGTTTGGCATAGGGTGTCCAGCACTGTAGCTTGCTGGTCGTGTTCAGTGATCAGTGTTCTGAAGTTGGCTCTCCCACCTCAGAGGCACAGCACTGACTCCTGGCTGCAGCACCAAGAGCCTTTCATCCACATGGCTCCTTAATTTGTGATGATTCGTTATCTATTCATGTATTCCACAGATGCAGGGTATATCAAGTTGATTGTAGAGCTTTAATCCACTGCTTCTGAGGCTGCTGGGAGAAATTTCCCTTTCTCTTCTTTGTTCTCACAGCTCCCAGGGGCTCAGCTTTGGATTTGGCCCCGCCTCTACGTGTAGGTCGCTGGAGGGCGTTTGTTCTTCGCTCAGACAGGACGGGGTTAAAGGAGCCGCTGATTCGCGGGCTCTGGCTCACTCAGGCCACGGGGGAGGGAGGGGCACGGAGTGCGGGGCCGGCCTGACTCGGCAGAGGCCGGCGTGACGTTGCAGCAGCCTGAGGTGTGCCTTGCGTTCTCCCGGGGGAGTTGTCCCTGGATCCCGGGACCCTGGCAGTGGCGGGCTGCACAGGCTTCCCGGAAGTGGGGTGTGGATAGTGAGCTGTGCTCGCACACAGGCTTCTTGGTGGCGGCAGCAACAGTCTTAGCGTCTCATGCCTGTCTCTGGGGTCCGCAGTTTTAGCCGGTTCGCACCTGTCTCTGGAGCTCCTTTAAGCAGCGCTCTGAATCCCCTCTCCTCGCGTACCAGGAAACAAAGAGGGAAGAAAAAGCCTCTTGCCTCTTCGGCAGGTCCAGACTTTTCCCCGGACTCCCTTCCTGCCAGCCGTGGCGCACTAACCCCCTGCAGGCTGTGTTCACGCCGCCAACCCCAGTCCTATCCCTGCGCTCCGACCGAAGCCCGAGCCTCAGCTCCCGTCCCCGCCCGGCCCGGCGCGTGAGCAGACAAGCCTCTCGGCCTGGTGAGTGCCGGTTGGCACCGATCCTCTGTGCGGGAATCTCTCCGCTTTGCCCTCCGCACCCCTGTTGCTGTGCTCTCCTCCGCGGCTCTGAAGCTTTCCCCCTCCGCCACCCGCAGTCTCCGCCCACTAAGGGGCTTCCTAGTGTATGGAAAGCTTTCCTTCTTCACAGCTCCCTTCCACTGGTGCATGTCCCGTTCCTATTCTTTTGTCTCTGTTTTTTCTTTTTTCTTTTGCCCTACCCAGGTACGTGGGGGGTTTCTTGCCTTTTGGGAGGTCTGAGGTCTTCTGCCAGTGTTCAGTAGGTGTTCTGTAGGAGTTGTTCCACGTGTAGATATATTTCTGGTGTATCTGTGGGGAGGAAGGTGATCTCCGCGTCTTACTCTTCCACCATCATCCCAGAAGTCAGTCATTTGACTTCTTGTTCTTCCTCACCTTTTACTTTTTTTTTTTTTTTTTTTTTTTATGCGTTACGCGGGCCTCTCACTGTTGTGGCCTCTCCCGTTGCGGAGGACAGGCTCCGGACGCGCAGGCTCAGCGGCCATGGCTCACGGGCCCAGCCGCTCCGCGGCATGTGGGATCTTCCCAGACCGGGGCACGAACCCGTGTCCCCTGCATCGGCAGGCGGACTCTCAACCACTGCGCCACCAGGGAAGCCCTCACCTTTTACTTTTGTTCCTACGAACAATCCCCAGGATTTATGCCCCCCACACCCCCCAGAATTCTCTCTTTTATTTTTTATGGTTTCTACCTCTCCAGTGAAGTCCCCATCTGATCTTGCATGTTTACCATCTTTTCTAGTAGAGGTTTTAACATCTTAATCGTTAAATTTCCAGTTCCAATACTGCTTTGTCTCTTGGCAGTGTGTTGTTTTTCTCATGCCTTTTCTATAATTTTTTGTTGAAAGCTATAAGACAGAAGATGCTGAGGCAGAGAGTTTTATACCTGGAAATGGGCATATCTTTCCTTCTGCTGGGCCTTTAGTGTGGAGATTTGAATTAATCTAGCTAGGAATTAAGATTTGAGGTTTGCTCTTGCTATAGTTACCCTCTGCACCAGGTTTCAAATGCCTCTAGGATCTTGTGTTTCTGGTGGGACTGGTTTGTCAGAGGGTTTTCACAATGTCTGCTCCAACCTCTGCCTTAGGTTTTCCCTTTGCACTGAACTCACAGAGGGCCTGTTTCCTTGTTATTCAGTATTTGCCAGCCTTGTATGGAAGGTGAGGGGAGTTTTCTGTTCCTCTGATTCAGCTTCAGTCTCAGCAGGTATTATATCCCTGGGTCTTGGGATGTCTCCTTTCCAGGGCTCCTCCCCCTCCCCCAGTTGTAGTTCTAGCTCCATCATGTATCCCTTCCCTTCCCCCTGGAGTAGAGAGTTTTCCTATAACCTTCTCCAGCTGCGATGGGTTTTCAGCAGCGCCCTAAGAGCAACATTCCCTCCCACCTCCTTGGACCCCAGGAACTGTAGCTATTTTTTTCTTACTCCTTTACCTTTGCTTGTTCTCTCTTACTGGCTTCTGTTCTACAGAATTTTACTGGCTGAAAAACTTACTGGCTTTTGTTTACTGGCTTCTGTTCTACAGACATGCTCAGGTCCTTCACAGCCAAATTTATTCATTAAACAGTCTGTCCTCCATGAACCTATTTTCTTAGTCCTTTACCTCTCCTAACCCTTTCCAGTCTGGCCTCCACTATTCCTCTAATACCACTCTTGTCAAAGTTTCCATGGTCAGTACTGGGCCCTGTAGACTGCGATCCTCAGAGACCAGACTTGACTCGGTGCACCATTTGCAGATCATCTCTGCAAACTAATGACTGAGAAGTAGGAAAACAAATGCCCAAAGAGTAACCAAGCCAGCCACATGCAAACATTACAGTCAATGATTGATAGCGCAGCAGAAATTTGCTCTCAAAAATTAAAGATGAAGATGATTGGAGGCATCTGGCTGTACCAAGCAAGTGGTATGCAGTGGAGGGCTTTCTTTATTTACAGTTACTTACTCTCCCTTATTTACCATTCATATCTACTATTGAACTGGAAATTCTAATTTAATGTGCTTTATTTGTAGTTTATATTAATGTGGAGTTAAAGTCTTATATGCTTTCCACCCCACCCCCCAGATAGTGGGTTAAATTTCAAACATAATCTTTTCTGAATGTTTACAACTTTTGTACATTTATTTGGTTGTTGATCTCAAGGGTTCTTTCTGAGCACTGGTGACCAGAAAATAATACTTCATTGAGCAAAGTTGCTATCATTTATTTCTTTTGACACAGATTAGCACAAACTGCCTCAGCACATAAAGATACCGTGTCTGACAGTGAAGATAATTAACACAGAATGGTTTCGTATGAAATGCAAGTTAAAATTGAATTTGAGAAAGCCATTTTCCTTTCTTCTGTGAGGGATGCCTAAAGAAAAAGAACAGGTGGGACAGTGGTTAAAAGCACTAACTTTTGAGTCCAATAGTCACTGACTTCACCCCTCACTAGCTATGTTACCTTGTTATCAGTGTTTGTCAGGGGCTTTGTGGGGAAGGAAGGAAGGGATGGATAGATGGAGCACAAGGTATTTTTAGGACAATGAAATGTAGGACAGTGTGATACAGTATTGATGGACACATGTCATTGTACATTTGTGAAAACTCATAGAATGTATAAAACAAAGTAAACCCTAATGTAAACTAGACTTCAGTTAATAATAATGTATCAATATTGGTTCATCAATTGTAACATGTTTCCCACACTAATGCAAGACGTTAAGAAAAGGAAAGTGTGGTTGTGTGAAGGGGAGAGGGTGGAGGGGTGTGCAAAAACTCTCTGTATACTCTGATTAACTTTTCTATAAACCTAAAACTGCTCAAAGTACATACTCATTAAAAAAATCCTTAAATTGTCAGGTCTGTCTTAGGTGTTTGGGGAATAATAACATGTATTAGTGGGAAAATAAATCTCTATACTACTTCCTTCAATTTACAGAGACTGCTGGAGGGAGCAGTGCAGAGAAGGAAAGAATAAAATCTCACAGCCTCTACTAGTGGCACTGGGGCTCCAAATGGATGGCTCTCTGCCTAACAGAGCCCATCAGGGTGTCTCTGGATGAGCCAAAGAAGGACCAGCACCAAGTAGGGTGTAGAGAAATAAATCTCTCTGCAAATCAGGTGAGGGGACTCTTGATGCAGGAGGGTATGGACAGGGAGAGTGAGCTGGGCTGTAGGAAGGAGGCTGGTTCCTTGGGAAAAGGCAAGGGGCAAGATGCCTTTCAGCACAGGATGCCTTGTAGTGTACATTCACTTGCTTTTGTTATTGTAAAATTTTCTGCATCTTCAAACTTTCAGTAACGTTTGCCATCTACTCAATTGGTTATGTGAGTGGTTTTGTTTAAGAACTCTGAATGGAGGAGTGTGTGGGGGGTAGTTTCATTGGGGATGGGTGAAGAGGAGGGGAGGTGAGCCTCAAGTGAGTTTCGATGTGTGGCGAAAGCAGGGACTTGAAGCCAGAAATAAACACAAGCCCCTGAGATTCTGTAGAAATCTGAAGTAGAGCAATAAATTTCCCACTGAACGAGGGGCAGGGCTCGACATACTTTCCTATCAACTTCAGAGGACAGTGTGATTTCAGTTTACATCTGGATTAGTGTCTCAAAGATATTTGGTTTCCAAATTAAACATTTTCTTCCCTTTCAATGTCTTAGCTTTCGTGTGTTGTGGGTCAGTGGGAAGCAGCTATGGTTCAGCTACATTGTAATTCTGACCATAGAGAGGACTTACACATGATTCAAATCAGTAATGTAACAGTGGAAAGAAAGCGATTTTGAATTTTTCCTATTCCACACAGTATAGTGGCCTATGCCTAATCCACTTTAAAGGTTAAGAAATTGAAGCTCAGTGAGGTTGTCAAGAAGCTAATAAGTTCAAATTTATATTCGCTGACTCCAAACTCAGTGCTCTTTTTTTTTTTTTTTTTTTTTTTTTTGTGGTACGCAGGCCTCTCACTGTTGTAGCCTCTCCCGTTGCGGAGCACAGGCTCCAGATGCACAGGCTCAGTGGCCATGGCTCACGGGCCCAGGCGCTCCGAGACATGTAGGATCTTCCTGGACCGGGGCATGAACCCGTGTCCCCTGCATCGGCAGGCGGACTCTCAACCACTGCGCCACCAGGGAAGCCCTACTCAGTGCTCTTAAACCTCAGTAAAACGGCAAGGAGAGATTTGTCAAGTTTCTTTCACTTCTGGCTTCATTTTGTGATGTAAGAACATGTTGGTTAGTTTGCAAGGACAGATTGTTTTCTCACTAAAACAGCTAAAGGCTTCATGGCAGTTTTGATAGGCCTAAGCTGGGAAATAAAAATAATTCGGAGGTTTGAACTCTGGATGAACTTCACATATTTTTAGCAGGGCTTTGTGGGTATTTAGCAGAGCCTGTTACTGTTTTTCATTAAGACTGGAATTTCAACTGCACTTTGGATTTTCAAAATGTATTTCCATAACTTTCTCCTCCTCCCCCCTTCTCCCCGCACTGCTCTCCACCTCTGCACAATAACTCCTTCAGGTAGACACTATGGGTTACTTGACCAGGGTCCCATACCAGGCTGTGGCATCAGCTGACTTGGCAGCAGTGTACCAGTTGGCTGGCCATCCCTCTGAAACCTTCCCACACAGATCAATTTCAGACCTAGCAGTGTAAGTACCAGCTCTGGTTGGGGGGAAGTTGTAAATCAAAGAGACAGCCTGTAATTTCCTTGTGTCCTTTGTTTTGAAATTTGCAAGTAGATTATTTGCGATAGTAGCAGGACTCTCCAGATCTGTCCCTTTGAGGAAGAAGCAAGTTTACTTCCTTTTTCTGATTTCAGGAGTAGCTGTACTCTCCTTAACAACTACATGCATTTTTTTCAACTGTGCTGTTTATCATAAGTCCTGTCTTACATACAGCCTTAGCAGTAAAATGCCTCTATTAACTATCTCACTTTAGGAAGAGAAAATTTGTGCATTTTACAGGTGTATAAAAATGAGCATTAGCTTGTAGCTTTGAAGGATGCAGAAGGTTAGTCAGATTCTCTGTGTAGAGGAAGAGTCTTATAGAGAAGGTTATTAAGATGGCTACACACACACACACACACACACACACACACACACACACACACACACACACAGAGGCAGTCCTAGGTTAAAGCAGATTAAGCAGTTGCCTATACCAGATCTTGCTGGACCTTAAGAACACTCACTTCCTCTAATATGAAAAAGTTGACTTTTGATTGTTGCCTGTAGACATGTGGTATTTCATTCACATGAATACAATTTTGTTGAATTTTATCATATAAGTAAAAGTAAAATTTGCAATTATTTTTAAAGGGGAGACATTGTGTTCTGGGATTTTCACCTGCAGAAAGTGATTATCAGATATCACTAGTTATCAGATTATATGCTGGGTTGGCCAAAAGTTCTGTAACATCTTATGGAAAAGCCAGAATGAACTTTTTGGCCAACCCCATATTTAGAATAAATAAACAATAAATTATTTATCTCGATAAAGTATAAAATGTTTCTCATAGAACTGAATCTCTTTTACAAATATGCCTCTCCAGCTATCTTTTGGACCAGTCTTACAGGAATGTGAGAATTTCAGTTTGTAATTTTCCTGGCACATCACTCACCCTCAGAGATGCTGGTTTACTACAGTTATTGAAACTGTTACTAAAGTGTAAGAGTAGCTTTATAAACCCATTAAGTCAAACTAAACACATTAAATCAAGTCAAATTGAATTAAATCAAATTGTTCATAGACAGTAACCAATAATCAAAATAAAGACACGGCTATTAAAAATATTCAGAAAGAAGTAAACAATACATGAATATGATGTGCAATAACACAAGAAAAGGAAATAAAATATATACAGATTGGGCAAGAAGAAACAAAACTGTTTTTGTTTGCAGATGACATGATTGTTTATGCAGAAAATCTCATAGATTGACAACCCCTCACCACAAACAAATAGAAACCTCCTGAAACTAAAAAGGATTATACCAAGGTAGTAGGATACAAGTTTAATATACAAAAGTCAGTTGCTTTCCTATGTACCAAAAATGAGCAATTGGAATTTGAAATTAAAAACAGAACACCATTTATATTAATACAAAAAAAGACAAATTCTTAGGTATAAATGTAGCAAAATATACACAAGATCTATATGAGGAAAACTACAAAACTTTGATGAAAGAAATTTTAAAAGATCTAAGTAAATGGAAAGCTAGTCCATGTTCATGGATGTGAAAACTCAAGATGTCAGTTCTTCTCAGCTTGGTCTATAGATTCAATGTAATCCCAATCAAAATCCCAGCACGTTATTTTGTGAATACTGACAAAAGCTATCAAGTTTACATGGAAATGCAAAAGACCCAGAATAACCAACACAATACTGATACAGAAGAACAAAGCTGGAGGACTGATACTATGCAACTTCAAGACTTTCTATAAAGCTACAGTAATCAAGACAAAATTGGTATTAGTAAAAGAATAGACAAATAGATCAATAGAACAGAATAGAGAGTCTGGGATTAGACTCCCAGAAATATAGTCAACTGATCTTTGACAAATGAGCAAAGACAATTCAATGGAGAAATGATGGTCTTTTCAACAAATGATGCTGAAATAACAACATCCACATGCAAAAAATATAATATAGAAACAAGCCTTATGCCTTTCACAAAAATTAACTCAAAATGGATCATAGACCCAAAAGTAAAACATAAAACTATAAAATTTCTAGAAGATGATATAGGAGAAAGTTTAGGTGCCCTTGGGTATGGTGATGAGTTTTTAGATACAACACCAAAAAGGACAATCCATGAAAAAAAATGATATACAGGACTTCATTAAAATTTTAAAAAATCTGCTCTTTGAAAGATACTATTAGGAGAATGAAAAGATAACCCATAACTGAGAGAAAATATTTGCCAATTATGTATCTGATAAAAGACTATTATCCAAAATATACAAAGAGCTCTTAAAACTCAACAATAAGAAACTAAACAGCTTGATTAAAAAATAAGCCAAAGACCTTGACAGAAACCTCACCAGAGAAGATATACACATGACAAATGAACATGTGAAAAGATACTCAGCATCATATGTCATTAGGAAATTACAAATTAAACAATGAGATACCCTGAACACTTGTTAAGATGGCCCAAATCCAATCACTGACAATACCAAATGCTGACAAAATTGTAGAACAACAGGAACTCTGATTCATTGATGGTGGGAATACAAAATAGCACAGCCACTTTGGAAGACAGTTTGGTGGTTTCTTACAAAACTAAACATACTCTTACCATATGATCCAGCAATCATGCTCCTTGGTATTTACCCAAATGAGTTGGAAAATTATGTCCACTCAGAAACCTGCACATGAATGTTTATAGCAACTTTATTCATAATAGCCAAAAATTGGAAGCAACTAAGATGTCCTTCAGTAGGTAGATGGATAAATAAACTGTGGTACATCCATACAATGGAACATTACTCAGCATCAAACAGAAATGAACTACCAAGCCATGAAAAGATGTGGAGGAAACTTAAATGCATATTGCTAAGCAAAAGAAGCCAATAAGAATAGGTCAAGTCCAACCATATGACATTCTGGGAAAGGCAAATTGATGGGCACAGTAAAAAGCTCAATGCTTGCCAGGGGTTCACAGGAAAAGAGGAGGGATGACTAGGTGGAGCACAGAGCATTTTTAGGAGAGTGAAATTATTTTGTATGAAATTACAATGGTGGATACAAGTTATGATACATTTGTCAAAACCCATTGAACTGTACAGCCCCAAAATGAACCGTGATGTAAACTATGGACTTTAGTTAATAATAATGTATTAATATTGGTTTAACAATTGTAACAAATTTACCACACTAATGTAAGAGGATAATAATAGGGGGAACTGTGAGAGAGAGAGAGAGAGAAAAAGTGAGAGAGAGAGAGGGAGTGTGTGTGTGTGGGGGGGGTGCATAGAGGCAATATGAGAACTCTGTGTACATTTTGATCAATTTATCTGCAAACCTGAAATTCTCTAAAGAATAAAGTGAATTAATTAAAAAATATTGAATCAGTGTTTGGGAGAGGACAAGAACAGATGATCTGGAGATAAATGCAGTTTGTGTCACCTAGAGGCTAACTAGCTTTGGAACTTTCTTAGAAACCAAAACACACTGCATTTGGGTATGATTTTCAAAACCTCATTGCAGATGAGAACTTTGGACAGCTGGAGAAAGTATGACTAGAAGATGCTTACTGAAGGAAGATAGAGTATTTGTAGAAGTTATCATGATCTTAATTGACTGATGCGGCTCTTGCTTGTGCCCAGGAGGCTGACCTGGCTGCCACCCAGAGCCATCATAAGTAACCTCCTCACCCTAGTGATTGGTGAAGTTTCTCTCAGGAAGTCTGGAGAGAATCCTTCCCCCGCAGGTATCACAATGCTATTGGGCTCCTTTGAAGCTGACCTCTGTGCCGCCTTTTGTTTTTAACCCACTACAAGTTTCCACAGGGCTGGGTCAGGATGTTGAGATAACTCTAACCAAGTTTGTTCCCAAGAGCCCCTGTCTTTTCTGAAAATCAAACATACTCCAGAAAACTCTTGTTATTGCAATCCTTTCCTCCCATCACCTATCCTCTAAAGTTTGGGTTTGTGTCTCCCATCCAGCTCTCCTTCAAGTCTGTTCCACAGTTTTAGTTCCTGGAACCAATCATCAGTCGAAAATATCATTCATCTTTTACAAGGAGAAAAAGAAAAGTACTTTAAAATGGGCCCTCTTCACTATTTCTTGTAAGAAGCCCTAACATTTCCGAGTGACTCTGGTCACTCCTGAGAAGACAGGTTGATTTGTCTTTCCCTCAGACCCTCTCATCTCATGTAAAAGATACCACACTTATTCCTTCTATCCTTTTATAAAAAGAGGTCTTTTCTAGTAGTATCAAGGGATATTTCATGTGTGTTCACAGAAATTGCCCTTGGCCATTGAGCGTAATGATTCTGGATGCTTCTGAGTCTCTTTCAATATCCTGTTATAGATTTATTATCCATTAATTAACTTACACTCTTTCTGAATTAGTGGCTCCCGTTGTGCAATTATAAAACCCATCTTAACAATACAAATGGAAGTGTGGTGGCCTGGCCTTGATAAGCTTGGTTTACCTCTATGAGTGTACCAAGCTAGGACCATCTTTCTATTTTAAAGGACTTTCTTGTGGGAGAATTTCTGATCCCTAAAACCTGCCTATTGGTTCAGGGGTAAATTCAGAGGTGATTTATAGAAATATGACCAATCTCCCTGAAAACATAATTGATATTATGGACATATTTCCCCTGGACTGCGAACCAGTATGTAAAATACTGTGTTTGTAAAATCACATATTTGTTTGAAATTCAAATATGCCTATAGAACCGTGAACATATAAGGATGTAGGGTGACTTTTACGTAGCTGACAGATAGAATCAAACAACGAAGTAAAAGCAGAAACACCCTCCACACCCCAGGCATGCAATAGAAACATAAGGATGGTGTTGAATAGTCGCCAAAATGAAAAGGGGAGGAGAGAGAGGTCTGGTGACCAAGGCAGGCCAAGATTGCAGGGCCATGAAGAGCTGGGGATCAGGCCACATGTCAGATCCCAGGAGAGAATGGAAGAGAATGAAAAGGAAGTGCTTTAAAACCTGGGTAGCTTCTATACTAACCACGAGGCTTTAACTCTGTGTAAACCATCCGGATAACATGACTATGGAACCTGAGGGAATTTCAGTTCCTAGATTTATGGATTCTAATGTTGTGTTTCAAAATAATCTCAGATGCTCCTTTCTAGATACTGTGCTCTCCTCTTACTTCACCCCTGCAGCCTCACCCCCACCCCTTCCTGGGCCTCAGCTACCACTGCTGTCTCATGTTATAGTGAACCTGTGTTTGCCTTGGTTTAGGATGAAGAAAAAAAATACTAAGGACACTTAGAACCTAAGTAAAGTTTTCTTTCTTACATAAATCAGAGATTTGAAGTACAGACACTTTGAAGAGAAAATCCTGTGTTGAGGAAAGACGGCAGGGCTGTTTTAATTCTGTGGTTCTCTGGACCCTCTCCCCGGAGATGGGGGAGGTGTTCCTGAGCCCCATGTTTGTTTGGATGGTGAAGTTCCAGGGACTTCTGTTGAACAGACTGTTTCTGATTCAAGGGCAAGACTGCTGAGCGTGCAAAGTTCAGCCTTTAAAATAACATCTCTCTGGACAAGTATCTCTCAACTAGGTGAAGAGCCTTGCATATTGGAATGAGACAAAAGATAACCATGGGATTTGGAGCTTTAGTAAATAAAGAGGGCTTGTGGGCTCCAGGAAGTTGCTTTTATGTTTTTTAATTTTTTTTAAAGAAAACAATGGACAGTTTTTTATAAATTGACCAAGTTGTTACCAGACTCTCAGTTATTATTGTCACTTATGTGTAGTGTCTGGCATAATTGAAAACTGATTAAGACTAATGATTGCCAGGGACTCTGGACCCAAACCGTTGTCTCTTTCTCAATCGCTTTTAATTTTGCATAGAAATATTTCAATTAGGGTAACTAAAATGCTATTATAGTTTGTAAAATCCTGGGCAAACCATTTATATTTCTGAGCCTATTTCCTTTTTGTAAGATGGGGCTAAAGGAGGTTTGATGTGAGAAATAAATAAGATCATAAAGTGAAAACTTTAGAATGAAGGAGACACTCACCTCCCCCATCTCAAATATGTTACTGAACTTCTTGAATCCTTTCTCTTTGTAAAGACTTATAAATAAGGACGACTTGGAGGAATGTTTACGATCTGATAAGAGAGAAAGATTTGTTCCTTTAACTAATGTTCACGGAGTGCTATTCATGTGAAGGTGGATGCCAAGCAGTAGGGAAATGAGGAAACAACACACTGTACATCCCACGTCCTGAAAAAGCTTCCAGTGCAGTAGAGAGCATAAAGCAGGACATGATAGATATTCTGTAAATGGGCAAATAATAAACACTCTGGGAGTGTGTGTGGGAAAAGGAGAGTCATTTCTGGTTGGAGCGAGCATCCTGTTGGGACAGAACAGAACCAGCGTTTACTGAGTGCTCACCAAATGCCAACAGTGTGCTATGAGCTTGTATATGTTATCGTGTAATCCTCACGATAATCCTGTGTAGTACAGACTCACAGAGCCATTTTATGATTTGGAAAACTGAGGCTCTGAGAAGTTGAGGAACTTATCTGAGGTCACACAATTAGTGAATGGTGGAGTTGGGATGCTAAGCCAGTTTTATTTGATGTGTTTACTCTTTACTCCATACTGCTTCAAGGTACTGATACTAGGCACAGGTAATAATTACAGACAATTGCCCATTTTTCAAAGTGGAGATGATAGAGACGGTAGAGGGTTCTCACCCTTGCAGGTGAGAAAAGAACATGGAGAAAGTCATGGACAGGACAATGTAGTCTCACTTCTGGTCACGGAATCTTATCAAGGCACCATTGCCATGAGGGAGACCCATCAAACAACTGGATCTATAACACCTCTAAGTGGAGCAATCTAGGGCTTAAATAGGAAATGCCACTGATTAATGAAAAACAAAAAAGAAAAATGAGGGCACTTCTGTCTGGCATAGTCACCTGAGAGCCAAATCACAGTTCTGGCTTTGCCATCCACTTACTGCGGCCCCGAGGCCCCAGGAACCATGATTGTATTCACGTGTCTTGGCCACCCCCCACTTTGTAATCCTCTAGGCTCCAAGTGAAAGGGTTTTTTTGGTTGTTGTTTGTGTGTGTTGTTTTATAAGGAATCTTGCTGACTTTTCTCCTTGTTTAGACTACAGGGCCAGAGTCTCTCTGGACAGTTTGGAGCCTCTCCAGGAACGCTAACCTTCTCTGAAGGGGGTTGCCCTGAACAGGGGAAATGCTTGCTCTTCAAAAATGCCTCCTTATGGAGGCCATCAGCTGCTTCATTTTTGCACAGTCAGGGAAGTTTCGTCCTCAGATAAGGGATTTGAGAAGAGTTGGCTGTGATTGTCTAAAAGACTCCACAAGGACAAATGTCCAGATGATAGTCACCGCCACTACCCAGGGGCCAAGGTCTCTTTGTTTATCCCTCTTGTAGCTTTTTCCTGTATTCCTGTCCTGTCTGACCCCATCTCATGCCCTGTTTGGAGTCTGGAAGGAATCACAGCCCCTGGAAGAGTATCTGGAATAATCTATAGGGAATCAATTTATAATGTGCCTTTTTCTTTCATTCATTAATTTGTTAGTTCATTCATTATTTATTCATTCATCTGAGTAGAATTTTCTATTGTTAAGAAACATTTGTTACATGACATTGTTTTCCTAACCGCAAGTGGTGGAGAGGATGCTGACTTCCTTTGTTTTGTTCCTCTAAAGACCTGTGAAATCAAGGTTTCTAAAGAATTAAGTACTTTGATGAATGGCATTTCTACTTCCCATCAGGTGATTGGAAACGTTTGACACTGAAGGTGAACCAGTTTTCCAGCTTAGTCTCTCCTCAGGATCTGTGAAAGATCAAAGATTTAAGAGTGTAAAGCAGTGGACAACCAGTGGGTTCAGGCTTAAGTGTGCCAGCTAGAATCCAAGTCCATCCAGCCCCCAACTAGAAAGGGAGCCCTCCCTCTGGCACATGCACACTCCTGAGGGTTGTGGGTTGGTCTGAAGATACAAGTCACCAAATGTGTCTTTCTCATTCCCCACGTCTCTGTTAGTCCAATGGTAGCACCATGTGGTGTGTACATGTTAATACGAGTTTTGTTCTTAATTATGTCCCTAATACATTCTCAAGGAGGATGGTGACATAAAGACTGTAAAGAGAGTGTGTTAAGAACCTCATTATCAATGGTGTATCGTATATAAAGGGAATGTTTGCTTATACCCTGAGGAAATGTAAGGGAGATTTTATACTCATTTATCAAATCAAATGTCAGCCAGAGTACCATTTTAAAACAGAAGTGACTCAGTGCAGTGAGCAGGCCCCAGGCTATTTTCTTGTGCCATTTGATGTCTCCCATCATTTCTGCTTTTCCCTCTCCCCGACTTTGACAGTACCCTCTCTTCCCCCCTTACACTCTCTCTCCCTCCTCTTCCTTATCAAATCTCCTGTATCCAGAAATCATCTGAAACTTACTACCTTTCAGGGGTAGAAATGATTCAATTTGGTATTTCACTGATGGGACTTTGAATGTAATAAAATAAAGAAAAAAGGAATGAAGACTTAAATGCAGACTTTCTTACATGTGGGAACTGGCTGGGCAGGTCTTTAACTGATGAGAGCTTCCTGGAGTCACTGGTATGAAATGGCTTAGGTGATATAACTCACCCCTGTTATTTGACTTCTCAGCAACATCTGACATATTAACAACTCCCTTTTTTATGAAACCATCTCCTGTCTTGGATTTTCTGTTACCATACTTTATGGCTTCCCCCATTTCATTATCCAAAGCATCTCAGAATTCCTTTGATGGACCCATCTCTAATCAAGGTCTGAGGTCCATCCTCTCCTCAGAGTGTGTCTCAGATCCTTTCTTTCTTTCTTTCTTTCTTTCTTTCTTTCTTTCTTTCTTTCTTTCTTTCTTTCTTTCTTTCTTTCTTTCCTTTTCTTTCTTTCTTTCTCTCTCTCTTTCTTCCTTTCTTTCTCTATGCTCTCCCCTACGTTGGCTTGTCCATTCTCATGGCTTTTAAAAACAATCTTTGTGCAGATGACTTACACATTTTTATATCCAGCCCCCTGAGCTCTAGACTCATTCAAACATTTACTTGATCTGTCCAATTTAAGGTAGCTAAATCAAAAACCTGGACTTTTTACCTCTAAAACCTGTTTCACTTCTCTACCAGTCTTTCTTATCTAAATAAATGGTACCCCCAGAAACCTGATTTATGACTTTTGCTAGAAATTTAAGAACTATCTTTGATTCCTCTCTTTTCCTCACCTCCTATAGCCACTGCATCATCCAATCCTGTCAATTTTACTACCAAAATATATCTGAACTCCATCAGCTTCTCTCCATCTCCAGTACCTCCTCCATCCATCCTGATTTATGCACCATTATTTCTCCCTTAGATTCCTGGAATAGATCCCTAACTGATATCTCTGCCTCCACTCTTGCCCTCTGCCCCACCTCACCAAATTCTTATTCAGCAAAAACCAAAAGTGTAGTGGTTAACACATATATATGGAATCTAAAAAAAAAAAAAGGTTCTGAAGAACCTAGGAGCAGGACAGGAATAAAGACGCAGATGTAGAGAATGGACTTGAGGAGGGTAAGCTGGGACGAAGTGAGAGAGTGACACGGACATATATACACTATCAAGCGTAAAATAGATAGCTAGTGGGAAGCAGCCTCATAGCACAGGAAGATCAGCTCAGTGCTTTGTGACCACCTAGAGGGGTGGGATAGGGAAGGTGGGAGGGAAACGCAAGAGGGAGGAGACATGGAGATATATGTATATGTATAGCTGATTCACTTTGTTATACAGCAGAAACTAACACACCATTGTAAAGCAATTATATTCCAATAAAGATGTTAAAAAAAAAAAAGTGTAGTGGTTAAGAGTGAATACTCAGGAATCATATGGCCTGGATTTGAATCTTGGCTCTGCCGCTTCCTAGCTCCATGAACTTAGGCAATTTATTTAAGTTTTCTGTGCTGCAATTGCTTCAGCTATAAAATGATGATCATAATAGTACCTACCTTGTAGAGTTATGATGAGTGAGTTTTTCCCTTTTGACGTGAGTGGAACTTATTAATATGTCAATAAAACCATGTACTTAAGATCCTTCAGTGCCTTTCCATGTACTTGATATAAAATTCAAGCTCCAAACCAGGGCATCCACGTCCTATGTTCCCTGGCCCTGCCTCCACTCTCTCCCTCCCTCTCTGTGATCCAGACACACAGGTCTTCTCTTGGCTTCTCAGGCATGCGAAGCTCTTTGCTGCCTCAAAGGATTTTCATTTGCTGTTCCCTCTGTCTAGAAACTCTTCCAGTGCCTGGCTTCTTCCCCTACCTCATTCTCAGCCTGGGTGACACTTCTTAGCAACCTCCTCTGGCCACCCTACTTAAGGTAGGTCCCCTTTCTATTCTCTACCACAGCCACCTTGTTTGTTTCCTCCAAATCACTTATCTCAGTATTTGGTAATTTTATTTGTTCTTGTTTTCTCTCACCTCTACCAACATGTAAGAAGCTCTTGTGAAGACAGGACCATGATTGTCATGTTCATTGTTGGATCAGTAGTGCCTGGCACAGAGTAAGGGCTCCATAAATATTTACTAATGAATGAAATGAACAACTGTTAAGCCAACCTTGACCTTCAGTAGGAACTCAAGTGTAAGCCAGAATCCAAGTTCTGCAAGATAATGTCAGATAATACACCAACAAGTACTGGCCACCTGACTTGCTTTGTTGTTCAATAAAGCAAACAGTACAGTGGAACAGTGTCAGCTGGTGAAGGAGAAGGAGTCCTGGACATGGAGCCAGAAGCCCTGGACTCAGTGCAGGATCTGATACTAACCAGCTCTGTGACCTTGAACAGGCTCTACACATATCAGAAGCCCCCCATCTTATTGGAGAATGAGAGTGAATGGAATAAGCAACTCTCAAGGTTCTTTCTAGCATAAATATTCTGTTTTGGATGCCATGTTTTCTGCAGAGAAGATAAGATTGGTGCACCATTTAGTTTTCCTGGGGGAGATAAATCATGAGCTGAGTTTTAGGAGAATCAAAAAATCATCAGTGAGGGCTTAGGAAGATTCTTCTTGGGGCTATTTTAAATTGGTGGGACTTCATCCATTTGACAACTATTTATCCATTATTGTGTATTCCCTGAGTCGTGCTCACTGTACCCTGTCTGGAAGCAGCTTCTCTCCCTTTTCTTTGTTTCCATAGCTCTCACACACATATGCACACATGCACACACACACACACACACACACTCGCTTACTGACGTACACACACACCTTCTTTAACGCTAAGCTTTTTACTCTTATCGCCTAACAAAATCTCTCTTCCATCAATTTATGAAGAACAAATATCCCTAATCTCATCAGAAAAGGATCATTAGCTACACCTTGACCCAGAAAAGGAAGTCAGTGGCTCCACACCTTCATCTCTCTCACCTTGAAAGCCTTTGTGTGCACCCTGGGTCCTGTCCAGAGCCTACAAAGGTCTTCATTCCCTGCCTGCTCCACTCAATCACTTTTTCACAAGAACAATTTAAAACTATTTTTGACTCTACTAATAATTAGTATTAATGTAATAATATTATTAATATTAACATTGAAAGGATATAATTTTAATATATTTTATACCATAATAGTACAATGTTTTAGCTACATTTGGGGATAATGGGCTCTCCTATGTTTGGTAAAAAGAGAAGTCTCCATAAGTAAGTATCCGTAAAGGGTTAAGTAGATCTGTTTAAGATTTACTCTCAGCAAATTTCAAGTATACAATATTGTATTATTCAATATAGTCTCCATGCTGTACATTAGATCCTCAGAGCTTATTCATGAAAAAAAAAAAAAAAAAGGTAAGCCTCCATGAACCATCTATTATTGTTTAAACTCTACCAAGTTTTGGAGGACCAACTCACATGCTACCTCCACCCTAACCTTTCTTTATTCGTTTGATCAGAAGTACTCTGCCCTTTCTTTGGACTGCTGTAACACATCATTGTTTCATTTGCTCATCTAGTCAACAAATATATACTCTGTGTAGACAACAGTCTCTGCTCTCATGGAGGTTATAATCTAGTGGGGGGGGGGATACAAAAAAAATATATATTCTATGTTAGATGGTGATAAATGTCCTGGGAAAAATAAGACAGGAAAAGGGTATAGAGTTCCAGGGTGGGGGGAAAATAGTTGCAATTTCGAGTAGAATGGCCTCATGGAGAAACGATCTTCAACCAGAGACCTGTTGGAAGTGAGCTGGGAGGTACTTGAGGGGGAGGAAATGACAAGTGCAAGGCCAGGGAGTCCAGAGAAGAGTGAGTGAGTCTAACAGGTGAGGAGGGCAGATGTGTGATGGTGGGAGGGGGACGGGGTGCAGATCCCGTAGCTATTTAAGGATTTGGCTTTTAATCACAGAGCGATGGGAAGCCATTGCAGGGTCTGAGCAGAGAAGTAACATCATCTGACTTATATTTCAAAAGTATTGTTTCAGCTGCTGGGTTACAAATAGGCTGGCATGAAAGCAAGAACATTGTCCAAAGGCTAAGACCTTGGTGGTAATGGTGGAAGTGATGAGATACGGTTAGCTTTTGCAACTGTTTTGAAAGTAGAGCTGGCAGGAAATCATACTCAGATGTGAAGTGTGAAAGAAAGATGGGGAAGATGGGGAAGGGAGTCGGTTGGAGGAAGGTTATAATTTCAGTTGTGAACATGCTACGATTGCGGTGTCTCTGTGGCATTCAGGCCTAGATATGGAGTGTGGAGTTGTATTTATGATATTGGAACCATTGGAGAGGTCCAGGCTGAAGATGTAAATTTGGAAGTCAGATACATATGAGTGCTATTTAAAGACCAAGACATTACCAAGAAATGATGCTTTTATCTGTGCCCCCTTTAAGCATGCTTTCTACATTTTATTATTACTTGTAAGTTTCCTCTCATCCATTACTAGATTATTTCCTTGGAGATAGGTTCTATGTCTGAACTGTCACAGAGTCTAGTCCAGAGTCTGGCTCCAGGTAGAACCTTAGTAAATGATTTTAGTTTGAATCAATAAAATAACTTAGTAACAGTGCAAGACAGAGGGTGATTAGAGTTTAAATTGTAGTAGAGTTAATACTAAAGATTTCAGCAAATGACGTGCTCATTGTGGTCTGGGAAGGCCTGGCCCAGAACATAGGCACTGAAAGGGGATATAAGGAAAGGGAAGGGACTGGATAAGGGAAGGAGAGAGAGGAGAAAGGATCCAAGAATTGGGAGAACAGAAAAATGAGACTTGTTCTGGTTCTATAAGGATTATGCTAATTGAAGAAGAGACCCCAAATCCTGAATTTGGTGAGACTAAAGACTGAACATTCGCCCTCCCTCACACCGCCAATGTCCACCACCACCCAAATTCATATGCTGAGACCTAATCCCCAGTGTGATGGTATTTGGAGGTGGGGCTTTTGGGAGGTGATTGGGTCATGAGAGTGGAGTCTGCATGATTGGGATTAGTGCCCTTGTAAAAGAGACCCCAGAGCTCCCTTGCCCCTTTCCCCCATGTGAGGACACAGTGAAAAGATGGCCATCTATGAACAAGGAGGTGGGTCCTCACCAGACACCAAATCTGCTGGCTCCTTGATCTTGGACTTCCCAGCCTCCAGAATTGTGAAAAATAAATGTTTGCTGTTGAAGCCACCCAGTCTATGGTATTTTTGTTTTAGCAGCTTGAATGGACTAAGGTGATAAGACTAAGAAGATGATTGAGGAAGGGGCTGGTTTAAAACGGTGACTCTCAAACTTGATCCTGCTTAGAGGGCTGGTTAACACCACAGATTGCTGGCCCCATTCCCAGAATTTCTGACTCGGTCTGGAGCAGGGAGGAGAATCTGTATTTCTAACCAATTTCTAGGTGCTATTGTTGCTGCTCCTTCGAGGTCTGCACTTTGAGAATCACTGGCTTAGAAAAAAGACAGCCTTTCTTTCTCTTTTTTTTTTAAAGTCAGTAATATGATTATTAGTCACCTCTACAAGAGTAATAACTTAGAAATTATATTTTCACAATTCGTTACGCATTTAAACCTAATTTTTATACACAATGGGGTTATAACAGGGCAATGTTAGTTGGCTCATTGTATATTGAGCTTCCAAAGATGTTAACCGATATTTACTAATTTGATAATTGATCTATGTCATCTTAAATTGTTGGTATAATCTTCGATGGAGAAAAGGAAAGTATTGCTGGAACCTCAGGGCACCTTCAATTTTTTTCCCCCAGTTTTATCGAGATATAATTGATATACAGCAGTGACTATGTTTAGGATATACAACATAATGATTTGACTTACATATATTGTGAAATAATTATTACAGTAAGTTTAGTAGATATTCATCATCTTACATAGATAAAAAATTTTTTTTCTTGTGATGAGAACTCTTAGGATCTACTCTCTTAACAATTTTCACATATATCATACAGCAGTGTTAACTATATTCATGTTGTACATTATATCCCTAGTACTTAGTTGTCTTATAACTGGAAATTTGTATCTTTTGACCACTTTTATCTAATTCCCCCTCCCCTCACCATCTTCAATGTTTAATTTCTGTCATTTGTGGATAGAAATTAGGTCATCGTAAATTCATGAAATTTTTCAAGAGATGATATCAAGTCTCCAGGGAGTAGCTCACTTCGCTAGAAAAGACAGGCTTTCTAAATTAAATTGGCAAACTGTACTTTGCATAAATATATGTAACAAAAATCATACTTGGATTTGTTAAATACTTTTCTAGGACTTTTGGCCTTTCAGGTTTTTATTTCAGTCTTATATATTGAAACATTTTTTTCAGCAGGTTAATATTTTTGCCGGCTTTTCTTGGTATCACCTCCAACTCTCACCAGACTTCCCTTCAAGCACTGGGCCAATGCTTGCTGCCAACACACATTCTGAGATGGGAGGGTTATAGAATTGCAGAGCTTGAAGAGAGCGCAGATATTATGGAGTCCAAGCCCCTTCCTTTACATATTAATTTATTTAATAATCATTTATTGAGGTCATGATATGTTCCCAATGGTAAGCTAGATACTGAAGATATGATAACAATTATAGTAGTAACCATGCCATTTAATATTTTTGAGAGCTTCCTATGTACTATGCAGTGTTCCAATGCTTTACATGCTTTACTCTTTCAATAGACCCAGCAAGCCTATGCAGTAGTACTCTTATTATCTCTGAAGATCAAGGATAGACAAACTATGGCCTGTGGCCTATTTTTTTAGGGTCCATGAACTAAGAATGGTTTTTACATTTTTAGAACATTGTAAAAAAAAAGAGAGAGAGAGAGAGAAGCAGAAAATGCTACAGAAACTGTATTAAGTTTTGCAAAACCTAAAGCATTTACCATCTGGCCCTTTATAGAGGACTTTTCCTGAGTACTGTTACAGATGAGACAACTGAGCCAAAAGGAAGTCCACTGTAGTACCCAGGCAGTCTGTCCCTGGGAAAGACAAACTATTTCTGAGTTGCTCACAATTAAGTCCCAGAGAGGTTAAAGAGACTTTCCCGAGTTGTACAGTCAGTTACTGGCAGTGCTGGGACTCTATGCCAAGATTTCCAGTTCAGTGTTATTTCTGATACACCCCAGGATGTTCTTCTTGGTACCTCCCTAGACTAGACCTTAGAAATCATCAGTTTTAAACATGTTGAATACTTTAATTTCTTCTCCTATTTACCCAATGCAAAGTTATCTAATGAGGAGAACTCCAAGACAGCTCAACTCATTTTGGGATAGATTTAGGGATGAGAAATTTGTTATCAGATATATGGATAGTTGATGTCCCTCATTTGTACCTTATCTTGCCTTCTTGCAAGGTTTGGGCTGCTATGAAGAAGACGTAGCTCTAACTGCCTGGGTAAGTCTGAAAGCTTTTCTGTGATGATATATTGTATTTTCTTCTTCTCTTTTTTTCTTTCTATTGACTCCACTACCACATGATTCTGTAACAAGTTTTAGTTTCCATTTCTTAGGTTAAAATTATTTCTTGCAATAAGCTGAAAACTTTAAATAGAATGGATGATATACCTTGAGGAGCTCCAAAGTAAATCTTGGGGCCAGAGAGATAATTAGGGCAGTGCTCCAGGTATTATCAAAAGGAGTCTCTGTACCAAAAAGGCAAGTTCTTCATGTGCCCTAAAGAGAAGCCAGCTAGGCCATATGTCTCTGCCCACTCACATTTAGGATTACATTGATCAATATCCTTATTCCTTGCTAAGGGAAATGCCATTTCACTTGGACTCAGGAAACGGAATGCAGCCACCAATAACTGATCAGTACAGATACTCATTTTAGATATGAGTAGCCAAGAATCAAAAGCACTAGAGGAGAAACCAGCAGCATGAAAGAGAGGCTTCAAAAAGGGGGGAAAAATAGAGAAACTAAATCCTGAGGAAATAGAGTTAGTACAGGATATAGGAATTTAATAAAATTCTGTTTATCTCCAGAAAGATTTGAGAAGCTTTTAAACTCACAAAATAAGAGTAGTAGCTACAAAAAAGAAGCAACTAGAGAACACAAAAGGGCTTTAGGAAATTAAAAACTTGAGTTACAAAATACCCCACACCCCTCAGTAAAAAGGTTGAATGTAGCAGCCGACAACTGAATTAGCAATGCAGAAGAGGTCTAACCAAAATAATTACAATGCAAACCATATATATAATTAAAATTTTTCTAGCAGCCACCTTATGAAAGTGAAAAAACAGGTGAAATTAATTTTAGTGATATATTTTATTTAACCCGAAATATTATCATTTTCAAATGTAATCGATATGAACAATTATTAATGAGATATTTACATTCTTTTATTTTTCATTCAAAATGTTTGAGTACCTGGTGTGTATTTTGTATTTACAGCACATCTCATTCTGGACCAACCATGTTTCAAGTGCTCAGTGGCCACCTGTGGCTGGTGGTTACCATATTGGACAGCATAGATCTAGGAGGTTGAATTGAAGGAATTACCCTAGAATAGAGTAAAAATACGAGAGAAAAATGGGGAGACATATTCAATCAGGGATGAAAGAAGAGAGGAAGAGTTAGAGGCTGTTGTAGAAGTTCAGGGGAGATGCATAACAGTGGGGCAACAATAGAAATGGAGATCAGCGAGAGGTGACAGGATGCCTTTGGGATAGAAACGTGGGGTTTGTTGACAGAAGAGGAGAACCAAGGCATAGTTCTAAGTTTCTGGCTTAGCAGTTTGATGACCAAAAAGTTCTTTTTTTGAGGGGATGCAGTGTAGAACGTAGCCCAAAATTTGAACCAGCGAGATACAGTGTGGCACTCTGCTAAGTCAGTCTTTTCAGCACCGGTGGTAAGGCTTTTTCTGGACACAGGCAACCTTTCTTCTTACCTTCATTTATTGCAGTCTGAAAAATAATTTGCCTATTTTATAAACTAAACTAGCAAAGGGAGAGAAGCGTGTCTCACTGTTAATACACAGTCGTTTTAGTCTGTGAAGAGCATGAAAGCGAAGCATCAGAAACAACAGTGACTGTTGAACAGAGAGCTCAGAACCTGATTCCATTGTTCTGTTATCAAGGACTGGAAATTTTCCCCCTTCTCCGGCTCTCCTCCCTAGCCCTTTTCTGGCAATAAGTGCTTTCACCAGCTTTTGAACTGTGGAAAATATTAAGCCCTAAAACCAAAATAACAATTTTTACTTCAGTTCATTACATGTATCTGCTTCTCAGAAACTAGTTAAGGTTAAAAGAAGCCAATTTCTTAAAGTTCAGTGGTAGGACAAAACTACCATTGTTCTTTTTTTAGGCCCAGCTGCTCCGCGGCATGTGGGATCTTCCCTGACTGGGACGCGAACCCGTGTCCCCTGCATCGGCAGGTGGACTCTCAACCACTGTGCCACCAGGGAAGCCCCCATTGTTCTTTTTAAAAGCAAAGCATTGGTGAATTTATATTTATTATCTGAATGTTCTTTATAATCAGAATGTACAAAGATTCAAACCAACACATGCATAATATCATACAGTTTGCCACATGCTTTTAATATATAATCTCATCTAATCTTCATAATTGCTATTTAAGGAGTTATTACCAACTTTTTAATAGGTGAAGAAGTATATTTTGAAAGATTCACTAACATGAGCTAATGTACATGAAGTGCTTAAAAGAATGGCACAAAATACATGCTGAATGCTATCTATTGCATTAATAATACTACTGGTAATAATAATAATAACGATAATAATGATATTAACTTGTTCAATGTCACATAAGTGGTGGGGATTTGAACTCAGGAATCCATGATAACTTTATGAGCAAATTAACTTGTCAAAGTGAATCTATCTTTATTCATTTTTATTATAGAAGTAATGTACTTACACAGAGAGCTTGATGGAGAAAAATAAGTCACTCACCCGTAATTCTACCATTTCAATATAATAGGTATTATCATAAAAAGTGATTTTAGATTTGTAAAGGTTTCTTTTAAAAAGTATTACTGATGCTTTAATTTGCCTTCTTCTTTTCTGGAATCTTTCTAATTATTTTTTCAGAGTAGAAATAAAAAACACACTGGTTTTCTCCTCTTTTTCTTTCAGTGACATTAAAATATCTAGATTGCACATTCTAATCATTCTCATTAAGAATTGTTTTGGATATTAACCCGTTTTTAGACATTTGGTTTGCAAATATTTTTTCCCATTTCTTAGGTTGCCTTTTCACTTTGTTGAATGTTTTCTTTGCCACGCAGAAGCTTTAGATTGATGTAGTTCTACTTGTTTATTTTTCTTTTCATTTCCTGAGCTTTTGTTGTCAAGTACAAAGTAATTGCCAAGATTAATATCAGGAGATTTTCTTTCTTTAATTAATTTTTATTAGAGTATATTTGCTTTGCAATGTTGTGTTAGTTTCTGCTGTACAGCAAAGTGAACCATCTATACATATACATATAACCCCCCTTTTTGGGATTTCCTTCCCATTTAGGTCACCACAGAGCACTGAGTAGAGTTCCCTGTGCTATATAGCAGGGGTCCCCAACCCCCAGGCCATGGACTCTGGCCTGTTAGGAACCAGGCCGCATAGCAGGAGGTGAGAGGCTGGTGAGCGAGGGAAGCATCATTTGTATTTGCAGCCACTCCCCATTGTTCGCGTTACCACCTGAGCTCCACCTCCTGTCAGATCAGTGGCAGCATTAGATTCTCATAGGAACGCAAACCCTACTGTGAACTGTGCATCGAGGGGTCAAGGTTGCACATGCCTTATGAGAACCTAATGCCTGATGATTGGAGGTGGAGCTGAGTGGTGATGCTAGCACTGGGGAGTGGCTGCAAATACAGATTATCATTAGCAGAGAGTTTTGACTGCACAGAGACCATAATAAATCAGTTGCTTGCAGACTCATATCAAAACCCTATCAGTGAGTGGCAAGTGAAAACAAGCTCAGGGTTCCCACGGATTCTGCATTATGGTGAGTTGTATAATTATTTCTTTATATATTACAATGTAACAATAATAGAAATAAAGTGCACAATAAACGTAATGTGCTTGAATTATCCTGAAACTGTCTACCTGGCTCCCGTTCATGGAAAAACTGTCTTCCACCAAACCGGTCCCTGGTCCCAAAAGGGTTGTGGACTACTGCTATACAGTATGTTCTCATTAGTTGTCTATTTTATACATAGTATCAATAGTGTATATATGTCAATCTCAATCTCCCAATTCATCCCTTCCTCCACTTCCCCCTTGATATCCATACATTTGTTCTCTACATCTATGTCTCTATTTCTGCTTTTCAAATAAGATCATCTATACCATTTTTCTAGATTCCACATACATGCATTCATATACAATATTTGTTTTCTCTTTCTGACTTACTTCACTCTGTATGACAGTCTCTAGGTCCATCCACCTCTTTACAAATGACCCAATTTCATTCCTTTTTATGGCTGAGTAATATTCCATTGTATACATGTACCACACCTTCTTTATCCATTCTTCTGCTGATGGACATTTAGGTTGCTTCCATGTCCCGGCTATTGTAAGTAGTGCTGCAATGAACACTGGGGTGCATGTGTCTTTTGAATTATGGTTTTCTCAGGGTATATGCCCAGTAGTGGGATTGCTGGGTCATATGGTAGTTCTACTTTTAGTTTTTTAAGGAAACTCCATACCATTTTCTACAGTGGCTGTATCAATTTACATTCCCACCAATGGTGTAAGAGGGTTCCCTTTTCTCCACACCCTCTCTGGCATTTGTTGTTTGTAGATTTTTTGATGATGGCCATTCTGACTGTTGTGAGGTGATATCTCATTGTAGTTTTGATTTGCATTTCTCTAACAATTAGTGATATTGAGCATCTTTTCATGTGTTTCTTGGCCATCTATATGTCTTCTTTGGAGAAATGTCTATTTAGGTCTTCTGCCCATTTTTTGATTGGGTTGTTTGGTTTTTTGATATTGAGCTGCATGAGCTATTTGTATAATTTGGAGGTTAATCATTTGTCAGTTGCTTCATCTGCAAATATTTTCTCCCATTCTGAGGGATGATTTTTGTCTTGTTTATGGTAGGAGATTTTCCTCTATGTTTTCTTCTAGAAGTTTTTTGGTTTCAGGTCTTATATTTACATCTTGAATCCGTTTTGAATTGAGTTTTTGGGTATGTTATAAGAATGCAATTTCATTCTTTTGCATGTGGATATCCAGTTTTCCCAACACAATTTATTAAAGAGAGTATCCTTTCCCCATTGTGTATTCTTAGTGCTTTTGTCATATATTAGTTGACTGTATATGTGTGGGTTTATTTCTGGGCTCTCTTCTGTTCCATTGATCTATGACTCTGTTTTTATTCCAGTACCATATTGTTTTGCTTACTATAGCTTTATAATATAGTTTAAAATCAAGAGGAATGATGCCTCTTCTTTCTCAAGTTTGTTTTGGCTATTCAGGGTTTTTTTGTTCCATATGAGTTTTAGGATTTTTTATTCTATTTTTGTGAAAAATGCCATTGGTATTTTGATAGGGATCACCTAAATCTCCAGATTGCTTTGGGTAGTATGGACATTTTAACAATATTAATCCTTCCAATCCATGAATATGGAACGTCTTTCCATTTCTTTGTGTCTTCTTCAATTTGTTTCATCAATGTCCTATAGTTTTCAGTGTACAGGTATTTTTCAATAGCAAAAACCAAACAAACTGATTTAAAAATGGGCAAATGATATGAATAGACATTTTCCCAAGGATTTTCCAAACAGATATATGGAAAGGTGAGCAACATCACTAATTATCAGAGAAAGGCAAATCAAACCCACAATGAGATATCACCTCACACTTGTTAAGATGGCTATTCTCAAAAAGACAAGAGGGGCTTCCCTGGTGGCACAGTGGTTAAGCATCGACCTGCCAATGCAGGAGACATGGGTTCGAGCCCTGGTCCAGGAAGATCTCATATGCTGCGGAACAACTAAGCCTGCATGCCACAACTACTGAAGCACGTGTCTAGAGCCCATGCTCCACAACAAGAGAAGCCACTGACATGAGAAGTCCATGGACTGCAGTTAAGAATAGCCCCCACTTGCTGCAACTAGAGAAAGCCTGAATGCAGCAACGAAGACCCAATGCAGCCAAAAAAAAAAAAACAAAAGGACAAGAGAGAGGAGTCAAGATGGTGGAATAGGAGGGTGCGGAATTCATTGCTCCTCACAAGTACGTCAAGAATTCATCTACAAATGGAACAATTCCCACAGAGCACCTGTTGAACATTAGTGGAAGACTTTGGACATCTAAAAGAATGAAAGAAAGAAGAAAAAAAGAAAAGTAGAATAAAAAAAGGGGCCAACAATCCTAGTGGGAAGCTGATGGTGAAGGGAGGTCCCCACACTCAGAAAAACTCCCTCACACTGTGGAAATCAGCTGGGACAGAAAAGGACCTCCAGGGGATCAAAGGAGAACACAGAAGATGGTCTGTGGAAGGCAGGACAAAGTAAGAATTGCATGCATGCTCTACACCGCACCTCTGCATGTTCCAGCCTGAATTGTGAGTTGCCTGTTGTGAAAGGGGTCTGGGTGTTGGAAAGTCAGGTTTGGAACGCCAACCCAGGGAGGAGATAGCTGTTGGCTGTGAAAAGACAGCTTGAAAGGACAGGAGTAAGGAGCTCCACCACTGGGAAAGTCTGCGGAAAAAACCTGAGATACCATAAAAGCAAGGTGTCATTGTTGAGTGGTGCACAAGGGGTGGAGCCGCCATTATAACTCCCTTCCCTTTCCCTTCCCAAGGCTTCCTTGGCCTCCGGCACTGGGAGGAACTCCCATTTGAATGGGCCCACTCCCCGCTCAGGCCTGGGTCTCCTCTACCCATGAGGGCTCTGGGTGCCTGGGTGTCAACTATTCCAAAGCCGCCTTGGGAATCAGCTCTGGGCACCCCTGCCTGGACAAGAGTCTGCTGATGCTGGCGGGGACTGAGTGCTGAAGCGTGGGGTTGGGAGAATGGAGCTGGGGAGAGGAAAGCTTTTGGGAGCATAGATATAGTAGAGGGGATGGGAATGAGGGGGTACATGGCCAGGAATGCCCCTAGAGAGAGTGTAGTCTGCCTGAAAAGCGAGGTGCCATTGTTGAGAGGTGTGCAGGGTGAAGGGCTGCCACCAGTCCCATACGCCAGTTCCACTGGGAGGGACACCCACCAGAACAAGTGTGCCATAGTCTTTTCCAACTGCCTGTTGGTCCTGCTGCCGCAGGCAACTTGCAAACACTACATTCATGGTCTCAGTACCCCTACCCCAACATTAGTGAGTAAATGTGCCTCAAGCAACTGCTGCTTTTGCCCTCTCTCACCAGGGTAAGGAACAGATGTCTGAGGGCAGTGCACACACAAAGGTGGAGTCAAAACCAAACCTGAGCTCCAGGAGTGGGGTGACTAAGGAAGTGGAACAGAAATCTTTCCGTGCAGCTGCACAAGCTGCACAAATCTTGCATCTGTGGAATACCTGAATAGACAATGAGTGTTTCAACAACTGAGACCTGTCTAGCCTTCACAGCACTGGACTCAGAGGACAAGTACACGTGGGGATCAGGCCAGGTCAGAGTCTGAGCTGGCTCCACAGTGCCCACAGCAGGTCCGGAGACCTAACTAGAGGTATTGGAAGGGGAGGTGAGGATTGGCTCTGGCTCACTGTGGGAGCAAGGACACTGACAGAGGAGGCACCAGGAAAATATTCTTATTACTATTATTTTTTGTTTGTTTTGTTTTACTCAGGTGTTGGTGGTGTTGCTTTTATTATTTTTTATCTTTCATTTTTAATTTATTTACTTTTCTAATATATATAATTTTTTATTTTTCTATTTTTACTTTACTTTTTTTGTTGCTTTGCAGTGTTTTTTCTTGTCTTTGTTCTTTTTTTAAATTTTTTTTCATTTTTTTCATTCTTTTAACATGTATATTTTATGTTTTCTTCCGTTTTTATTGTTTGTTTGCTTTTTGTTTTATTTGTCATTCTTGGGTTTTGTTAGCTTAGTCCTTATTGACTGTTCTCATATTAGAATTCTTCTGTTTGTTTGCCTGTCCCCTTGGGTTTTTTGTTTGTTTGTTTTTCCTTTTTTCTGTATGTGTGGGTGTGTGTGTAAGTGTGTGATGTGTGGTTGTTGCTGTTGTTTTTTGCTGTTGTTTTTGCTATTTCTCTTGAGTTTTGTTTGTTTTCTTTTCTTTTTCTTTTTTGCCTTTTCTTTTCTTTCTTTTTTCTTGGGTTGCACTGTGCAGCTTCTTGGTTCTTGGTTCCCTGGCCAGGGGTTGGGCCTGGGTGTTCAGGGTGGGAGCGTAGAGTCCAGGATGCTGGACTGCCAGAGAATTCCTGGGTCTGGGGAAAAGTAGTCAGTATGCATGCTCCCAGAAGTATCCATATCAACACAAAGACCCAGCCCCACACAACTGCGTGCAGGCTCCAGTGCTAGACACCTCACACCAAAGAACCAGCAAGACAGGACCACTGCCCCACCCATCAGCAGACAGCCTGCCTTAAGTCGTATTAAGCCCACAGAAACCCCAAAACACACCACCTGATGAGGACCTGCCCTACAGAAGGAAAAGACTCAACTCCACCCACCAGAGTGCAGGTACCACGTCCACTCACCAGGAAGCCTACACAAGCCCTTGGACCAAACTCACTCACCAGGGGGCAAACAACAGAAGCAAGAGGAACTATGACACTGAAGCCTGTGGTAAGAAGACTGTAAACACAGTAGGTTAGACAAAATGAGATGACAGAGAAATATGTTGCAGATGAAGTATTGTGGTAAAACCTCACAAGATCAAATAAATGAAGAGGAAATAGGCAATCTATCTGAAAAAGAATTCAGAGTAACGATAGTAAAGATGATCCAGAATCTCAGAAATAGAATGGAGGCACAGATCGAGAAGATTCAAGAAATGTTTAACAAGGACCTAGAAGAACTAAAGAATAAACAATCAGTGATGAACAACACAATAACTGAAATGAAATATACACTAGAAGTAAACAACAGCAGAATAACTGAGGCAGAAGAATGAAAAAGTGAGCTGGAAGATAGAATGGTGGAAATAACTGCTGAGGGACAAAATAAAGAAGAAAGAATAAAAAGAATTGAGGAGAGTCTCAGAGACCTCTGGGACAACATTAAACACACCAACATTTGAATTATAGGGGTCCCTGAAGAAGAAGAGAAAGGGAAAGGGCTTGAGAAATTATTTGAAGAGATTATAGTCAAAAACTTCCCTAACATGGGAAAGGAAATAGTCAATCCAGGAAACACAGAGCGTTCCATACAGGATAAACTCAAGGAGAAACACGCTGAGACACATATTAATCAAACTAACAAAAATAAAATACAAAGAAAAAAAATTAAAAGCAGAGAGGGAAAAACAACAAGGGAATCCCCATAAGGTTATCAGCTGATTTTTCAGCAGAAACTCTGCAGGCCAGAAGGGAGTGGCAGGATATATTTAAAGTGATGAAAGGAAAAACCTACAACCAAGATTACTCTACCCAGCGAGGATCTCATTGAGATTCGAGGGAGAAATCAAAAACTTTACAGATAAGCAAAAGCTAAGAGAATTCATCATCACCAAACCAGCCTTACAACAAATGTTAAAGGAACTACTCTAAGTGGGAGACACAAGAAAAGAAAAGGACCTACGAGAACAAACCCAAAACAATTAAGAAAATGGTAATAGGAACATACATATCTATAATTACCTTAAATGTAAATGCAATAAATGCTCCAACCAAACGACACAGACTAGATGAATCGATACAAAAACAAGACACATATGTATGCTGTCTATAAGAGACCCACTTCAGACCTAGGGACACATACAGACTGAAAGTGAAGGGATGGAAAAAGATATTCCATAGAAAGGTGAATCAAAAGAAAGCTGGAGGGGCAATACACATATCAGACAAACACACTTTAAAATAGAGGCTATTACAAGAGACAAGTAAGGACACTGCATAAAGAACAAGGAATCAGTCAAAGAAGAAGATAAAACAATTGTAAATATCTATACACCCCACACAGGAGCACCTCAATACCTGAGGTAAATGCTAATAGCCATAAAAGGGGAAATAAAGTCACCCACAATAATAGTGAGAGATTTTAACACCTCACTTACACCAATCGACAGATCATCCAAACAGAAAATTAATAAAGACACACAAGCTTTAAACGACACAATAGACCAGATAGATTTAATTGATATTTACAGGACTTTCCATCCAAAAACAGCAGATTACACTTTCTTCCCAAGTGCGCACAGAACATTCTCCAGGATAGATGACCTCTTGGGTCACAAATCAAGCCTCAGTAAATTTAAGAAAATTGAAATCATATCAAGCTTCTTTTCAGACCACAGTGCTATGAGATTAGAAATCAATTACAGGGAAAACAACGTAAAAAACACAAACACATGGAGGCTAAACAATACGTTATTAAATAACCAAGAGATCAGTGAAGAAATCAAAAAATACCTAGAGACAAATGACAGTGAAAACATAACGATCCAAAATCTATGGGATGCAGCAAAAGCAATTCTAAGAGGGAAGTTTATAGCTATACAAGCCTACCTCAAGAAACAAGAAAAATCTCAAATAACCAATCTAACCTTACACCCAAAGGAACTAGAGAAAGAAGAACAAACAAAACCCAAAGTTAGCAGAAGGAAAGAAATCATAAAGATCAGAGCAGAAATAAATGAAATAGAAACAAAGAAAACAATAGCACAGATCAATAAAACTAAAAGCTGGTTCTTAGACAAGATAAACAAAATTGATAAACCATTAGCCAGACTCATCAAGAAAAAGAAGGAGAAGACTCAAATCAATAAAATTAGAAATGAAAAAGGAGAAGTTACAACAGACACTGCAGAAATACAGAGTATCCTAAGAGACTACTACAAGCAACTCTATGCTAATAAAATGGACAGCCTGGAAGAAATGGACAAATTCTTAGAAAGGTTTACACTTCCAAGACTGAACCAGGAAGAAAGAGAAAATATGAACAGACCAATCACAAGTACTGAAAATGAAACTGTGATTAAAAATCTTCCAAGAGACAAAAGTCCAGGACCAGATGGCTTCACAGGTGAATTCTATCATTTAGAGAAGAGCTAATACCCATCCTTCTCAAACTCTTCCAAAAAATTGCAGAGGAAGGAAAACTCCCAAACTCATTCTATGAGGCCACTATCACCCTGATATGAAAACCAGACAAAGATACTACAAAAAAGGAAAATTACAGACCTATATCACTCATGAATATAGATGCAAAAATCCTCAACAAAATACTATCAAACAGGATCCAATGACACATTAAAAGGATCATACACAAAAAAAAAAAAAAAAAAAAAAAGGATCATACACCATGATCAAGTGGGATTTACCCCAGGGATGCAAGGATTCTTCAATATATGCAAATCAATCAATGTGATACACCATATTGACAAATTGAAGATTAAAACCATACGATCATCTCAATAGATGCAGATAAAGCTTTTGACAAAATTCAGCATACATTTGTGATAAAAACTCTCCAGAAAGTGGGCAGAGAGGGAGCCTACCTCAACATAATGAAGGCCATATATGACAAACCCACAGCAAACATCATTCTCAATGGTGAAAAACTGAAAGCATTTCCTCTGAGATCAGGATCAAGGCAAGGTTGTCCACTCTCACCACTATTATTCAACATAGTTTTGGAAGTCCTAGCCACGGCAATCAGAGAAGAAAAAGAAATAAAAGGAATACACATTGGAAAAGAAGAAGTAAAACTGTCACTATTTGCAGAAGATATGATACTATACATAGAGAATCCTAAAGATGCCACCAGAAAACTACTAGAGGTAATCAATGAATTTGGTAAAGTTGCAGGATACAAAATTAATGCACAGAAATCTCTTGCATTCCTATACACTAATGATGAAAAATCTGAAAGAGAAATTAAGGAGACACTCCCATTTCCCACTGCAACAAAAAGAATAAACTACCTAGGAATAAACCTACCTAAGTAGACAAAAAACCTATATGCAGAAAACTATAAGACACTGATGAAAGAAATTAAAGATGATACCAACAGATAGAGAGATATACCATGTTCTTGGATTGGAAGAATCAATACTGTGAAAATAACTTTACTGCCGAAAGCAATCTACACATCAAATGCAATACCTGTCAAATTACCAATGGCATTTTTTTACAGAACTAGAACAAACAATCTTAAAATTTGTATGGCTACATAAAAGACCCCGAATAGCCAAAGCAGTCTTGAGGGAAAAAATGGAGCTGGAGGCATCAGACACCCTGACTTCAGACTATACTACAAAGCTACAGTCATCAAGACAATATGGTACTGGCACAAAAACAGACATATAGATCAATGATACAGGATAGAAATCCCAGAAATAAACCCACGCACATATGGTCAACTAATTTATGACAAAGGATGCAAGAACATACAATGGAGAAAAGACAGCCTCTTCAATAAGTGGTGCTGGCAAAACTGGACAGCTACATGTAAAAGAATGAAATTAGAACACTACCTAACAATGTAAACAAATATAAACTCAAAATGGATTAAAGACCTAAATGTAAGACCAACACTATAAAACTGTTAGAGGAAAACATAGGAAGAACACTATTTGACATAAACCACAGCAAGGTCTTTTTTGACCCACCTCCTACAGTAATGAAGATAAAAACAAAAATAAGCAAATGGGATCTAATTAAACTTCAAAGCTTTTGCACAGCAAAAGAAACCATAAACAAGACAAAAAGACAGCTCTCCGAATGTGAGGAAATATTTGCAAATGAAGCAATGGACAAAGGATTAATCTCCAAATATACAAACAGCTCATGGAGCTCAATATCGAAAAAACAAACAACCCAATTAATAAATGGGCGGAAGATGTAAATAGACATTTCTTCAAAGAAGACATACGAATGCCCAACAAACACATGAAAAGATGCTCAACATCACTAATTATCAGGGAAATACAAATCAAAAGTACAATGAGGTGTCACCTCGCACGGGTCAGAATGGCCATCATCAAAAAATCTACAAACAACAAATGCTGACGAGGGTGTGGAGCAAAGGGAACCCTCTTGCACTGTTGGTGGGAATGTAACTTGATATAGCCATTATGGAGAACAGTTGGAGGTTCCTTAAAAAACTAAAAATAGAACTACCATATGACCCAACAATCCCACTACTGGGCATATACCCAGAGAAAACCATAATTCAACAAGACACATGCACCCCAACATTCATAGCAGCACTATTTACAATAATCAGGACGTGGAAGCAACCTAAATGTCCATTAACAGAGGAATGGATAAAGAAGGTGTGGTACATATATACAATGAAATATTACTCAGCCATAAAAAGGAATGAAATTGGGTCATTTGAAGAGACATGGATGGCACTCTGTGTGACACTAGAGGGTGTCATACAGAGTGAAGTAAGTCAGAAAGAGGAAAACAAATATTGTATATTAACGCATATATGTGGAATCTAGAAAAATGTTATAGATGATCTTATTTGCAAAACAGAAATAGAGACACAGACGTAGAGGAGAAATGTATGGATACCAAGGAGGAAAGGGGTGGGGTGGGTTGAATTGGGAGATTGGGATTGACATCTATACACTATTGATACTATGTATAAAATAGACAGCTGAGGGGAACATACTGTATAGCACTGGGAACTCTACTTAATGCACTGTGGTGTCCTAAATGGGAGGGAAATCCAAAAGATAGGGGATATATGTTTATGTATGGCTGATTCATTTTGCTCTGCAGTAGAAGCTAACACAACACTCTAAAGCATCTATACTACAATAAAAATTAATTTAAAAAAAACACAAGTGATACTTGTAGGTGAAGGTATGGAAAAAAAGCAACCTTTGTAAACTGTTGATGAGAATGTAAATTGGATCAGCCACTGTGGAAAACATCATGGAGATTTGAAAAATAAATAAAAATAGAATTAGCATATGATCTAGCAATCCCACTATTGGGTATACAGCCAAAGGAATTGAAATCAGGATTTCAAAGAGATATTGGACCCCTCTGCTTATAACATTATAACATTATTTACAATAGCCACAATATGGAAACAACCTACAACCTAAGTATCTGTTCACAAATGAATAAGAAAATGTGGCATATATACACGATGGAATATTATTTGGTCATAAAAGGAAGGAAATCCTGTCATTTGTGACCACATGGATAAACCTGGAAGACATTATGTTTAGTAAAATAAGTCAGACAGAGAAAGACAAATACTGTATTATCTCACTTATCTGTAGAATCTACAAAAGTCAAACTCATAGAACCAGGGTAGAATAGTGGCTACCAGGGACTGGAGGGTTGGTAAAATAAGGAAATATTGGTCAAAGCGTACAAACTTTCAGTTATAAGAGGAATAAATTCTAATGTACAGCATAGTGACCAGTTAAAAATACTGTATTTTGTACTTGAAACTTGCTAATAGACTAGATCTTGTGTTCTCACCATACCAAAATAAACAAATAAATAAAAATGGTACTATGTGAGGTGATAAGTGTGTTAATTTACTTGATTTTGGTAATTATGGATACATATATCAAACTATCCCATTGTATACCTTAAATATATACAACTTTTATTTGTCAATTATACTCAAGAAAGTTGAAAAAAATTTTTTTTGAATTAAAAAATATGATTCCCCTCCTCCCCATAAAAAAAAAAAGAGAGAGAATTAGTATTGTGGATCAGTAATGATTCAGGGAAATGGAAAAGTTTATAATTATAAGGGGAAAATGTAAAAATGTTAGTAGTTGTGGTTATAGAAACACCTAAAACAATTTAATTGAAGGGTGATATTAATTTATCTAGTAGAGTTGAATACAGTTTATGATGAAAAAGCTATCCTTTTCATCTGTTCTTTGATTAGAATCGTATTATCACAATGGGTATTGTGGGGAGATGTTCATCAATTTTTCCCACTCTTACACACACTATCAAGGTAAGTGAAAGTTCACTCATACCTTTTACTGCCTGCTCCCCTGCCCCAAGTAATCTCTTAGCATCGATTGGAATTAGCTTTATCCATTTAGACTGACCTCTAATTTTTAATGACAAGCATTAAAAATCCAATTAGAAATTTAATTAAAATATGACTTTGCTAACCTGTGTTAGGTGGCTTTCTAAGCTCCAGGAATAATATTAGAGTCTTTAGCTCATCAAAGACAATAAATCTGCTCATGAGACTTTAAAAATTTTTTAAACAAGCACTATATAACTACTATCTTAGTTTTGATTCCCACCCCTCAACATTTCTTGTTATATTGATACTTCTGCAATAGCTTCCTGTCTAATTATTCTGTCTCCATTCTCTCTACCCCAAATTCATCTTCCATACAGCCATCGGAGTGATTTTTCAATAACACACATTTGATCATATTATTCTCCAACCCTTGCCTTTAATATCCTTCAGTGGCTCCCTGCCACCCTCAGGATGAGTCTGAACCCTTTGTCACAGCATACAGGGTCTTTCATAGTCTAGATTCTGCCTATTTCCTCAACCTTACACCTTTTCATTTTGCATTGGATGTTCACAATGGATACAGTCATATCTACAACCTGAAGTTCCTAAAATGGACTATTATTTTCCCATACCTCTTTGCCTTTGCATCTGCTGTTCCCTTCCTCTAGAACACTATTCCAGGGTAAGTTTCTCATCCTTTGTACCTCAGCTGTGCATTGCCTGCTGTTTACTTTTTGCACAGACCCTACTATGCTATGTGTGCATCAAACCCTACTTCCTCGTCCCTCTAGAATCAGTAGATTGCTTTTCCAGGCTCCCTCAAAGTTAGATATGGCCTTGTGAGTTCTGATGAAAGGAATGTGGGTGAAAGTGACTTCCAGACCTGACCCCTAAAGCCTCCTGGATAATACTCTATGCTCTCCTTAGTTTCTCATCTTCTGGTCAGATGCAAAGGATCCAGTGGAGGACTCCAAGGTCCTAGGGGATAGCAGAGACCCTAGATTGAGGGTGCCTGCTCACCCATTGGGCCATCTGACTAGGAACACCTGTGAGGACTTCCATCTGAGCAAGGAGTAAACCTTTACTGTGTTAAGTTCCTGAACTTCAGGGGTTGTATATCATAGCAGTTATTTCTCAATGACGAATACACCTCCCTTTGTGCCAACTTTCTTCCAAAGTCCCTACCGCTCTGAAAAATTATGTGTGAATAAATCACCCCTCTCTTCCAGCCCAATCTAGGATTGGTTTATTGATGTAAATGAGAAAGAGAAAGTCTCTTCCCTCATAAAGTTCACATTCAGGTGGGGAAGACAGGTAGTAAATACTTAATAAAAATTTGAAGTGTAATTTCAGGCAGTGATAGCACTGTGAAGCAAAATAAAGCTGGGTAAGAGGATGGAGAGTGAAGGGTGAGGGGTCTCTTTTTTTTTCATAATGCAATCAGGGAAGGCCTTTCTGGGATGTTATATTGAGCGCTGAGCTGAATGAAGTGAGGGATAAGTCACATGAAGTTTAGGGAACTGGAAAGGGAAATAGAAAGAGTTAAGGACCCGATGTAGACAATAGTATGGCTATTTATATCCGGGATATCAATATCATAAGGAAGAGGAAGAAGGCCAGTGTGGCTGGAGAGGAAGAAGAGAGAGGGAGAGAAACAAGAGGGAGTTCAAGGAGGGAGGAAGAGCCTCAGGTCACAGAGAGCCTTTAAAGGCCTGGGATTCTACTCTCAAGGAAATAAGGAGTCATTGGAGGGTTGTGAGCCGTTGAACGACACTTTAAAATGATCACTCTGGCTAGTACGTTGAGAATAGACCGTGTCTTGGATTTCTGTGGACAGACTCCCACCTGCTCCCATGCCGTGGGCCACCATAAGTTTTATCTCCAGTCCTTCCTCAGCAATGAAACCAAAGGCACATGCCTAGCACGTCTTGTATGCTTCATTTCTCTCCCATCTTATTTCTTTCCTCCGCTCATTTCCCTAATTTTCCTGCCATTTCACCAATGATATGCAGAGGGTTTTTAAAAAATTCTTTATTGAATATTTTTAGATATTATGTAGAAGGCAGGTTTTACAGTTTCTGGTCAACTATACTGCCAGAAACCCTGACTGCTTCTACTTTACAGTGAAATAAGAAGCAACATCTCTACTCAAAGATATGGAAAACAGACTTGTGGTTGCCAAGGGGGAGAGGACGACAGGGAGGGAAGGATTGGGAATTTGGGATTAGCAGATGCAAACTATTATATACAGGATGGATAAACAACAAGGTCCTACTGTATAGTACAGGGAACTGTATTCAATATTCAAAAAACGTAATGAGAAAGAATATACATATGTATAACTGAATCACTTTGCTGTATAACAGAAATTAGCATAACATTGTAAATCCACTATACTTCAATAAAATTTTTTAAAAAAGAAGCAGTCTTTAGTTGGGAATGAGAATGGTAGTATCGATGTGAGGAAAGAGGAGACTGCTTCAGAGAGTGGGAAAGTCAATTCATGAGGGAAATGCAGGGTTTTTGTTTTTGTTTTTGATAAGGTCACAAGGGACTAGGCAGGGGTTGGTCATTGTGTTCAGGATTATAGCAATGGAAAGTCTAAAAGATATAGTCTTTCCCCAGGAAATGTAGACTAGTTGGAGAAACAATGAGCAGTAACACATGAAATAATTAAAAGGTTTTATTTCATTCTTTCAACCATTTATTAACTCAATAACAATGCATCAATGATTATTTTAAAGCAGAAGACTAAAACACAGTCCCTGCTTAGATTCTAATAGGGTGAGGAAAAAAATGAGTTCCCTAACAGAGGTATGTGCACCAAGGAGGCAGTGTCTCAGTTTGTCTGAAGGAGGGAGTGTGTGTGGTCAAGAACAGTGTAGAGAGCAGAGCTGAGTCTTGAAGGATGAGTAGGAGACTCCAGGTACACGACCGGAATGGGCAAGGAAGTGCATGCAGAGTAACAAAAGACACAAGGAAGAACTGAAAACACAATGTAACTCAGAGAAGAAATTATTATTGGAGTTTGGTATAGTTAGGGAAGACTGCATAAAAGAAGTGGGGCTTGAAAAATTGGAAGGATTTGAAAGGGAGAATTAATGGGGAGGAAACTTTAGTCTGGGGAAAGCATTTACAACAGAGGTGGGAATACTGATGGCATATGTTGAGGTGGTTAGGAGAAATATGCGATGTGGGTAGTCATCACCATAAGCACTGTATATGCTACAATACATATTCTTCTCCTGCAGAGTGTAGGGGTGATGGGGTGGGGAAAGACTAGATAGGATGGTGGGACTTCTAGATTGTAGAAGATCTTGCCTAAGTCCAGGGTCCACCTCTGATGGTCAGTTGTCTTTGCAGGAATATGAAAGGAGAAACTTTCTCCTTTCTCTATTTCTGCCTTATAAAGCCTTAGCACATTTCTGAATCCAGTCTAGTTTCTGTAGGCATTTGAGAACATCTAGTGATGGATAAATATCCCTCAGGAGGGAAGCTAGGTGGCAGTACGTTACTGCCCAGCCACTGGTCTTTCAGAGCTTAGGGCATCCTAAGCTCTGAAATACAGAACTATTAGTGGAGCTTTGAGAAAGATGGCCTGGAAGCCTTCTAGAGAAAGAAAATTTGTTCCTTTCATGAATTTTTATGTAATGAATCACTGTGATTTGGACCAGAATTAGCTAGCTGATCTGCCGGAATTCTGCTATGAAGGACATAATTCTATTTGCAGATGAAGATCACACTGTATTTTTCTATTTGAGAAATTTCTTTATTGTATTCTGTAAGTAAAGCATTATAGTGATCAAAGATATATCACTATTTCCTCCTAAGCTTTAATAAAGAATAAAAAAGTCCTTTTTGTTAGTAAGAATTCAAAAGTTGAAGTTGAGAAATAATGTTGCCTTCTTTTGCCCTTAGTGGTAGAATTAGGACTCCCACCGAGAGCTAATGACAGCTAAATAAGTATTTGCCTGGATAACCTGCTGCTGTTTTGATTTCCTCGAAGTTTTTCTGGGGAAAGTAGCATTTAGAGCTAGGTTAATTTGATAACACTTTGTACCTGATGTAGCCAGTCAGTAGGTTTCAAAACAAAATGTGCTTGCCTTTATGGCAGAGTGGAACGGGAAAGGTGTCTAGACATCCTCCACTAACAGAACATGTTGGTCTAAGATATAAATTTGCCGTGGAATAAGTACGGTAGAGAACAAAGAACAAGTTTATCTAAGGTGGACTTCTTTTCCAGGGGCTGTAGTTAACATTAAATCTTGGCTCCCCTCCCCCATTTTTCCTCTCTCTTTCTTTCCCCCCTCTTTTTCCTTTTTGGGCGCACTGCACGGCTTGGGGGATCTTAGTTCCCTAACCAGGGATCTAACCTGGGACACTGCAGTGAAAGGGCCGAGTCCTAACCACTGGACCGCCAGGGTATTCCCTCCCCTCTCTTGACTTCTACTTATTATTGTATGAAATTATGTTACCTAAGTTAAGATCAAGCAAAATATTTAACCACAATCCTACCTAATGCTTCGGTTTCAGAGTCGCCCCTTGTAGGAAGTTAGGGGACTATATGGGACATGGAGGAGAGTGTGTTTTGGGTCAGTAGGAGCCAGCTGAGGTGGAGGATAACACAATCAGCATACTTTTTGACTTGCTGGGATCATATTTATGCTACCCTCATGAATAGCTGCATAATTTTTTGCACAGGCTCCGGACGCGCAGGCCCAGCGGCCATAGCTCACGGGCCCAGCCGCTCCGCGGCACATGGGATCTTCCCGGACCGGGGCACGAACCCGTGTCCCCTGCATCGGCAGGCGGACTCTCAACCACTGCGCCACCAGGGAAGCCCATAGCTGCATAATTTTGTATTTCCAATACTGTATTAAAATACATACATTTGGGCCCTGGTACCATGAATAGGTGGAACTGTCCAGTTCAAAAATAATAATACAAATGGTCATTCAGAACTCAGTAAGATGTCAGGGCACATGAAAAAATTATAGTTAGTGGGATTTCCCCAGTGGTCCAGTGGGTAAGACTCCGTGCTCCCAATGCAGGGGGCCTGGGTTCGATCCCTCGTCGGGGAACCCGACGATCCCGCATGCATGCCGCAACTAAGTACGCATGCCACTGAGTCCACATGCTGCAACTAAGAAGTCCACATGCGAGAACTAAAGATTGCACATGCCACAACAAGCCACAACTAAGACCCGGTACAGCCAAAAATAATAAATAAATAAAGTTAAGTATTCTTAAAAATTTTAAGAATACTTTAAAAATTATAAAACAAAAATTACAATTAGTGAAACAAATATGGTAGAAAAATATTCTGTGAGATGATTATTTCACTATTAACTAACCTGATTTTGATGAATTAGAAAGAAAAAAAGACATATAATGCTTCTTACTTGTGTGTTTATGCACATATTCTGACTATCTCAGGTTAAAAGCCTTCGACTGTGGTTTTGAAAAGTCCTGAATGTTTCTCCATAGAGTATGTTAACTCATGAAAACAAAACTAAACAAAACAACCACTCTCCCACCCAAAACATTAAATTCAGTTCTTCGTAAAAAGGATTGTTTCCATGTTTAATAAAACTTTTATTGTCAAAATGTTTATTTTCCCCTCAATCATTCTCTTTCTCGCTCTATTTTAGCCCAATGAGGGAGCAAATTTCTTTACCTCACATAGGCATGAGAGTCACAGAGATCTGAACCAACCTGTAAACCCTGTGACTTTATAATAATACCAAATCGTCATAATAATTCCTAATTATTAATATAACAGCAAACACAGAGCACTTACTATGTGCTAGGGCCTGTATTAAGCTCTTTTTATATATTAATCAAATGAATCCTCATAATAATTCTAGGAATTAAATTGTCAATTCAGTAAAATTCAAAGCAATTTTCTGAGTTTATGTAAAGATTACTGGAATCTTCCGAATGTTCTGGAGTTATTCTTAGTAATCTTCCTTTCAGATCTGCCTTGAAGAAAATGTTCTAAGGATCTCTGTTTCTTCCTAATGTCCCAATTTCCCAAAGCGGAAAGCTGACTGGAGACTTGAGAAGAGCATCTTATTCCTTGTTTTTCAGCTTAGACGTAGTATTACAACCAGGCTAGGATTTATTGCCCTTCTCAGCAGCTTTATTGAAAAGCACATCACATTCTATTGGCTGGGGAAAGGAGATTTGTTCTGTTCTTCTAAAATGCATAACTGTGCACTTTATTAAAGCTAAAGTTAAGGAATTCTTTCTTTCTCAGCAGGCCAAAGGCAGGCAATGCTCTGACAATGACCTCCTGTTATCCCAAGCGTCCTGCTGGAGGTTTATATTGTGACTGTGAATTGTCCCCCTTACATGTTCCTGGGGGTTAAGGGATGTGTTTGATGTCAGCCAGACTCCTCGCCTTCTCCAGGAATAAGGGTAATGCCAGTACCTCAGTTATTAGGGCCGTTAACAGTTTCTTCATTCAGCATGGCCTTGGTTTCCTGTTTTGATAACCCAGTACTGTACGTTCTCTTTCAATCTGGCAGAAGCGGTACAAGGTTCTTGTTAGTCAGCTTTATTAGATGCTCATGTCCTTTGGAGGCTAGTTTTTGTATTTATTTCCAACATGAAGATCATGGGTTTGAGACCAGCTGAAAAATGCTCAACCTCTTCAAGATATCTCAGGGCACACTCAGTCTGGTGTCGTGAGAGTGCCTGAAAGCCCAGGGTCCACATCCCAGCTGTACTGGTCATTGGCTTGGGAACCATGTGAGAGTCACTCAATCTCTTGGGGCCTCAGTGTCCTCAACTGCTTTGTGGGGTTAGATAAACTATCAAAACAATATTAATAATAATAGCTATGCGGCTGCTTCCCACTAGCTATTGGTTTTACATTTGGTAGTGTATATATGTACATGCCACTCTCTCACTTTGTCCCAGCTTACCCTTCCCCATAGCACAGGGAGATCAGCTCGGTGCTTTGTGACCACCTAGCGGGGTGGGATAGGGAGGGTGGGAGGGAGGGAAAAGATGTTAAAAAAAAGGAGGAATAATAATATCAAAACTACAGTTATGATGTTTATTGAGTATTTTGCCAAGAGCCTTAGATGACATCTCTCATTTAATCCTTACAGCAGTACTGTGAGGCAGGGACTATTATGGCCCCATTTCACAGAGTTGACTGGCAAGGGATTAGCACATTCGTTTGCTTGCTGTCGGGTAGTCAGTAAGTGGTGGAGACCGTACTTGAGGCACCTGATCCTGTTTATTCTCAAAGTGTGACCCACAGACCACAGCGTCAACAATATCTGTGAACTTATTAAAAATGCAATTTCTTGGGCACACTTTAGCTTCTTTGGGTGATTTCCATGCACACTACATGTTGAATCACTGTATTAGAACCTGTGTTCTCAACCTCCATATTGTGGTTTTCTGCATTCAATGAAGTTTTCAGATTGTCTGGAACATTGCTCGGTTGACTCTGGTTGGTTATGTCGTTGTCTCCCCGACCATCCCCTGCCCCTCCCTGCAACTTTGTGCATGTCCATCCCTTGTGCAACTGTGTGTCTGCTTCACAGAATGACCTGTGCCCAGAGAAGAAGCAGTCAAGGGCATATGAAGAGCATATTTTTCTCTTGTAATTGCCAGTATCCTTCCTCATGTACCATCAGAGTTAATGCTTATTAAAGTTTTGTTGCCAGAAACCACTGTATTTTACAAGTTTAAAAAAATACTCTGAATATGAGAACTTATGCCTGTTAAATGCATAAACTTCCCTTCATTCCTGGGAGAGGGCTTCTGATAAACTTTATCAGTTCCAGGAGATTTCGAGGTGTTTAGTTATGTGAATTAACAGGAGAACTCTGCATACTTTTCTTTCTGTTGGAAAAAAATCAAGTTATGTTTATGACCACCAATGATAACAGATACTGTAAATACAACAATTTCATGTATAGCCAGATTGTTATATAAACCTTAAAGGGCCTTTAAAAATTCTTCTAGAAAAAAAAATGGAATTTTAATTTTTTCTATGTGGCCTCCAATTTATCCTCATCACCATTAGATATCATATCATCAATATGGTTTTTTTTCAGAGTCTGAATTCCTTCCACTTAGTTGCAAATAGTGAAGGGTATGATAGTAAGTGTTGCATTTGAAGAGTGTTAAGAAAAATATGACCGTAAAAAAGAAATGAAATTCCAGCAGGAAAGAGAAAAGGTATGTTTAGGTGTATCTTTTTTTTTAAAAAAGAGAAAAATACTATTAGAAAAATTCAGAAACTGTAATAAAGTACAAGAGGAAAATAAAAATCATTCACTCTCTTACTATTCAGCACTGTTAGCATTTTAGTGTATATATCTTTCCATACCTTTTTTTGGCATATATAGACATTTATACTCTAGCTCTGTATTTTACCAAAAACTAGGTATTGTTTTGTGTACTGTTTTGTAAATGTAGTAGCTGTAGTTCTCCCTTCATATCAACCCATATAGATGTGTATAGCTTTCCAGGGTGACTCTTCTTGCTGGGAAGAATTGCTAGCAGGACCTCACATAGTCCTGGTGGTGTTGGCTCCCATGTCGTGTATGCTTGGGACATATCCACAGTCACCTGTTCAGAATATAAGGAAATAATTGGGCAGTCATAATATACCTCTTATGGTTGGTCACTTCAAAACCAAATAAAATGACTAATGTGAAGCTTCCAAATCACTCATTCTACTGCCAATGGCTTGCTTGCTTTCTGTTATTTTAAATTTACAAGTACCATGCAGTTCTGTGTTAGAGAATTCAACTTGAAGACCTACTTTCTGTGATTAATAGCTCCGTTTCCTTACCAATACAGAAATTCCAAAATAAAGTTTGACTTCATTTCTTTTGTTCTTTTATTTTCTCAGGGAAATTCTGCCCCAGGGAAAGCACTTTTAGGGAGATTCCAGCAATCAAATTCAGGCCATGTGAGCCATGTGTTAACTGTTTAGTTATTGGAAGTACTTAGGGAAAGAAACTTTACTGTAAATCTAGAAGAATCTAGATTTAGGCCTTAACTACACATAAGTTAGCTTGGGAAAAAACTAGCTGAATTCAGGGAAACAACTAGTGATGAACTAGTTACTGCTTAAATGTACTTTGCTGCATTTTTTCAAGCTGATTTTTATGGGAGGCTAAAATAAGATTCTTTTTGGGTAGTAGGTTTCTCTGTTTTTCAAACACAAAGGTTTTACAAACACAAATGTTTTGCCAAGAGATGTTTACTCCAGAGACACGCCAATTCAAGAACAGAATACTCTGTCTGAATCTGATAATAGACAGTGGCAAATTCTTTATTTTAGTAAAGTATATTAACTGAAGAACATACAGGGCAGGCACTCATGAAGGAAAGTTGCCCTTTTCTACTCTAGATCATGATACACAAATAATAACATGTACTGGAATGGGACTTGGGGGACATAAGAACAAATTCTTGAAAGTGCACTGAACTGCCTTTGGATGGTTAGAAAGTATTTATGCAACTTTAAGAATTCCTCTACCACCTCTCCCTAGGCAGATATATGTAAAACAATAGTGTCCAGTTTATCAATAATTTTCACTTTCTGCTAACTTGAATCATTAACATTTCAAGTCTTTTGCTTCTTCTCTTTCTAAAGAATGGATGGTATTCTTGATCATCTGTAAAGATTAAAGACTATAAATTATATATTTAAAATGTAACAAATAATTCCAGTTTAGAAGCTAGGCCTTAGAAAGGAAATTAGAAAACTGAGCCATATATGTACCTTTTATCCTAATTCTGTGACTACCCAAAGTCAAAACAATCCACTGAGAATAAGCCAAACTGGTTATTAGAAACCTGTGAGTAAAAATAGGTATCCGAGAGAACAAAATGTTTGTTTGTTTGTTTGTTTGTTTGTTTTGCGGCACGCGGGCCTCTCACTGTTGTGGCCTCTCCCGTTGCGGAGCACAGGCTCCGGACGCGCAGGCTCAGCAGCCATGGCTCACGGGCCCAGCCGCTCCGCGGCATGTGGGATCTTCCCGGACCGGGGCACGAACCTGTGTCCCCCGCATCGGCAGGTGGAATCTCAACCACTGCACCACCAGGGAAGCCCCAAAATGTTTTAAAAAATCTAAATTGATAATTTATGTAGATGCTTCCTACTCAAGGAGGTGGAGCATAATGTCCCAGCCCCTTGGATATGAGCTTCATGTAGTGATTTCCTTTCAAAGAGTGTGCAGAGTCACTTTACAAAGAGAAACCTGGCAAACACTGTCCCAGCCAAGTGATCAAGGTGAACATTAACAGTGATTTGATATTAACAGACATGTTGATAGCATTTATTCTTGATATCATGTAATGAGAGTGGCACTCTGTGGTCTTCCTCCCCCAAACTCATAACTCCTGTGTAACCATGAAAAAAACACCAAATTCTAGTAGATGGACATTGTACAAAATATCTGACCAGTGGTCCTCAAAACTGTCAAGGCCATCAAAAACGAGGAAAGTATATGAAACTGTCAAAACCTAGAGGAAGGCTTCCCTGGTGGCGCAGTGGTTGAGAGTCCGCCTGCTGATGCAGGGGACACGGGTTCATGCCCCGGTCCGGGAAGATCCCACATGCCGCGGAGCGGCTGGGCCCGTGAGCCATGGCCGGAGCCTGTGCTCCACAACGGGAGAGACCACAACAGTGAGAGGGCCGCCTACCGCAAAAAAAAAAAAAAAAAAACTAGAGGAGCCTCAGGAGATATCATAATTAATAGTAAAGTGATATCCTGGATAGGATGCCAGAACAGAAAAAAGACATTAGTAAGAGCTAAAGAAATCTGAATAAAGTATGGACTCTAGTTAATAATAAGGTATCATCAAATAAACTTATTTATAAAAAGAAATAGACTCACAGACATAGAAAACAAACTTATGGTTACCAAAGGGGATAGTCTGGGGTAAGGGTGGGGAGGGAGAGATAAATTAGGAGGTTGGGATTAGCATATATACACCACTGTATATAAAACAGGTAAACAACAAGGACCTACTGTATAACACAGGGAACTATACTCAATATCTTGATAATAACCTATAATGGAAAAGAATCTGAAAAAGAATATATATATATATATATATATATATATATATCTAAATTACTTTGCTAAAAGATGTTAATAACAGGGGAAACTGAGTGTAGTGTATGGGAACTCCCTGTACTATGTTTGCAACTTTTTGGTAAATCTGCAACTATTCTAAAAATAAAAGTTTATGAAAAAATCTATAATAATTTGGCAAAACGATTTATTTTTAAAGATATACTCGTGGAAAATCCATACCAATAGTGGAAAAGGGGAAAATGTTATCCATCGTAGAGGGAGTAGCATGTGCATCTCACACCAGTCAGAATGGCCATCATCAAAAACTCTAGAAATAATAAATGCTGGAGAGGGTGTAGAGAAAAGGGAACCCTCCTGCACTGTTGGTGGGAATGTAAATTGATACAGCCACTGTGGAGAACAGTATGGAGGTTCCTTAAAAAGCTAAAAACAGAACTACCATATGACCCAGCAATCCCACTACTGGGCATATACCCTGAGAAAACCATAATTCAAAAAGAATCATGTACCACAATATTCATTGCAGCTATATTTACAATAGCCAGGAGATGGAAATATCCTAAGTGTTGATCATCAGATGAATGGATAAAGAAGATGTGGCACATATATACAATGGAATATTAGCCATAAAAATAAATGAAATTGTGTTATTTTTAGTGAGGTGGATGGACCTAGAGTCTGTCATACAGAGTGAAGTAAGTCAGAGAGAGAAAAACAAATAGTGTATGCTAACACATATATATGGAATCTAAAAAAAAAAATGGTCATGAAGAACCTAGGGGCAGGACAGGAATAAAGACGCAGACCTACTAGAGAATGGACTTGAGTATATGGGGAGGGGGAAGGGTAAGCTGGGATAAAATGAGAGAGTGGCGTGGACATATATACACTACCAAAGGTAAAATAGATAGCTAGTGGGAAGCAGCCGCATAGCACAGGGAGATCAGCTTGGTGTTTTGTGACCAGCTAGAGAGATGGGATAGGGAGGGTGGGAGGGAGGAACATGCAAGTGGGAAGAGATATGGGGATATATGTATATGTATAGCTGATTCACTTTGTTATACAGCAGAAACTAACACACCATTTTAAAGCAATTATACTTCAATAAAGATGTTTTTTTTAAAAAAAAAAGCAAGCATGAGACTAAATAAAGACAACGAAGTGAATGTGGGGAAAAGAGTGGTGGGAAAAAGTTAACGCCTCCTCCATCTGTATGTCATTTTTTCATTCAGTAGGTCAACCAACAAATCTCAGAGGCCACTATATGCAGCCCTAAAGGTGGTGCACCATCTGTGAGGCTGAACACAGTGCCTGTACACTCTGTGAATAGCACCCCGTGGAGCAGAGCCATGGCATGCCTCTAGGGTGAGTGCTCTGGCTGGCACTGAGCTAGATGCTTAGTGAACAGTTCCGAACAAAACAGGTACAACCCATGTCCACATGTGGCTCTCCCTCCAGGGCCACACCAAGACTGGTGGCTCCCCTGGGCAAAGGAATAATTTGGCATTCCTTCAAACAGAGAGAGAGGAATCAGAGTGCTATTTGGTAATAGCGCTCTGCCTCTTCTCTGTAGTCCGGAGCAGTTCAGCTCTGGACCCAAATTTGCAAATTTCATCCAGCAAAGGCAACAACCCTGGGGCTAACACTTCCTACCTCCTTAGAAGGCAGTTTAAGTTGTCCCTTTGATTCTTTCACTCCTTTTAGGAGACAGTGTTCCTTCCATTCATATTCAGTATTCTAAAAGTAGTCAGGTCAATACACATTTCTTCCATCTTACCACATCTTGGCGAGGTTGTAGTACCAGGTGTTTTCTGGCTCCCCTTTTAGATTGGTGTTAGGGACAGCTTTCTGGCTGGGTTGCCTCTCAATCCAGCTCTAGTTTAATGTGGAAAATAAAGTAAGTAAATAAACCTTTATAGTACTTTGTTGGCATTAACTTGATTTTGTGACTTAAATACCCCAGTACTCCCAGGCAAATCTCTTTATCAGTCCTTTCTTGAAGCCTCTTCAGGAATAAAGAGTTAATGGCTGTGCGGAACTTCTTAGACAAGGTCTGAATAAGCCAGTGGGACAGAGTTTCCCACCTGTGATCACCATTTTCCACGTCATGAGGAAAATGCTGCCCCCTCTGTGTACAGTGGAGCAGCGTGGGACAAAGCCCTGGAGAAGCGCTGATTTATACCAGTTTTATAAATAGATTTTGCCAAGAAATTGGATTCATTTCTTCAAATAACTAGCTTATCAATATAAATTGCATATAAATAGCAGCAAGAGAGACAGGAGGCAAGGTGGGAGCTTGGTTTTGTGTGTGAAGTCCCATACATTAGATTGTGAGGCTCCAGAGTGGAAAGAATAGGTAGGGGGCCAGGGTACATCACCTTTAATTCTTTCTTGGAATGGGTTGATTGACAATCAGCAACTTGGTAAGTATAGTTTGATGTCAGAACCTACATGCTTATTTCTGAATATTCTCCAGGTCCCTCCATGCCCTTTATAGTGAGCTGCTCTTCCTCTGTTTCTCTTCATTCTCCAATAGCTAAATCTAACCAACACATGTCACGTCTAGATTAGTGTGAATTTAAGCCACCTTTACTTTTTGAGGGGGTATTTGTGTTCAGCTTCATTTTCATGGGGACATGTGAAGGTTTATGCCCTGGTAAAATCACTACAGACATGAGCTGAGAGTTAGGCGGGTTTGGGGGTCTGCGGCGAGGGACTTGCCATGGAAACCTCCTAATTCATGCAGAGCAGAGGCTACTCATTCAGCTGTGTCCTCAGAGGCAGAACAGGAGCTGTGTAGCTTCATGGCTGTTGCTGAGGATTCAGGAGGATCAGCCCACCCTCCTTACCCTCTGGGCTCCTGAGTCGTTCCCATCAGTGATGCTGAAGACAGAGCAGTTAGAAGATTTTTCTCTATCGACCATCTGACTTCTTTTGAACTCCAATTCCCTTACTTGCTAGTTGGGCAGATTACTTAACCTCTTGGAGCAGCAGATACCTCATCTGTAAAATGTGGATAATAATAGATACCACCTCATGGGACTGTTGCGAGGAAGGTTGAATGAAATGGCACTTAGCATGGTGCCTAGCCCTTTGTCAAGCTCTCAAGTGAGTTATTAGCTGTTACCATGAAAAGAAAAGCCAAACCAAGATGGTGCTTGCTAGTATTTTCTATTGAGTTTGAACAAACACTGATCTTGTTTCCACCAAGGAAAGGGAGGGGATGCATAGATGGGAGAGAAAACATGCAAGTTTCAGCAAGCTCCAAATGATCGTGTCAGACAGCTGGTGGTACTGATGCAGCTCAGACAATTGCAGGGATGCTCTGAGTGACACTTTTCCTACTCCCTAAAGACTTAGTGCTGAGATAATGACATAGATGACAGGTTTTCATTTTTTCCCCAATTTTCCTGCCTACATGGGTAATCTAGGGGCTCTATCTGTGTGCTGTATCTGATGAAGAATACGAAATTCTAATAAAGATGTCTAAAATGAATTAAATTTTTTGCATCCAAGAATAATGCAAAATCCATCCAGGGACTCTGGCATATCAGGTAAACATAAACATAGTCATACCATATATTAAGATTTTAAGAAGCTGCATTCTGGAGCCAATACTTTGAGCTCTCATTATTTTTAGACAAATTCAAATAGAAAAAAAAACAGTGACTGCAACAGTAATTAAACATTATAATGAGTTATTTAATGGACAATAAATTCTCATTTCTCTGAGGTGATCAGAGGAAGTGACATTGCCTGAGGGGTGGATGAGATAACAGGACATACCAAGCTCTCTCTCAGCCCTGTCTTATTCAGTGCAGGATCTCGTTCATGTGCTTTATATTAACCATTTCACATAGCAGCTCAGATTTAACTATATATAGTTTAAAAATATATAGTTAAAAAAAATATATATATTTTTAATAGATCTTTTTTTTAATTTAAATTTAAATATTTGGCTGTGTTGGGTCTTCGTTTCTGTGCGAGGGCTTTCTCTAGTTGTGGCGAGCAGGGGCCACTCTTCATCGCGGTGCGCGGGCCTCTCACTGTTGCGGCCTCTCTTGTTGCGGAGCACAAGCTCCAGACGCGCAGGCTCAGTAGTTGTGGCTCACGGGCCCAGTTGTTCAGCGGCATGTGGGATCTTCCCAGACCAGGGCTCGAACCCGTGTCCCCTGCATTGGCAGGCAGATTCTCAACCACTGCGCCACCAGGGAAGCCCTAAATAGATCTTTACTGGAGTATAATTGCTTCACAATACTGTGTTAATTTCTGTTGTACAACAAAGTGAATCAATCAGCCATATGCATACACAGGTCCCCATATCCTTTCACTTTTGAGCTTCCCTCCCACCCTCCCTATCCCACCCCTCTAGGTGGTCACAAAGCACCGAGATGATCTCCCTGCGCTATGCTGCTGCCTCCCACCAGACAACTATTCTACTTTCGGTAGTGCATATATATCGATGCTACTCTCACTTCGCCCAGCTTTCCCCTCCCCCACCACGTCCTCAAGTCCATTCTCTATGTCTACATCTTTATTCCTGTCCTGTCACTATGTTCATCAGTACCAATTTTTTTTTTTTTTTTAGATTCCATATATATGTGTTAGCATACGGTTTTGTTTTCCTCTTTCTGACTTACTGCACTCTGTATGACAGACTCTAGGTCCATCCACCTCACTACAAATAACTCAGTTTCGTGTCTTTTTATGGCTGAGTAACATCCTATCGTATATATGTGCCAAATTTTCTTTACGCATTCATCGGTTGATGGACATTTAGGTTGGTTCCATGTCCTGGCTATTGTAAACAGTGCTGCCATAAACATTGTTGTACAATGTCTCTTTTTGAAATTTGGTTTTCTCAGGGTATATGCCCAGCAGTGGAATTGCTGGGTCATATGGTAGCTCTATTTTTAGTTTTTTAAGTAACCTCCATACTGTTCTCCATAGTGGCTGTATCAATCTACATTCCCACCAACAGTGCCAGAGGGTTCCCTTTTCTCCACATCCTCTCCAGCATTTATAGTTTGTAGAGTTTTTGATTATGGCCATTCTGACCGGTGTGAGATGATACCTCATTGTAGTTTTGATTTGCATTTCTCTGATAATTAGTGATGTTAAGCATCTTTTCATGTGCCTCTTGGTCATCTGTATGTCTTCTATGATGAAATGTCTATTTAGGTCTTCTGCCTAAATTTTTGATTGAATTGTTTGTTTTTTTGATATTGAACTCCACCAGTTGTTTGTATATTTTGGAGATTAATTCTTTGTCCGTTGTTTCATTTGAAAATATTTTCTCCCATTCTGAGGGTTTTCTTTTCGTCCTGTTTATGTTTTCCTTTGCTGTGCAAAAGCTTTGAAGTTTAATTAGGTCTCATTCATTTATTTTTGTGTTTTTTTCATTACTTTAGGAGGTGGGTAAAAAAGATCTTGCTGTGGTTTATATCAGAGTGTTTTTCCTATTTTTTTCCTCTAAGAGTTTTATAGTGTCTGATCTTTAATCCATTTTGAGTTTATTTTTGTGTACAGGGTAAGGTAGTGTTCTAATTTCATTCTTTCATATATAGCTGTCCAGTTTTCCCAGCACCACTTATTGAAGAGGCTGTCTTTTCTCCATTGTATGTTCTTGCCTCCTTTGCCATAAATTAGGTGACCACACGTGCATGGGTTTATCTCTAGGCTTTCTATCCTGTACCATTGATCTATATTTCTGTTTTTGTACCAGTACCATACTGTCTGGATTACTGTAGCTTTGTAGTATAGTCTGAGGTTAGGGAGCCTGATTCCTCCAGCTCTGTTTTTCTTTCTCAAGATTGCTTTGGCTATTTGGGGTTTTTGTGTTTTGATATGAATTGTAAAATTTTTTGTTCTAATTCTGTGAAGAATTCCATTGGTAGTTTGCTAGAGATTGCATTGAATCTGTAGATTGCTTTGGGTAGTATAGTCATTTTCACAATATTGATTCTTCCAATCCAAGAACATGGTATATTTCTCCATCTGTTTATGTCATCTTTGATTTCTTTCATCAGTGTCTTGTAGTTTTCTGAGTAAAAGTCTTTTGCCTCCTTAGATAGGTTTATTCCTAGGTATTTTATTCTTTTTCATGTGGTGGAAAATGGGATTGTTTCCTTAATCTCTCTTTCAGCTTTTTCATCATTAGTGTATAAGAATGCAAGAGATTTCTGTGCATTAATTTTGTATCTTGCAAACTTAGCAAATTCATTGATTAGGTTTTCTGGTGGCATCTTTAGGATTTTCTATATATAGTATCATGTCATCTGCAAATGGTGACAGTTCTTCTTTTCCAATTTGTCTTCCTTTTATTTCTTTTTCTTTTCTGATTTTCATGGCTAAGATTTCCAAAACTATGTTGCATAAGAGTGGTGAGAGTGAACATCCTTGTCTTGTTTCTGATCTTAGTGGAAATGCTTTCAGTTTTTCACCATTGAGTATGATGCTTGCTGTGGGTTTGTCATATATGGCCTTTATTATGTTGAGGTAGGTAAACTCTATGCCCATTTTCTGGAGAGTTTTTGTCGTAAATGGTTGTTGAATTTTGTCAAAAGCTTTTCTGCATCTATTGAGATGATTATGTGGTTTTTATTCCTTAATTTGTTAATATGGTGTATCACATTGATTGATTTGCGTATATTGAAGAATCCTTGCATCCTGGGGATAAATCTCACTTGATCATGTTGTATGATCCTTTTAATATGTTGTTGGATTCTGTTTGCTAACATTTTGTTCAGGATTTTTGCATTTATGTTCATCAGTGATATTGGTCTATAATTATCTTATTTTGTGATATCTTTTTCTGGTTTTGGTATCAGGGTGATGGTGGCTTTGTAGAATGAATTTGGGAGTGTTCCTCCCTCTGCAAATTTTTGGAAGAGTTTGAGAAGGATCAGTGTTAGCTCTTCTCTAAATGTTTGATAGAATTCACCTGTGAAGCCATCTGGTCCTGGACTTTTGTTTGTTGGAAGATTTTTAATTACAGTTTCAATTTCATTACTTCTGATAGCTCTGTTTATATTTTCTAATTCTTCCTGGTTCAGACTTGGAAAATTGTACTTATGCAAGAATTTGTCCATTTCTTCGTAGTTGTCTGTTTTATTGGCATATAGTTGTTTGTAGTAGTCTCATAATCCTTTGTATTTCTGCAGTGTCATCTGTGATTTCTCCTTTTTCATTTCTAATTTTATTGATTTGTCTCCTCTCTCTTTTTTTCCTGATGAGTCTGGCTAAGGGTTTATCAGTTTTGTTTATCTTTTTTTTTTAACATCTTTATTGGAGTATAATTGCTTTACAATTGTGTGTTAGTTTCTGCTTTATAACAAAGTGATTCAGTTATACATATACATATATCCCCATATCTCTTCCGTCTTGCATCTCCCTCCCTCCCACCCTCCCTATCCCACCCCTCTAGGTGGTCACAAAGCACCGAGCTGATCTCCATGTGCTAAGCGGCTGCTTCCCACTTGCTATCTATTTTACATTTGGTAGTGTATATATGTCCATGCCACTCTCTCACTTTGTCCCAGCTTACCCTTCCCCCTCCCCATGTCCTCAAGTGCATCCTCTAGTAGGTCTGCATCTTTATTCCCGTTTTGTCCCTAGATGTTCTTCATGACCTTTTTTTTTTTTTTTTTAGATTCCATATACACTTGTTAGCATATGGTATTTGTTTTTCTCTTTCTGACTTCACTCTGTATGATAGACTATAGGTCTATCATACTCACTACGAGTAACTCAATTTCATTTCTTTTTACAGCTGAGTAATATTCCATTGTATATATGTGCCACATCTTCTTTATCCATTTATCTGTCAATGGACACTTAGGTTGCTTCCATGTCCTGGCTATTGTAAATAGAGCTGCAGTGAACTTTGTGGCACATGATTCTTTTTGAATTATGGTTTTCTCAGGGTATTGGCCCATTAGTGGGATTGCTGGGTCATATGGTAGTTCTATTTTTAGTTTTTTAAGAACTGTCCATACTGTTCTCCATAGTGGCTGTATCAATTTACATTCTCACCAACAGTGCAAGAGGGTTCCCTTTTCTCCACACCCTCTCCAGCATTTATTGTTTGTAGATTTTTTGATGGTGGCCATTCTGACTGGTGTGAGATGATATCTTATTGTAGCTTTGATTTGCATTTCTCTAATGATTAAGGATGTTGAGCATTCTTTCATGTGTTTGTTGGCAATCTGTATATCTTCCTTGCAGAAATGTCTATTTAAGTCTTTTGCCCATTTTTTGATTGGGTTGTTTGTTTTTTTGATATTAAGCTGCATGAGCTGCTTGTAAATATTGGAGATTAATCCTTGTCAATTGCTTCATTGCAAATATTTTCTCCCATTCCGAGGGTTGTCTTTTTTAAAATTTATTTATTTATTTATTAACATCTTTATTGGGGTAGAGTTGCTTTACAATGGTGTGTTTGTTTCTGCTCTATAACAAAGGGAACCAGTTATATATATACATATGTTCCCATATGTCCTCCCTCTTGCATCTCCCTCCCTCCCACTCTCCCTATCCCACCCCTCCAGGCTGTCACAAAGCACCGAGCTAATATCCCTGTGTCATGCGGCTGCTTCCCACTAGCTATCTACCTTACTACGTTTGTTAGTGTGTGTATGTCCATGACTCTCTCTCGCCCTGTCAAAGCTCACCCTTCCCCCTCCCCATATCCTCAAGTCCGTTCTCCAGTAGGTCTGCGTCTCTATTCCCGTCCCACCCCTAGGTTCTTCATGATATCCTTTTTTTTCTTAAATTCCATATATATGTGTTAGCATACGGTATTTGTCTTTTTCTTTCTGACTTACTTCACTCTGTATGACAGACTCTAGGTCTATCCATCTCATTACAAATAACTCAATTTCGTTTCTTTTTATGGCTGAGTAATATTCCATTGTATATATGTGCCACATCTTTATCCATTGATCCGATGATGGGCACTTAGGTTGTTTCCATCTCTGGACTATTGTAAATAGAGCTGCAATGAACATTTTGGTACATGACTCTCTATGAATTTTGGTTTTCTCAGGGTATATGCCCAGTAGTGGGATTGCTGGGTCATATGGTAATTCTATTTGTAGTTTTTTAAGGAACCTTCATACTGTTCTCCATAGTGGCTGAACCAATTCACATTCCCACCAGCAGTGCAAGAGTGTTCCCTTTTCTCCACACCCTCTCCAGCATTTATTGTTTCTAGATTTTTTGATGATGGCTGTTCTGACTGGTGTGAGATGATATCTCATTGTAGTTTTGATTTGCATTTCTCTACTGATTAATGATGTTGAGCATTCTTTCATGTGTTTGTTGGCATTCTGTATATCTTCTTTGGAGAAATGTCTATTTAGGTCTTCTGCCCATTTTTGGATTGGGTTGTTTGTTTTTTTGTTATTGAGCTGCATGAGCTGCTTGTAAATTTTGGAGATTAATCCTTTGTCAGTTGCTTCATTTGCAAATATTTTCTCCCATTCTGAGGGTTGCCTTTTGGTCTTGTTTATGGTTTCCTTTGCTGTGCAAAAGCTTTTAAGTTTCATTAGGTCCCATTTGTTTATTTTTGTTTTTATTTCCATTACTCTAGGAGGTGGGTCAGAAAGGATCTTGCTGTGATTTATGTCATAGAGTGTTCTGCCTATGTTTTCCTCTAAGAGTTTGATAGTGTCTGGTCCTACATTTAGGCCTTTAATCCATTTTGAGCTTATTTTTGTGTATGGTGTTAGGAAGTGTTCTAATTTCATTCTTTTACATGTAGCTGTCCAGATTTCCAACACCACTTGTTGAAGAGGCTGTCTTTTCTCCACTGTATATTCTTGCCTCCTTTATCAAAGATAAGGTGACCATAAGTGCATGGGTTTATCTATGGGCTTTCTATCCTGTTGCATTGATCTATCTTTCTGTTTTTGTGCCAGTACCATACTGTCTGGATTACTGTAGCTTTGTAGTATAGTCTGGAGTCAGGGATCCTGATTCCTCCAGCTCTCTTTTCCTTTCTCAAATTGCTTTGGCTATTTGGGGTCTTTTGTGTTTCCATAAATATTGTGAAATTTTTTGTTCTAGTTCTGTGAAAAATGCCAGTTGTAGTTTTATAGGGATTGCATTGAATCTATAGATTGCTTTGGGTAGTATAGTCATTTACACCAAGTTGATTCTTCCAATCCAAGAACATGGTATATCTCTCCATTTGTTTGTATCATCTTTAATTTCTTTCATCAGTGTCTTATAATTTTCTGCATACAGGTCTTTTGTCTCCTTAGGTAGGTTTATTCCTAGATATTTTATTCTTTTTGTTGCAATGGTAAATGAGAGTGTTTCCATAATTTCACTTTCAGATTTTTCATCATTAGTGTATAGGAATGCCAGAGATTTCTGTGCATTAATTTTGTATCCTGCTGCTTTACCAAATTCATTGATTGGGTCTAGTAGTTTTCTGATAGCATCTTTAGGATTCTCTGTGTATAATATTATGTTATCTGCAAGCAGTGACAGCTTTACTTCTTCTTTTCTGATTTGTATTCCTTTTATTTCTTTTTCTTCCTTGATTGCTGTCATTAAAACTTCCAAAACTATGTTGAATAATAGTGCTGAAAGTGGGCAACCTTGTCTTGTTCCTGATCTTCATGGAAATGGTTTCAGTTTTTCACCATTGAGTATGATGGTTGCTGTGGGTTTGTCATATATGTCCTTTATTATGTTGAGGTAAGTTCCCTCTATGCCTACTTTCTGCAGGGTTTTTATCATAAATCAGTGTTGAATTTTGTCAAAAGCTTTTTCTGAATCTATTGAGATGATCATATCGTTTTTCTCCTTCAATTGTTAATATGGTGTATCACATTGATTTGCGTATATTGAAGAATCCTTGCATCCCTGGGATAAACCCCACTTGATCATGGTGTATGATCCTTTTAATTTGCTGTTGTATTCTGTTTGCTAGTATTTTGTTGAGGATTTTTCATCTATGTTCATCAGTGATATTGGTCTGTAGTTTTCTTTCTTGTGACATCTGTGTCTGGTTTTGGTATCAGGGTGGTATCAGGTTGCCTCGTCAAATGAGTTTGAGAGTGTTCCTCCCTCTGCTATATTTTGGAAGAGTTTGAGAAGGGTAGGTGTTAGCTCTTTTCTAAATGTTTGATAGAATTCGCCTGAGAAGCCATCTGGTCCTGGGCTTTTGTTTGTTGGAAGATTTTTAATCACAGTTTCAATTTCAGTACTTGTGATTTGTTTGTTTATATTTTCTAGTTCTTCCTGGTTTAGTCTCAGAAGGTTGTGCTTTTCTAAGAATGTGTCCATTTCTTCCAGGTTGTCCATTTTATTGACATACGGTTGCTCACAGTAATCTCTAATGATCCTTTGTATTTCTGCAGTGTCAGTTGTTACTTCTCCTTTTTCATTTCTAATTCTATTGACTTGAGTATTCTCCCTTATTTTCTTGATGAGTCTGGCTAATGGTTTATCAATTTTGTTTATCATCTCAAAAACCAGCTTTTAGTTTTATTGATCTTTGCTATCATTGCCTTCATTTCTTTTTCGTTTATTTCTGATTTGATCTTTATGATTTCTTTCCTTCTGCTAACTTTGGGGATTTTTTGTTCTTCTTCCTCTAATTGTTTTTGGTGTAAGGTTAGGTTATTTATTTGAGATGTTTCTTGTTTCTTAAGTTAGGATTGTATTGCTATTAATTTCCCTTGTAGAACTGCTTTTGCTGCATCCTGTAGGTTTTGGATTGTCATGTTTTCATTGTCACTTGTTTCTAGGTATTTTTTGATTTCCTCTTGATTTCTTCAGTGATTTCTTGGTTATTTAGTAGTGTATTGTTTAGCCTCCACGTGTTTGTAGTTTTACAGATTTTTTTCCTGTAACTGATATCTAGTCTCATAACACTGTTGTCAGGAAAAATACTTGATACTATTTCAATTTTCTTATATTTACCAAGGCTTGATTTGTGACCCAAGGTATGTTCCATCCTGCAGAATGTTACATGAGTACTTGAGAAGAAAGTGTATTCTGTTGTTTTTGGATGGAATGTCCTATAAATATCAATTAAGTCCATCTTGTTTAATGTATCATTTAAAGCTTGTGTTTCCTTATTTATTTTCATTTTGGATGATCTGTCCATTGGTGAAAGTGGGGAGTTACAGTCTCTTACTATGATTGTGTTACTGTTGATTTCCTCTTTTATGGCTGTTAGTATTTGCCTTATGTATTGAGGTGCTCCTATGTTGGGTGCATAAATATTTACAGTTGCTATATCTTCTTCTTGGATTGATCCCTTGATCATTACGCAGTGTCCTTCTTTGTCTCTTGTAATAGTCTTTGTTTTAAAGTCTATTTTGTCTGATATGAGAATTGCTACTCCAGCTTTCTTCTGGTTTCCATTTGCATGGAATAGCTTTTACCATCCCCTCACCCCTCACTATGTGTCCCTAGGTCTGAAGTGGGTCTCTTGTAGACAGCATATATATGTGTCTTGTTTTTTTTATCCATTCAGCCAGTCTATTTCTTTTGGTTGGATCTTTTAATCCATTTACACGTAACGTAATTATGAATATGTATGTTCCTATTACCATTTTCTTAATTGTTTTGGGCTTGTTATTGTAGCTCTTTTCCTTCCACTGTGTTTCTTGCCTGGAGAAGTTCCTTTAGCATTTGTTGTTGAGCTGGTTTGGTGGTGCTGACTTCTCTTAGCTTTTGCTTGTGTGTAAGATTTTAATTTCTTCATCAAACCTGAATGAGATCCTTGTTGGGTAGAGTAATCTTAGTTGTAGGTTTTTCCCCTTCATCACTTAAAATATGTCCTGCCACTCCCTTCTGGCTTGCAGAGTTTCTGCTGAAAGATCAGCTGTTAACCTTATGGGGATTCCCTTCTCTGTTATTTGTTTCTCCCTTGCTGCTTTTAATATTTTTTTCTTTTTATTTAATTTTTGATAGTTTCATTAATATGTGTCTTGGCATGTTTCTCCTTGGATTTATCCTGTATGGGACTCTGTGCTTCCTGGACTTGATTAAATATTTCTTTTCCCATATTAGGGAAGTTTTCAACTATAATCTCTTCAAATATTTTCTCAGTCCCTTTCTTTTTCTCTTCTTCTTCTGGGACCCCTATATTCGAATGTTGGTGCATTTAATGTTGTCCCAGAGGTCTCTGAGACTGTCCTCAATTCTTTTCATTCTATTTTCTTTATTCTGCTCTGCAGTAGTCATTTCCACTATTTTATCCTGCAGGTCACTTATCCGTTCTTCTGCCTCAGTTATTCTGCTATTGATCTCTTGTGGAGAATTTTTAATTTCATTTATTGTGTTGTTCATCAATGTTTCTTTGCTCTTTAGCTCTTCGAGGTCCTTGTTAAACGCTTCTTGTATTTTCTCCATTCTATTTCCAAGATTTTGGATCATCTTTACTATCATTATTCTGAATTCTTTTTCAGGGAGACTGCCTATTTCCTCTTCATTTTTTAGGTCTGGTGGGTTTTTACCTTGCTCCTTCATCTTCTGTGTGTTTCTCTGTCTTCTCATTTTGCTTAACTTACTGTGTTTGGGGTCTCCTTTTTGCAGGCTGCTGGTTCATAGTTCCCATTGTTTTTGGTGTCTGTCCCCAGTGGCTAAGGTTGGTTCAGTGGGTTGTGTAGGCTTCCTGGTCAGGGGACTAGTGCCTGTGTTCTGGTGGATGAGGCTGGATCTTGTCTTTCTGGTGGGCAGGTCCATTTCTGGTGGTGTGTTTTTGGGGGTGTCTTTGACCTTATTATGATTTTAGACAGCCTCTCTGCTAATGGTTGGGGTTGTGTTCCTGTCTTGCTAGTTGTTTGGCATAGGGTGTCCAGCTCTGTAGCTTGCTGGTTGTTGAATGGAGCTGGGTCTTGGCATTGAGATGGAGATCTCTGGGAGATTTTCGCCATTTGATATTATGTGGAGCTGGGAGGTCTCTTGTGGACCAATGTCCTGAACTTGGCTCTCCCATCTCTGAGGCACAGCCGTGACACCTGGCTGGAGCAGCAAGAGGCTGTCATCCACACGGCTCAGAAAAAAGGGAGAAAAAGAAAGAAAGAAAGAAGTAGCTATAATAAAATAAAAAATAAAAATTATTAAAATAAAAAATAATTATTAAAAAAATTTTTAAAGTAATAAAAAAAAGAAAGAAAGAAAAGAGCAACCAAACCAAAAAACAAATCCACCAATGATAACAAGCGCTAAAACCTATAGTAGAGAAAAACCAAAAAGCCAAAAAAACGGACAGACAGAACCCTAGGACAAATGGTAAATGCAAAGCTATACAGACAAAATCACACACAGAAGTATACACATACACACTCACAAAAAGAGAAAAAGGGAAAACAATATATATATATCATTGCTCCCAAAGTCCACCACCTCAGTTTGGGATGATTTGTTGTCTCTTCAGGTATTCCACAGATGCAGGGTACATCAAGTTGAATTGTGGAGATTTAATCCGCTGCTCCTGAGGCTGCTGGGAAAGATTTCCCTTTCTCTTCTTTTTTTGCACAGCTCTTGGGGTTCAGCTTTGGTTGGCCCCACCTCTGCGTGTAGGTCACCTGAGGGCATCTGTTCCCACCCAGACCGGATAGGGTTACAGGAGCAGCTGCTTCGGCAGCTCTGGCTCACTCAGGCCGGGTGGAGGGAGGGGTATGGATGCGGGGTGAGCCTGCGGCAGCAGAGGCCAGTGTGACTTTGCACCAGCGTGAGGTGCCGTGTGTTCTCCTGCTGGATCATGGGACCCTGGCAGTGGCTGACTGCACAGGCTCCCGGGAGTGGAGGTATGGATAATGACCTGTGCTTGCACACAGGCTTCTTGGTGGCTGCAGCAGCTGCCTTAGCATCTCGTGCCCGTCTCTGGGGTCCGCGCTGTTAGCCGTGGCTCACGTCCGTCTCTGGAGCTCCTTTAAGCGGTGCTATTAATCCCCTCTCCTCGCGCACCGGGAAACAAAGAGGCAAATAAAAGTCTCTTGCTTCTTTGGCAGCTCCAGTCTTTTTCCGGACTCCCTCCCGGCTAGCTGTGGCACACTAGCCCCCTTCAGGCTGTGTTCACACAGCCAACCCCAGTCCTCTCTCTGGGATCCGACCTCCGAAGCCCGAGCCTCAGCTCCCAGCCCTGCCTGCCCCAGCGGGTGAGCAGACAAGCCTCTCGGCCTGGTGAGTGCTGGTTGGCACCGATCCTCTGTGTGGGAATCTCTCCACTTTGCCCTGTGCACCCCTATTGCTGTGCTCTCCTCTGTGGCTCCGAAGCTTCCTCCCTCTGCCACCCGCAGTCTCTGCCAACGAAGGGGCTTCCTAGTGTGTGGAAACCTTTCCTCCTTCACAGCTCCCTCCCATTGGTGCAGGTCCCGTCCCTATTCTTTTGTCTCTGTTTATTCTTTTTTCTTTTGCCCTACCCAGGTACGTGGGGGGTTTCTTGCCTTTTGGGAGGTCTGAGGTCTTCTGCCAGCGTTCAGTAGGTGTTCTGTAGGAGTTGTTCCACGTGTAGATGTATTTCTGATGTATCTGTGGGGAGGAAGGTGATCTCCGTGTCTTACTCTTCTGCCATCTTGAAGCTCCCAATTTTGTTTATCTTCTCAAAGAACCAACTATATGTTTTTAATATTATCTCCTTTCTAAGGCAGAATATACCAATATAAAATGTTAATAGATCTATCTCTATCACAGCTCCTATGATAATTAAAATAATTGGAAATAATACTAAGCATTTATTATGCTTACTAGTTATCAGGCCTTGTGCTAAACAGTTTACGTGTTTTGTATCCACTGAGCTCTAAATTTTATATTTAACTTACTACTTGACAATACCACTTGTATCACCTATAGGCATTTCAAACTTAACAGAACCAAAACAAAATATGATTTACTCCTGTACCTCTGATATTTTCCATCTTAGTAAATACCACTGGCCACCCAGTTGTAGAAATACATAGCACTCATCCTTGAATTTGTAATTTTATTCATATTCTATATCCAATCTCTCAGACAGCCCTGATGTTTCTGTCTCCAACATAAATATAAAATCTGCTTATTTCTCTCCAAATCCACTCTCACCATTTTAGTCCAAGTTGCCATCACTCTTCACTTTGGCCACTGTAATAGCCTCCTCCCAACTTTCACAGTTGTTCCCTAAATCCAGTGTACACAGAGATCAGAGTGACTTTTCCCCAATATTTGACTATGAAAAATTCAGCAAAGTTGAAATAATTTTTAGTGAACATATCTACCACCTAGATTCTACCTTTATCACTTTACTTATGCGTACTAGTTTGCTAGGGCAGCCATAACAAAATACCACAGTCTGAGTGGCTTAAACAACAAAAATGTATTTTCTCACAGTTTCAGAAGGCCAGAGGTTCAAAATCAAGGGTTAGTTTGTTGTGAGGCCTCTCCCTTGGCTTGGAGGTGGCTGCCTTCTGTCTGTCCTCACAGGGTTGTCCGTCAGTCTGTGTTGTCTGTTTCCTAATCTCCTCTTTTTATAAGGATACCACTCATATTGGATTAGGGCCCACTCATATAATCTTACTTTACCTTAATTGCCTCTTTAAAGGCCCTATCTCCAAATAAGGTCACATTCTGAGATACTAGGGGTTAGGATTTTATGAATTTTGAGGTGATACAATTCAGCACATAATACATATACTTGCTTTATTACATTTTTCTTTACCCATCTATCCTTCAATTCACCCATTAGTCCATCTTTTTGTTTTCTTGGCCTCACTGTGCAGCATGTGGGATCATAGTTCTGTGACCAGGGATTGAATCCGGGCCCCCTGCAGTGGAAGCGAGGAGTCTTATCCACTGGACCACCAGGGAAGTCCCTAGTCCATCTTAAGTTGGGTGCATTTCAAAGATATTGTAGATATCAGTATTCTTGCCGCTAAATACTTCAGTTTACATATAGTTAACTGGAGTTCAATATTTGAGTAGTTCTTTGTCTTGTTTGTTTTAATGTAAAATTTAATTCCTAAATTTTTATCTGCTGAGTTTTGGCTGTGTAACCCTAACCCTTATCAAGTATAACAGTAATCCCCCCTTCAGAAAGTTCCCTTCTACCCTCCCCAGGCAATCCCTGCTCCCACTCTCATCTCCAAGGAAACCACTGTTCTAAGTTTTTTCCACTGTAGGTTAGCTTTGCCTATTCCAGGATATCATATAAATGGAATCATGAGATATGTTGTTGCAGTATCAGTAATTCATTTCTTTTTGTTGCTGAGTAATAATCCACTTAAGAATATATTACAGTGTGTTTATAATTTAAAAAAATATTGATAGATATATGGACTGTTTCCAGTTTTGGGCTATTACGAATAAAACTGTTATGAATATTCTCAACACAAGCCTTTTTGTGAATGCATGTTTTCATTTGTTTTGGGTGAATATCTGGGGGTAGAATTGCTGGGTAGGTGTATGTTTACTTTTAAAGCAGAGTGATCTTTTAAAAATGTGTCAAATAATGTCACTCCTCTGTTTACAATATTCCAATGATTTCCGTTGCTCTTAGAATGAAATTCCTGCAAGTATAAAACCCAGAAAGACGGACTCCTTTCTCCTCAGCTCAATCTCCTGCTACTCCTGACTGCCTCCCCAGCCAGCGGGTCCCACTCCAGTCTTTTCCTCACACAAGCCAAGCGTGGTCCTGACTCACTTACATCCTTGCTGTTACCCCAGCCAAGAACTTTATTCTCCCAACCCATTACCTGACTGATTCCTGCTCATACTTCCAGTGTCAGCTTAAATGTTACCTTTTCAGAGAAAACTGAGTGTTAGAGAGGTTAAGTTATGCAGCTGGGAGAGCCGAAATGCAAATCCATGCAAACAGGCAATCTGACCCCAGAGCCCTTGCCCTAAGCATCTTAAAACACAAACCTTCCTTCAACTGTATGTCTTGTGATAGCTTCTTGCCTTGTCTCTCTCATCTACCATTCACAGTCTATTCCACTTCAGTCTGTTTTATTTTTTTCTTTGCTTTTTCTCTTCCCTGAAACTATTTCTACTAAGGTCACCCATGACCACCTAATTGTCAAATCTGGTGAAAATAGTTTTCAGGCCCCACGTGACTTTGCCTCTCTGCAGCATTTGGCACTGTTGATATTTCCTTTCCTTGATATGTTGCATTTGGCTTATATAAACATATCATTTCATGGTTCTCTCTGCTTCTATATCCCCACATTCTTGGGCTCTTTCAGGAGACCGAGAATTGCTGTTCCATTGCTTACCCTTCAGATGTTGGTGTTTCAAGGTTCTTCCCCAGGTCTCATTCTTGTTGCACTCTGCACATTCTCCCTGGGAGATCTCATCTACATCCATGGTTTCAATCACCAATTGCATATTGGTTTTCTTCTCAGCTAGATCCCTAGCCCAGATCTGTCCCTGAACTAGAGACCCATAACTTGAATACCAATTAAACTTCTCCAACTGCACGTCCCAAAGGAACTGTGTTAGTCTCCAAAGATGGGCTTGATGAAGTATGCTTCTCTATCTTCAAGCCCCATGGAGTCTCCACTCCTTGAATCTGGGATGACCCTGTGAGTCACTCTTCACCATGATATGGTTCCCAAGGCTATGTCCTTAGAAACCTTGCAGCTTTTGCCTAGGCTTTTTTTTTTTGGCTGTATGAGGGCCTCTCTCACTGTTGTGGCCTCTCCCGTTGTGGAGCACAGGCTCCGGACGTGCAGGCTCAGCGGCCATGGCTCACGGGCCCAGCCGCTGTGCGGCATGTGGGATCCTCCCGGATCAGGTCACGAACCTGTGTCCCCTGCATCGGCAGGCGGACTCTCAACCACTGTGCCAGCAGGGAAGCCCCTTGCCCAGGCTTCTTAAAATGCTTGCTCGTTGGACTCTATCTCTGGTCACCCAGCTATCTTGCTGAGAGAGGCTCAAGCTATATGGAGAAGCCACGTGTAGGTGGAAAGGCCCAGCTGAACTCCTATCCAAAAGGCAGCAACAATTGCCACCCATGTGAGTGAGCCACCTTGGACAACAAGCCCAACTGAGCCTTTAGAAGATTGCCGCCCAGCCAACAACTGACAGTAATTATCTGAGAGCCTACAAGCAAGAATTGCCCAGCTGAACACAGCTGACTCAGAACCGTGAGCAACCATCACAAATTATTATTTTAAAGTGCTGTTTTAGGATGGTTTGTTATGTAGCAATAGATTACAAGAACAGGCATCTCAAATGTAATATTCCCAAACTGAACAAACTGTCTTTTTCTTAAACTGGGCAGTCCTCTTACATTCCGTGTCCTGGTTAATGTCATAGGTTCTACCCTATCCTGAACCTAGAAGTTATCCTTTCCTTTTCTTCTGGATCAACTTCTACATCCACCCAGTTTCCCTCCCAGTTCTGTAAATTTTATCACTTAAATAGCTCCTGTTGTTCTCCTTTCCTCCCTTCCTGTTCCTATTCCCTTTGTCGGGCCCCTCACCATTTATCACCTGTACAGCTATCTGACTGTTTTCACTGGTCTCCTGCTCACTGACCCCTCTGCAATCCATTCTGTACTGTGCTGTTGGTCATCTTCCTGAAACGTAGATCTGAGCTTGGGTATAAAGACTTTCATGGCTCCAGTTGCTCTCAGGGTTAAGTAAGAACTTTAGCAGGGTACACAGATTCTTCATCATCCTGCATATTACCTCTTCACTTCCATTTGCTTCTGATGCTCCCTCGTGAAGACTCTGTCCCATTCATATTGACTGCCATTTCCCCCAGAAGGCCCTGACCTCTCATCTCTGGACCTTTGGATATATCTTTCTCTGTGCTATCCTGTGGTGGTTAAGAGCTCAGGCTCTGGTTCTCATTGTGCCTTTGACACTGCCTAGCTGTGTGATTTGGCCAAATTACTTGGTCTCTCTGTGTATCAGTTGCTAGAATGGAAATAATAATAGAGACTCTGTCATCTGGTCCTTGTGAGGATTAAAGAGATTGACACAGGTAAGAACATAGAACAGTGCTTAGCACATTGTAAACACATCAGTGCCTAACACAGCTGTAAGTGTTGGCTGCTGTTAGTACTTTTCCTTTCCCTGGAGTTCTGTCTTGGCCACCTGATCCTCTGCCTGTACTTATTTTCCCAGAAAATCAAGAGATCTTGACATATGTATGCCTTTCTCTCCCTGTCCTCATGCTTTGTAGATTTCTTTTTACTGTGCTTATCACCCTATGCATCAAATATTTAATTACTAGATAGAAGCTCTGGAACATACTCCTCAGTGCCTGGTACAGGACAGCAGCTCAATACATATTTGCTGTGTGAGTGATGGATGATCAAATAACCACATGGAAGAAACCAGGGCAGAAAATATTTTCAGTCAGCTTGAGGAAGTGAGAAGTATGGAAGAAATGAATAAAAGAAGTTGGGTTTTGATGAAAAACATTTTTTGTCAATAAAGCTCAGTTGTGGGGTATTGCAGCTCATTATTATTTTCTTTTCTTCCCAAGTCCATGTAAGTTGTACAGACAGTAATAAAAATTGCATCTTGAGCTTGTTACTGTATTGCTATTTGGTTAATCTTGTCTTCCTGCCCTGCTGCCCCCATCACTATAAGGGGTTAATACTCACAGAGGGGTCACAGTGCCCTTCTCATTTCTCTCACACACCCAATCATCCACATTATTCCCCAAATATGAGAAACCAAGCAGGTTTCTTCACCCAAGAAATAGCTAAGTCCTGGCTGCAATTCATTGCAAAGATGCCCAAGGAAAGTGCCTTGGAAGAAAAATGGCTTGCTCATGGCAAAGGGGACTCAAAAGCCAGAGCTTCTGACAAGTGTTATTGAGGGTGGTAAACATAAGAACTTGACCCCCTGAGATTTGAGACTGTGCCTACCGAGGAGAGGGAGAGATCTTATTCCGAGTAAGTTTATGAATGAATATGACACTAGTGAATGTGGTTTTAAGCTTTCAGAGGAAGGGAATATGTTGTTTTCTGCATCGGGAAATAATGATCCCTTCTGTGAGGACTCTCTCTTCTTGGTGGCTGTGAGCACTGGATTTGGGCAATCCAAGGGCTGGAGTGGAGTCCTGCTACTTATAAAATGTGTGTTTTTTGTGGAAGAGCATTCTTTCAGGATGCCTGCAGTTTACTGAGGGCTACTGCCCATGCTGCGATGCTCAGAGCAACTCTTTTGGTCCAACAGCTGTGCCCAGGGTAGGGTAACACTGGAACAGAGGCTTACACTGCAGTCTCTGTGAGAGGGGGATCAGGGTCCTTTCTTCAGCTGCAGCTCTTAGTGTTTTCAAAAGCAACTGTAGGGGTTCCTTCAGCACCTGAGAGGAAGAATTTTCCTTTTGTAGAAACTACAAAGAGTTCATACGACACAAAAATTTCTACAGCCTAGGGGAGAACCCCACTAGAAAAACAAAACTGCAACATATTTTATAATATTTATTTGAATAGGTGGGATTGTGTTCACTCAGTTTTTAAACAAATATTTATTGAACAATTACTGTGTGCCAGGTCCACCTTAGGAGCAGGAACTACTTCTTATTTATGTTTATGTCAACAGCACCTAATACAGTGCCTAGCCCATAATATGGGCCACGTGCTATATGCAATGCTGTTTCCCTCAGCCTGGCCAGAGCTCAGGGTATGGCTGATGTATGAGACTAGGTAATGGATCTCCTTTCTCTCCCTGAAGCTAACAAACCTCTCCTGAGATTTGAAGCTCCTGATTTTGGCTTCCTTAATCAACCAGGTCAACTAACTCAAGTCAGAGGGTCAGTGACTATTTGGATTGCTAAGATACTATTTAATGAGGATCTTTGTGACTAAGCTCCTAAAGTTGAACTTAAGCAAGTAACACTGGCTAAAAACCCTTGTTGGATAAACATTGCCAGTCCCTTGAAAATTCTGGGAGTTCCAGCTTGGGTGCTGACCTTTCTTTGTTGTTTATCTATTTGTTTAGCACAAGCATTTCTTAAGCTTCCAATGTGTACAGAATGTGGCCATGGGTTCTGGGAAATACAGTGAGCTATGATCCCTGTCTGCAAGTTGATCACAGTTTTAAGCGGGAATGCAATAAATGACATACTCAGACAGCTTAACCTTTTTAAACATAGAAAACGTTTATGGGCAAGAGGTTTCAGCAACTCCAGACACAGTCTTGCCCAATTATTTGGCCACGACATTGTCTTCAGTCACAGAGAAGAAAAGAAATTGTGGGAAGATTGTCAAACATGTGGAATTAACAGTATGTTCTTTCTAGCCTCTGGGCCTTTGTACATGCTGGTTCCTCCTCTGCCCACCTCCCACCCCTCTATCAAGCTAACTGAAACTCATATTTAAAATATCAACTACAGTTGAATCCTATGAGCCCCTGTTGACCAGCCTCTACACACACACCTACCTGCAGTAGTTGCCCCTCCTTTGCGGTCTCAATAGTGCACTATAATTCTTCCTTTTTGATGACATTAATACAAGCTACCGTGATTTCCTCTCAACTTCTCTGTACCCCTTCTCCCGCTAGATTGTAAATTCTGTGATTGTGGGGACCATATCTGTCTTGTTTACCATGATGTTTCTAGTGGCCAGCACCTAGTAGCCATTCAACAGCTACTTGCTGAATGCATGAATAAAATAACAAATGAACAGTAGAGCCAACATTAGAGTACAATTTTTATCTGCTGTTCAATTACTTTGTGCAGTAACTTCCTAGGTATTTTACGGATCTCCATTTCTGTGGGCTTATGCTGGCATAAATTTGTTGCAGTGATAATAGTGTTTCTTAAATGCCTGTTACCTGTAGGATTTAGTGCTCGTTACAGGAAGAAGGATAAGATGCTACTGATCTGAAGTCACAGGCCTGATACCTGTACAGCCCAGTTGGCTTGTCACCTGGAACTCTCTGCCTTAAATTGAGCTGCCTCTGCACCAGCCATTTTCATTCATTACAGTTGGCAAGTGGTCCAGAGGTGTGTGACATAGTAGGAGAGGGGGTATGAATAGGTTAGAACAAACTACAAAAAGAGATTCTAGAGATATGTGACCCACCAAATTCCTTTTCCACTGCAAATAAGACCCAAATCTACAGAAATCACAGGGAATATATTCCAGAAATAGAGCAGTAGAGGTGAAGGGGAAATAAGTGGTGGTATTTAATCTGAAGTGAAAGAATTTCATTTCAAAAAGCAAAATATGGTAAAATTTATGGTCAATTTTTGTTCTGAAGTGTCCCTTCTGAAGCTCACCAATATAAGTTTTCAATTTAGCTTCCTAAATCCAGTTTTTGCTCTGTTAGTTATCAGGGATTTTTTTTGACTAAACAATCCATGCATAACTCTGCACTCTGTCCCGCTGTTTTCTGACTTAAATTATGGTCATCCAGAAAGGATTTCTTTTTCATATTAAAGTCTGGCAGCTTAGAAATACGGTACCTCCCTCCTGATGTATCATATACTTCCCAGAATTTTGAAGATTAAGATAAATCATAAGTGAAATGACCCTAAACAGAGAACACAGAGGGCTGGTACATGTTTGCTGTAACCTTCCGAGAGAGCTCTTCATCTCGTTTACAAGTTCTTGAGAGGTTGCCTTCCGTACTGTGATGAATGAGCCATCCGGACTGCCAAACCTCCCACTGCTTTACTGTGCAGGAATTGTTTCCTCAGAGGTCCTGTGCATCTGGATTACCTTTTAATCACAGGCCATGCTATCTGCTGCATGTAAATAAAAAACATGCATGTTTCTAATCCTAGAGTTCAGGAGAGAATATATTTTTCATCATTTGGCAAATCAGGGAATTTTTTAGAGACACCAGAAGAAGGCACATTTCAGAAAGAATTAAAAGCACTTCTCGGGCTTCCTGGTGGCGCAGTGGTTGAGAGTCCGCCTGCCGATGCAGGGGACACGGATTCGTGCCCTGGTCTGGTAAGATCCCACATGCCATGGAGCGGCTGGGCCCATGAGCCATGGCGGCTGAGCCTGCGCACCCGGAGCCTGTGCTCTGCAACGGGAGAGACCACAACAGTGAGAGGCCCGCGTACCACACACACACACACACACACACAAAAGCACTTCTCTTAAAATGACCCAATTTCCCTCAAAAAAATTGTTGCTTAAAGTTGATGGGACATGCATTAAGAAATAAACTTTTCAATCTTGCCTGGGTAATGTGACCAGGGAATTAATTAGTCAATATCATGAAAGAGCCAACTTGCTAAATATAGCTGCTGTTTCTTAAAAATGTTATTTTTATCCATCAGAATAATAGCATTGTTATTAAGTGTCATTTAGGGTTTACTTTGTGAAAGAAACTCAGCTTAGATATAGGGAATCGAATATGAATATGACACAGCCCTGCCCTCGGTGTCCTTAAGTGGGAAGATAGAATACACCCATTTAAAAAAAGCCATACTCAGCATCAAGGGTTAAATGCTTTATAACTGATGATTGATAGCACAAGAATGACTAATTCCCATCTAGAAAGAGAAGACATGGGCTCTAGTTTTGTTTCCACCACTTATTAACTTTGTAAGCTGGGAATATTCACTTAAATTCTTTGAGTTTTCAATTTTTCAAAGGCTAAATGGAGATGATGTCTGCCCTACCATCCCCATAGGGTTGATGTGAGTTTCAAAGAAGCTAAGGTTTATGAAAGCACATAATAAATTATAACACTAGTGCCCTGATCTATGACATGATCATTTTCCTTCCTCTGTCTCCTCATAGAATGAGACTAACAAACTTCCTGTTTTGTCTTCTGTCTTAGCTTATGAAATCTCTGAAAGTTGTATTTTTGTGTGTGTGTATTACCACATCTTATTAACCTGAAGCATCAGAGCTAAACAGACATCTGGACTCCTAAGTAATATCCCAACACTTAATCTTGAAGACAACAATAGGTTGCACCAATTTCAGAAAAGTGTCAGTGTCACTGTCAATTTACAGTGGAGGAAACAGAGCATTCATTCATGCAATACCTATTCAACAAATGTTTATGAAGAGCCTTCCCTGAACCAGGGACCCTGCTATTAAGAAAAGGCAGGGAGCTCAGTTTTAACCTTGACCTTTGCTGTTAATTTCTTGGCATTGGGTAAATCATTCATCTTCCTGTCCTTTAATTTCCTCCTCTGCTAACTGAAGCACACAGCCAATATTATGCCTGAAAATATTGAAATATAGAGACAAAGAATAAAAAGGAAGGGTATGAAACCCCTTTGCATTCATTCAGCTATATGAGAGGGTGGTGAGTGTTACTCTTGAGAGTTATGAGAGCGGACAGTGTTAAGAACAATTTGTTGGTGGAAGCCACTGCGAGCATTGGGTGGATACAGGAATTTGAGTGAGTTGGGTAGCTGGGGAGGGAGTTGGGGTGAGTTAAGACTGCCAGCTTCCAGAAAGGGAGCTTCTGGGGTAATTATCAGAGATGAGCCAGGAGATAATGCTGCTTAGTGTTTAGGGAACTTTAAAATTAAAGTTGTTATGGGCCAAGGGAATTTTTGAGGGATAATGAGAGATCTCAAATTTTGTCAATAAGCCTGAAAGTAGATGATGGGTCTACACTAGATGATTTGGCACTTTTTTTCATCCTGGATTAGACAATTTTGTATGTGTGTGGTTTCTCAGCTTATTGTGAAACATATTAAACAGGGGAAAGCAGTGTTTAACTAAAAGATAAAGCGAGAACTCTGAGAACTCTGCATAATACTCTGTAACAACCTAAATGGGAAAAGAATTTGAAGAAGAATAGATACACGTATATGTATAACTGAATCACTGTGCTGTACACCTGAAACCAACACAACATTGTTAATCAACTGTACTCCAATATAAAATAAAAATTTTTTAAAAAGAAGTGAAAAAAATTAAAAAAAGTTAATGAAATAATATTCAAGATAGGAACCAAAATGGACTAAGGGGGCCTCCCGAGAGGAAGAAAACTAACATGCATTAAGTTCATGTGAAAGCTTGTGGAGCCCTGGGAACTTTCACATCCGTAAAACAGCCTCATCATAGCCACACAAGGTAGTTGTCATAAAGATCTGAAAACCGAGGCACAAAGAGAGTCAGCAACTTGTCTAAAGTCAGGAATGACTATGTTGTTGAGCTTGGGTTTGAGCTGTGGAGAGTGTGACATTATTCTTCTCTCGGAGACTCTGTCATAGACTCAGCACCCTTGGCATCATCACTTTATCATTAGAGAATGGTCTCTCTTGGAAAAGAGAGCCCCTTTCATACCACTGTCGCCATGTTAGCATTATCGAAAGATATTATTCCAGTGGGGGCACTTGCATTCAGGTGTAGGCACCTGTGGCTTCTATTGTGGTAACCTCTGGGGCTGGCGTTTCACAAAACCTGCTCACCCTGCTTAGTTAGTTAACCATGGGGGAAGGGGGAGGATCCTCAGTCCCACTGTCATTTGGAAAAATGTCCAGTGAAAGTAGGCTATCAACTTCCCAGAGGCAAATCTTTTTGAATATGCATAGTTTCACAGACTCAGAGAAATTCAGAGCTGAAGAGACCCGAGAGACAGAATTTTTGCCCTACGGGCACAGTCTAGGTTAGGCGAAAGCTAGGACAAGAGTTCATTTATGGCCTTCCCGTCCTGTCCTCCTGGACTCAACGTTTTCCTGTTTGTGGCACTGGGTGCATGATTAAGCTATTTAAATCATTCCCGAATTTGTAATTTATTAACCCAGGAATAGGGCATTTATCACTTGAATCATCCCAGAAGCATGTGTCAGAGTTACGGAGGGAAAGATTTATTCTAAAAATTCGGTGCTAAGCTATTTAAGGTGACTATCTTTGCCCACTCTGGGGACTTGTACATGCCTTACTGATCCCTGGACCGAGTTCTCTTAGCCCTAATGAACTTGGAAGTACCAGCCCCAAAGGTTCTGCTTGATGGTTCCCATCAAGAATAAAACTGAAAATAGGAACCCTCTGGTTGCTGACTAGGAGATAAACTTGCTTAAGCAGCCTGCTAAAAGCAGTGGATCATATGAAAAGCCACATGACAAACCAGAAATAATAGGAGCTTAAAAGATGCCAGTGTCAATGAGTAAGATTTCTTTAATCAGAGGATCTAGTTAAAGCAAATTCACCCACTCACAAGTTCTTAAGTGCCATTATCTTTTACCCTGAACCATTTCACTTGCCCTGATGTGGCAAATTAAGTGATTTAATTAACACAGAAATGTCAGCCTTTATTGACTAAACTAATTTCCATGTTTTTTGCTTTATTATTAATTCATTTATTTCTCTATTCAGCACATCTTTAAAACCTATTATATGCTAGGTGTAGAGCAAGATACAAATAATACTTTATGCAACTTTTTCTGGTTTCTCCAGTGTAATGCTATTTCTCCCTTTCCTGAAACCTAGTGGCTCTTTGTTTGCAGGTCTCCAAAGAGATTTATGATATTTTGCATTGTATTGTAGTAACCTGAAAACATGTCTTATCTTACTACTCAGAACTAAGACAATTGAAGACAGACATGACACTTTATGAATTTTTGTAATTTTCATGATACTTAAAGTAGTCTTGGCATAGGGTATATTCTCAGGATTATGAAATGAATGACTGAATATTTGTTGAATTGGATAAGAAGTGGATTCAATGTAGGCTAAGTTATGCTGCCTTAACAAACAACTCCCAGGTTTCAATAACTCACAACACAATGGTTTATTTCTCATTTGTGTTAATGTCCACTGTGAGTTAGGTGTACCTCTACTTTCCATCTTTTTTATTCTGGCATCTGGGCAAGAGGAGCAGCTAATTGGGACAAGCCTATCTTGTGGCAGGGGGACAAAAGAGATGACAGAAACACGTGATGGACCAGAAGTGGCATATATCACTTCTGCTCAAATTTAATTGGCCAAAGCCAGTCACGTAGCTAAAAGTCCCATGAAGGGCAGACAGTTATGATTCTTCCACAAAGACAGTAAATATTTGAGAATAATAATATAATCTCCCAGAGAAGCCATCCTTACTTTTAAGGAGTTTAAAATACAGTTGAGGAAGTAGCTAGACACAACCACAATTTTAAAATTGAAGTGTAAGCAACATTTTATAGATGTAAGAGGAAGGAGAGATTTCTGTTGACTGGGGTTGGTCATCGATTTCTGTTGACTTAATAGAGGATGCATCCTTCAGACTGGACACAAAAAGTAAGATTTTGTGAGAAGGAAACGGGGAAAGTTAGTCTAGATGAAGGAGAGTATTAGGAGACATATGAAGGTCCTCAAACAAAAGGTGTACTCAGGAAAAAAGTGGGTAGTACACTTTTGGTGGAGGGTAAGAAGCCACATAGAGAAATAATAGTGCATTCAAGTTCAGACTAAAGAAATTAGAATCTATTCAGCAGGATATGGCAAGCATTGGAGGTTTTGGAAGCTAATTAAAGGGGTTGGAGAGAAACTGAAGACATTTATAAGACTACTTGAAGTGCTCGCTTTGGCAACACATATACTGTAAGACTACTTGAAGAGTCTAGGCAGGAGATACTAAAGGGAGAACCAGGGCATTGTCACGTATAATGAAAAGGACAGAACATACATAGACAACCTTCACAGGAAATCAACAAAGCTTGAAAACTGATGGGTTTGGGGAGCAAAGGAGAGAGAGAGGAGAGCTACAGAGACAGAGACAGAGAGAGAGAGAGAGAGAGAGAGAGAAAGAGAGAGAGAGAGAGAGAGAGAGAGAGAGGAGTTGAAGATGACTGAAGAGTGGTGGTGTCATTAATGGAAAAATTAGAAAGAACTGACTTGTGAAATGGGAAAACAATAAGCTTTATTTTAGCTATGCTGAGTTTGAAGAATTTCACATAGAAATATTTAGCAGGCATATGGATCTATGGAATAGAGTTTAGGATTGTGATTATGATTGAAGATGTAGACATGTGGAACCCCCTAAAGAGATGACAGTTGAAACCATGGATGCAGGTGAGATTATCAAAGGGGAATATGGCTAAAAGGCAGAGTCTTGAAGGCTCCCCACGTGCAGGGTGTGCAAAGCTGAAGATAAACCTGGGAGGGAGCCTGAGGAGCACGGATAGGGAGAAGAGGGGCAGAGGACAGGAGAGCCCAGGAGCACTGTGCTGAGGCGGAGGAGGCAGAGGTCAACAGTGTCTAACACTTTTAGAGAGCTCCAGGAGGAAGAGAAAGTGGAAAGTGGTACTGGGCTTAGAGGAGGAAATTAGTGATGACGGATAAGGAAACAACTTCAGTGCAGAATGGGGATGTTCTTTTGAGATATATCATAATGAAAATTATAGACATTGAATGATGGAAGTGTAGTGGGAAGGAGTGGAATCAAGAGCACAATGAGTGGGCTACCCTCTTGAAAAGAAGATGGATATATTCTTTGACGGGAGGGCAGAAGGAGAATATACACTAAGAGAGGAAATCGTCAATGGGAAGGGGTGGCTTTAAGGTAGCTCTTATCACAGTAGAGAATAAGAAATCTGTTCATTCTTTGAAATTTAAAAATAATTATATTATTGAAAAATCAGGTTACATTTTTTAAACCATGTATATAAAATTAGTCACAGGAAGCAGAGGGGATCTTCCAAGTGACTATATTGAATTTATTTTTTACATATTTAATGTCCAGCAAGGGCTTGCCATATACTCATATGCAATAAATCATTTTGGGACTATGTTATTGGGCTACAGGATGGATAATTTTAGGAAAATATGTTTGTTGCCCAGAGCTTATTAATTGGTCCAAGTGTCCTTTTGATGGGAGAAGGGCATTTCTGGACTTTTATGAGGGCATATTAGAAAACTTTTCTTCCTACCAGTTTGAGGTTGTTGGTATTTCTTCAAAGTGACTGTGACCTTGGCAACCCACAGAGCTCTGGGGGGAAATAAGACCCAATCAGAGCATAATCTCATTATGCTAGGTTGCTGTCCGTGATATGAGGAAGAACTGGTGAACTTAGCAAAGAGGGATGTTTATAATATTTATTTCTTCATTCTTCATTCATCATTCACACTCATTCAACATTCTACAATATTTTCTGAGTACCAGCTGTGTGTCAGTTACTATTCTAAGTGCTGGAGACAGAGCCTCTCCACTCATGGAGACCACATTGCTGTGGACAAATAACAGTGTTACAAAAAGTCATGTAATGATGAACATTATAAAGAAAAAAATAAAGCAAGTTGAAAAGATAAAGAGTAAATTGAGGGTGAGGGAGTTGGGTGACTACTATTTCACATAAAACTGCCTTGGGAGGTCTCTGATGAGAAAACACTAAACAGAGATCTGAAAGATCTGGAGAAAGACGTCCTAGGAAGAGTGAACAAATGATGCTAAGACTATTCATTCTTGAGACAGGAACAAACTTGGCATGTTTTAGAAAGAGCAAGTTCTGTGTGGCAGCAGTAAAAAGAACAGGTGGAGAGCGATAGATATGAAGTTGGAAAGAGAGGCCAGATCATGTGGGGCCTGGAAGGCTTTTATTTTCAGTGTGATGAAAAATTGTTGGATGGGTTTGGAGCAAGAAACCAACATATTAGGGATTATGTTTTTAGAGGATCACTTTTTCTTTCTTTTTTAATTTTTTTGAATATTATCCTTTGTTTTATTAAAATTTATCTAATTATACATTTACAAAATTTAAGTTTTAATGATGTCTGTACTTAACAACTGGCTTAGAAAATTCTTGAAAACTTAACAATAAGCACTTGTCACCTCACACAAGCTGACTCTACCATGTCTTAGAGGATTGCTTTGACTGTTAACGTGGAAATAAACCATAAAAGGGCAAGACCTAAAGCAGAGAGACCAGGTAGGAAGCTGCTGCAGTAATCCAGCAAAAGAAGATGGAGGTTTGAATAAGCATGACAGTGGTGGTAACAAGGAGAGGTGGAAAGATTCCAGATGTATTTTAAATTTCTTAAAATAATAGCTTTATTGAGGTATAATTCACATACCATAACATTTGTTTTAATTGTACCCATTTAAAGTGTAAAATTCAGTCATTTTAGAGATAGACATGACAGGACTTGATAATGGAGTTGATTAAAAGTATGAGGTGAGGGACTTCCCTGGTTGGCACAGTGGTTAAGAATCCACCTGCCAATGCAGGGGACATGGGTTCGAGCCCTGGTCCAGGAAGATCCCACATGCCACGGAGCAACTAAGCCTGTGCACCACAACTACTGAGCCTGCGCTCTAGAGCCCATGAGTTATAACTACTGAAGCCTGCGTGCCTAGAGCCCATGCTCCACAACAGGAGAGGCCACCACAATGAGAAGCCCGTGCACCACAGCAAAGAGTAGCCTCCACTCGCTGCAACTAGAGAAAGCCTGTGTGCTCTGCAATGAAGACCCAATGCAGCCAAAAATAAATTTAAAAAAAATTAAAAAACAAAACAAAACCAAAAAAACCCAAAGTATGAAGGGAAGAGAGTCATCAAAGATTTCATTTGGTTAGGGAATATGCAACTTGATGGGCACTAGTGACATTTGCTGAGATGCAGAGAACTGAGGGGAAGAAAGCACCTTTATCCTTGGACTAGGAGATGACCTATAAGCACATAGAAAAATGCCTAGTATGTTGTAAATGTAAAATATATTGGCTACTTTTCCCCTACACACTTCCTCTCTATTTTTGGACAAAAAAGGCAAATCAGAAGTCCAGTTACTGAAATTAAGATATAGAGTCAGAGGGTTTCAGCAGGAAGACTGATCTGATGTTCAGAAATCCAACTGTGGATCTTTATATTTCCACTTTCTGGGGGCTGGAAAAGTCCATTAGTTATGGCAAAGGATTAATATCTCCTGGAAGCCAGATAGCAAATTATCATGTTGGATATTTTTAGTGGGCCATACAATGGCTTCCATTAGTATCTTTTTGTGGAAAAAGAATAAGAGCATACATCAGATGAAGTATTCTTGCTGCCCAATAAATCATTGACATGTAAAATTTGGTGATCTCCGTTGGGATTCCCCACCATTAATTCTACCATCCTGACTTTGTGATGTGCCAATAGCTTTTGTGAATTGTGTGTATTTATATAGTAAATTTATAAACAAATTTTAAGATTTATATATTCATGTACACATATATAAGACTTAGGCTTAACAGTAATAATTCACATTCATTACTAAAATTATGGATAAAACAACTGGAGAAGGGCCAAATGAGTTGGATGTGGACAGGGAAATTCAGAGATAAAATTTTTAATGGGAAGTACTTGGTTTGGATTCTTGCCTTATCCTGAACCTTGAGAATCATTTGTCTTAGTTGTCTACAGTTATGTAATTAAACACATTAACGCTTAGTGGCTTAAGACAGCAATTTCTTATTATCTCTCCTAGTTTTGTGAGTTGACTGAGTTTGTCTGGGCAGACTTCACTTGGGGTCTCTCGTGCAGTTGCTGTTGTAGAGCTGCTGAGTTGGAACCATGTGAAGGTTCAACTGGGCTGAGTGTCCAAGATGGCTTCTTCATCATATGTCTGTCATTTCTGAGCTCCTCCAAGTAGTCTTTCTTTCTAGCAAAGTATCTTGCACTTCTGACATGGCAGCTCAGGGCTCCAAGAGGCAGGACATGGAAACTTCCAGTCCTTACAAAGACCAAACCCAAAACTGACACAATGTCATCTCCACGATATCCTATTGGTTGAAGCACTCAGGGGAGAGCTCAGATTCTGAGTGGTGAAGGAATGGACTTCTCTTTAGATGGAGGTGTTGTGTGCATGTAAAAAGGGGGAAAGAATTGATGACAGCCATTTGGGAGATAAACTACATTTAATCAGCATTTAATCAGCTTGTAATCATTCTCCTCTCATGCAGGAATTGCCAAGCCTTTTACAAAAGACTATTTTTAAAAATATTAAATTTAAAAAATTTTTTCCAAAAAATTAATATTTAAAAAATAGTCTTTGAAATCAGGAAAGAAACTACACTAAATATCTGGTAACTAGCACTATATTAAGTCCATTCTGTAGTCAGAAAATCAGAGATTTCCAATTGTATGGTGTCATATAAGACTTATGCAACATCAGAAAATGATTTTGACATATCGTTCCTTACTTATTATTAACTCATTACATGCTACTCCTCAAGAAAATAGGTAAGCAGATTTAGATTCTCCTGCAACTCTTTGTTGGTTTTTAGGATCAACAATTTGATTACTCTTTGATTTTATTTTCAAGCCTAGACCTGTAGGCCAGTGGAAAGAATAATTTCCAGAATCATCCTGGTCATAACTTTTGGTCAATGTGATCTATTCAGTGTAACCATACAGAGGTCCCTAGATATAGACAACCATATGTGCCTTTGTCAATCATGTTCTGTGTAGCAGATCTAGAGTGCGGTTATACAAAATGGGAAACCAAACAAGGTGGAACAAGTCCAGAATGGACCAGGAGTTGAAATATCTGGGAGGAATCAGCAAGAGTTAGCAGGTATAACATCAGGAGTCAACCAGAAATATCGCCATGAGTTTCCAAAAAAGGGAGAAGGACCGGCAGCCCAAGCAGAACAAGAGCCAACATAAGAACTGAGCTGCAACCCAGGAGAAATTCCAACCTTAGGGTAGCAGCTAAACAGCCATATAGAAGCAGAGCAGTAAATTATTAACAAGCTGCTTTAAATACTTAATAACACAGAGATAGGGCAAAGCTAATAATGCAGGAAGCAGTAACTGAGAAAATACATTCATGAGTTGGACCAATAATTATTCAAGACAGGAAAGTCTTAAATTCAGCTACTCAACCCCTTCCCTCAAGAAATTTCCCTCAGACTGAACAAGAACCTGTAAAATCCATAACACCCCTAGGTTAAGGAATTCCCCATTCTTATTGTTATAAAGAGTTATTTCACACCCTCCTGTAATCATGAATTTTCAGTTAAACCCACGTAAATTGTTTGCGGGAGTGTTGGGCGTGTGGCACTCAATGAAGGTTAGTTCCCTCCCTGCCTTTCTTTTAGTGACAAAGTATGCAAGAGACTACTTAGCAAGAAGCAACTCTTGGCCCCATCTCCTGAAGGTAGAGCTGATCTTGTTTTGTAATCAACATGTTGACTATTCCCGATTTGTGGGTGTCACCCATGCAGCCAGCCACACGCTACTGATCAATTTGAATAAAATTATAGTCACCATAGTTTTCTGAATTGTGCATGTAGATTCCCACATAGGAACAAAGCTGATAATCATGAAGAGTGGTTGCCTACATAGTCTGCTCTGATCCAAATTCCTTTGAAGCAAAGTTAAATTGAGCCAAAAGAGGTTAAGGCGATCAGAAGGAAAAAAATTTGAGGGCCACACTGATCTCTACGATAAGGGCTTGGTAGAATTTTTTAGAAAAGGTCTAACATTGACTCTCTCATTTATTAAGATCTAAATAAAGATTCATATATAAAGGTGAAATGACCTCAGAATGAACACTTTCATGAGAATCCAAACTGTTGCATCCTGTATTAGCAGAAACTCTCAGCAGCACACCCTGATATAGAGGGCCAGTGATGAATACCGTAATTCACGTGAGGAATGACAAAAGCAGACGGTTTCCAGAACTGCCCAGTTAATCAAAAAGCCTGGAACTATTTCCAGGATGCTTTCTTTAAAAGTCTAGACGAAACCTCAAGATAACCTTTGTACAATTGTTCTAATGCCAATGGGATGTGAGAAGACAGTTAGAGATCCTCATTATCAAAGGCGTTTTACAGAGAATAAAGTGATTTGCAAAAGAAGACTAGGACAGAAAAGGTAAACACGAATCGTTTGTGTGTGGTGGTTGGGGGGAGGGTGGGGGAGGGCAAGGAAACCTTCAAGGGAAAGAAGAAACAGTTCTACAATGTGGAGGAAGTTGATCAGACTTCAGCTTCCCCAGAGAATAAGCATAATATAATTATTAACTTGTGCTTGGCACCAGATTTATTCCCTGTGCAAAGAATTAACTCAAACCTAGGAAAAACCCTAAGAGGGAGGGAGAAACATTTTATTTGAAAGTGGGTGCTGTGGATAAAATAATAATATTCTCACCAATGACTTCCAAGTGGAAGTTCCAAACCGTATAATGACCAATGGAAAACATAAAGCTAGATGAGAGCATTGTTTATTTCCCTGTGAAAAAGTATTCCTCAGTGATTACTTGGGGTCCAGATGGAGCTTCGTACTGCATCAAAGCTCTTATAGTTGGGTCTAATTGGAGCACTCTCATCTTTCCAAGAATTTTTAATGACCAGAATATTTGGAACTTTGGCATTTCCTGAGAGGCTCAAATAAATCACACAAATAATTCTCATTAGGCCCAGGTGCTATAGACACTCGTCATGAACGCCAAAGAAATCCCAGAGGTAAAATCCGTTGGTAGCAGTTTCTTTCCCAAATGAACATCGTTTTGTTGGGAGACACTGTTTCTGGGTAAAAGTTTTTGAAAGCTGTGCCCTAATCATCTGCAGTGCATCCAAATGGCTGGGGGAGCACTCAGGTTCATAACCCTCGTCTCTGGTTCAATTTCAAAACCCAGCTTCTTGGTTGCTATTTTGAAACCGTGGGAAAAGGTCAATTGAATCTCGGGGATGGTCATGGAGAAATCACAGCTTAAAAACAAAACACTGAAAAAATACTTAAGCATCTTGCAGAACCTCAAGAAGCCAATGCTTTTAAGAGAGAAGCTCCAGCCCCTGAGGCTTGACAGGTACATGGAAACCCAGAAGCAGTGTGGGGCTGGGGTCTGATTAACAATAGTTTAGGGTGCTCTCTTTATTGCTGCTGCCTGCAAAAGGGTTCTTGCACCAGCTATTTAGGGAGAGTAGTGGGTAAACTTTTCAGTCAGCATCATTTGTATGCTTCTAGAGAATGTACGAATATTAATAAGAGGTAGGGACAAAGACCTGTGAATGTTATAATGTAGAATTTGTCAAGCAGTTATTTTAGTGATTTAGAATTTATTTATTTAATATCTACTTGTGTCAAACACCTACTAAGTACCAGCAGTGTCATATGTACTGGGTGTGCGAGGCAGCCTCTAACCTCGTGGAGCTTACAGAACTGCTCTAAGACCAAATGTCTTCATTTTAGCAGTCAACCTCTCCTATGATTATCGTGAGGGTTAAATGAGGTCATGCATGTCAACATTTTTTACATCGTGTGACAAATAGCAAGCCCTCATTTTATATGTAGACATAGATGTTGACACAGACTTACGAAGGACAGGGTGCTGTGGCAGCACATAGCAGTAGTACATCTGTCAATTTGAGGAAAGGCCCCCCTGAGGAGATGAGTGCTAATGCAGGAATAAGTAGGAGAGCGCCTACAGAAGAGGAGGAGATGCCCTTCGGAAGCAGTGGTAGTACACGGGCACAGAAGTGAGAGGCAACTGGCAGTGATTCAGTATAGCTGGAGAGCAGAGTTGCAGCTGGGAAGTTCTAGGGGATGAGGTGGTAGGTGAATGTGGGCTGGTAAACCAGCTCTGGGGGCGTCGGCCGATTTCCATAGACTGTTCCTGTTGTGGCTGATATCAGCTTCCAACTACCAACTGGCATGCAAAATTCCTGGATTGTTAAAAATCAGCTCTGCGGCAGGTGAAAGTGACCTCCGGTGTACCCTGGTTGCTGGGTTAAGAGTTTGGATGGACTCTAGGGCAACAGGTAGCCCCTGACATGCTTTCAGCTGAGGAAACAGAGCATCAGGTCAGAGTTTTAGAAAGATCGCTCTGGCTTCAGTGAGGAGGGAAGAGGCAAGTCGGGAGGCTGGTGCAGGCCAGAAACTTAGTGGAATTGGGATGCAAGAAAAATATGGACTTAGAAGATATTGGAACAACAGCTGACTGACCAGATGTGGAGGCTTAGGAGGGGAGACCACCCAGGAAGTAAGTCTGGGATTTGGGTTTGGGGGACAGGGTGGACTCTGGCACCATTCTCTAAGAGAGGGAACTCAGAGAGCAGGAAATGTTTGAGAAGATGCAGACTCATTGACACGTTTGAACTTACTAGTTTTAGCTCTTCATCCAAGTGAGGATGTCCAGGAGGCAGCTAGCTCTCCATGTCTCAGCCCAGATCTGGAATGGAGATTGAGATTAGAAAATTATCTGCATAGCAATGGTACTCGAAGCTTTGTTAGTGCCTGAGGTTACCGAGGAACCTAGAACAGAACCTTGAGGACATCACTGTTTAAGGGACTGTGCCAAAGAAAAGGAACATAAAAGGGGCAAAGGGGAGTGGCTGGACTGTTAGGCGGAAAATCACAAGAAGGTGATGGTGCTATAGAGTCAGAAGTGAGACTTTCAAGGGGATGATATTTGGTGACATTAAACACTAATGACAAATCAATAAAGGCTGGAAAGCAGCTATTGGATTCAACTAGGAAGTTGTGAGTATTAGCCTTGGTAAGAGTAGATTTAGTGAATTCCATCTACAGCAAGTTGGGTTATGAATACAAGGTTGGAAAGTGGAGGAAGTGAATGCAGGAGACTGTTTCAAAAAGCGTGGCTGGTCAGGGAAGAGGAAAATTCGGGGTGGTGACTGGAGAGGAAAGTGGGATCTAGGACGAGTACACTGTTGTTTGTGTGTGAAAGGAGAGACATGTTTTAAAATGTGAATTATTTAGCAAACACTTCGTTAATACTTGCTGTAGATCAGGCACTGTTCTAAATGCTTTACACATATTCACTAATGTAATCCTCATAAAGCGAGATATTCTTATGATCTTCATTTCACAGACGGCAAAGAACTTGTGTAGGCCATGTGGCTATAAAAGGTGGAGTCAGGAATTGTCCATAGGCCACCTGATCCCAGAGTCTGTGCAGTTAATCATTGTCCAGTGGATCCCTTGCTACGTTCAGCAGACTGTGTGGATGGGAAGGAGTCGTTCATGGAGATGGATGAGGTAAAGGAGAGGGAGGTACAGGAGAGGGAGGTACAGGAGGTAGAGGAGAGGGAGGTAGAGGAGAGGGAGGTAGAGGAGAGGGAGGTAGAGGAGAGGCAGGTAGAGGAGAGGGAGGTACAGGAGGTAGAGGAGAGGGAGGTAGAGGAGAGGGAGGTACAGGGGAGGGAGGTAGAGGAGAGGGAGGTACAGGACAGGGAGGTAGAGGAGAGGGAGGTACAGGGGAGGGAGGTACAGGAGAGGGAGGTACAGGGGAGGGAGGTACAGGAGAGGGAAGAAAATTACAGGAGAGGGAGGTACTGGAGAGGGAGGAAAAGTAGTGGAATAAAGTACCTCCAGAAGTGTGAGGGGAATGGGGCCCCGAGCAAAAGTGGAGAGGTCAACCCTAAACAGGGAGGAATATTGAAATAGGAGAAAAAGAGATAGAAATTAAGGATACAGCTGCAGGTAAGTTTGTAGGTTTGGTGACAGGAAATAGAGGCATTTTTCAAAAGTGTGGATAGGAAATGGTCTGAAAGCAACAGTAGGGAGTAAGGAAGGTCCTGTTTTAATCTTCAGACCCCAGAGTTTTATATGGGATGTGAGAAAAGGAGCAGCTGTCACTCAAGAGGCTGATTGGTGTCTCAGGAAAGGGAGCTAAGTCTTACTTAAGGCAAAGAGGGAAGCTCCATGAAGATGTAGGGAGCTTTATCATGGGATGAGAGTGACGGAAGTTTCAGAGGAAAGATTTAGGAGGAGAAGAGGAATGGGGAGTTGTGATGAGAGGAGAGGATAGAGGCTTGCATCTTGGGTGGGGAATCAAGAATAACCAGGCCGTCTCTTCTGTGTATGCTGAGTTTCCCCAGCAGAGAGGACTCCAAGAAGTGAGGGGGAAGAGTGGGTGTGTGGGTAAGGAGAGGAGAGAGAGGAGAGGAGGAGAGGAAATGGTGGGAACGGGGGTGGTTCAGTAGTCAGGGCACCCTGGAGGGGTGGTATTTCCAAATGGGTCATCGTTCTGGAAGATGAAAAGACTGAAGGCTTTGGCAGAGGTCGATGTGGTTGGATCCACCTGTGAAAGTTCTTGAGAAAGGCTCATAGGAAGTCTCCTAGTGTGTGTGCGTGTGTGTGTGTGTGTGTGCACGCACATACATGCACTGATAAAATTTTTTCTATCTGGTGTCTTTGGCATTAAGAGTGGCAAGTCTTGTAACATTTTTTACCAACAGTACAATTCAATGGATGGATGTTTGGAATAGGCTGGCCGTATTACCTGTCAGGAGTGACAAGGGTTCCAGCAGCCCTGTCATCTGGCTCCAGAGTGTTACTCTTGACCACATCATTACACTGTGCCCCCAAATATCTTCAGCATACATCAGATAAGAGGAAAACTGCCTTATTATTATTAGAGAAACATTACAGACAAATAAAAGATAGGACAAAAAAATTCCTGAAAGAGAAATGAGCAAAAGATTTGAATGAGAACTTCACAAAGAAAGAAATGTGAATGACCAAGAAACATATGAAAAAATGCTGGCCCTTACTTATAATTAATGAAACACTTTTTCACCTATTGTATTTTCAAATATATAAAAAATGAATTCCACAGAGTGTACAGAGTGTTGATAGCTACTTCTAATGGAATACTATATAGCCATTAAAAGAATGAGAGCTGCATGCTGTGCTGTGGAAAGAACTCTGCAATGTATTGTTAAGAAGAAAGAAAAATGAAGGTTCAGAATAATATGCATATGAGATACTACTTTAAAAGTAAGGCTCTGTAGATGGATATATGTGTTTGTAAATGGTCAGAAAATGTTTAGCAGGTTATAGAAGAGATCATTACCATGTCTAACTCTGGAATTGGAGGCCTAAGGTGATATAGACCATGGGGATGGATAAAAACTCCTTTTAAAAATACATTTTGTTATGGAAAATTTTAATCATACACAGATAGAAAGAATGATACAATGAGCCCCCTGCCCATTTACCCATCACCTAAGTCCAACAATTATGAATATTACTTGATTATGTTATCCTTTTGTTCTGTTTGAAAAAAATATCATTGGTGTGTATTATTTTTATATAAAAAATCCAACATGATTTTCCCCAATGCTCTCACAACCAAAGGCTTGTTAGCCCAAACTCTAGTTTGCAGAAGCAGGAGAAGGCTTCAGAGACTAGGGATCTGGGGAGCTTTAGCCACGTTCCTCTTGAATTCTGTCAGCCGTGTAGCTAGAGGGACAGCTTACTTTATCCAGGTACTATAAAAAGATCCTTAATTTAAAAAGCAACATCAAAGGAAGACTGTCCACTCTCTAAGGGGAATTTAATTTGTTCACCACTGCCCACCCATACCCTTGGTCCATGTTTTTTTTTTTTTTTTTTGGTCCATGTTTTTAAGGAGGATTTTTTTTTTTTTTTTTGTGGTACGCGGGCTTCTCACTGCCGTGGCCTCTCCCATTGTGGAGCACAGGCTCCGGATGCGCAGGCTCAGCAACCATGGCCAACGGGCCCAGCCGCTCTGCAGCAAGTGGGATCTTCGCGGACAGGGGCACAAACCCGTGTCCCCTGCATCGGCAGGCGGACTCTCAACCACTGCGCCACCAGGGAAGCCCTAGTCCATGTTTTTATTAAGGGACAACTTGATTTATCCTGCAGCTTATTTTTATCTCTTTGTTAAGATTTACTTCATTTCCCACCAGAGCCCCAAATTAGGAAAACAGTACCTTCCTCTTCAGATTGGTGTGTCTTGGACAGCTGAGCAGCTGCTGCCAGGTGTTACCCTTGGTCATAGTGTCTGATGAATGTCTCATGCCAGAGGTGCAAGGGAGCTTAGAAAAGTACATAGATTCTCAGGCCCCATTTGGGATAGAGTGTGGAATTCTGCAGGCTGAAAAGGAGGATGCCTGCTCCCTGCATCCATCCATCATTTACTCAACGGCCATTCATTCCACATACCCTACCCTCTGCTAGGCTCTGTGCTAGAGTTAGGGTGATAAAGTTGAGCAGCACATGGCCCCTGCCCTTCGTGAGCTTATCAGGACTGGAAAGAAACTTTCAAGATTTACTCGGCTTCCTCTTTCTGGATTGCTTTTTCCTATCTTGTCTACTTATTCTTACTCATCCTTCAGAACTTAGTCACCAGTCACCAACTTTGATGAACAACAATTTACTGTTTCCTTTCTCAGGAACACCCTTCCTATCTTTTCCACCTAAACTTACTCATCCTGCAAAACTTGGGTCACTAGTCCCCATTGCTGTAGCCCTGCCTGACTCCTAGAATCCAGGCTAGTTACTGTGCTTATCAGGTTGCATTATAGAGTCTTACGTGTTTGCCCCCCTTTGGGGCAGAGCCTTTGATTCTCCAGTTTGTACACAGTACATGGCATGTATGTTCTTTGCATGAATGCATAAAGGAAGCATAATTTCTTTGGGTTTTATGCCTTTAGGGTCTCATAACCCATAGGTGCCTTCAAAGATAATCTCCTTGGTTAGGAGCCCCTCCATAGCTGCTCCTCCTTCTTTCTGTGTTCTTTCAAAACACAAATCTTATCTGAGAGGGCCCAAGTCTCCAAATAAAAGAGCAGATGTATGTCTGCAGTCCCAGCCCTAAGCAACTAAAATGTAACGTTTATCCCGTGAAAGAGACATTGGTGTTGGTTTCAAAACAATCGCTTGATCCTTTCCACTTCAAATATTTAAAAGTATAAGAAGAATTTGGAATTTACAAATATTATCATGTTTATAGTGTCCTGCTATGAGGTCTTTGGACAGCGTGAAAGTCATTGCTGGGCTTTTGTATGACTGTAGAACTCTTAAGAAAGACTGGGGAACATATGCCAGGTGAAGAATCATACTGAATAAGCACTAGACCAAGAGTCAGGGGACCTAGCTTCTCCTTCCCTTTTTTTTTTTTGCAGTACACGGGCGTCTCACTCTTGTGGCTTCTCCCGTTGTGGAGCACAGGCTCTGGACGCGCAGGCTCAGCGGCCATGGCTCATGGGTCCAGCTGCTCCGTGGCATGTGGGATCTTTGTGGACTGGGGCACGAACCCGTGTCCCCTGCATCAGCAGGCGGACTCTCAACCACTGCGCCACCAGGGAAGCCCTTCTCCTTCCTTTTGAGGCCTTAGTTTCTTCATTTGCAGAGAAGAAGAGGAAGAAGAAAAAGAAAGAGGAGGAGGAGGGGCGCAGTGAGAAGGAGGTGCCTGAGTGCTTTCAAGGGTTTCTTATGGCTTTAAGCTCAATGAATCCATGAGTCCATAATCCAGGACACAAATCTTTTCGGTAAATTGAAACAGCAAGTTAATTTTCTTATCTGATCTCCTCTTCTAAAAGTTCCCATTGAGACATGGGATAATATTGTAACATTCTTTTTTTCTGTTACTAGTCCTTTTCTGTGAATTGAGACATTTACAGGTAACAAGCAAGGAAGCAAGCAAAAAAAAACTCCCTGTGGGAAGTAGACTTCCAGAGAAAATTCCAATGTCCATTGTTTTTCTTGATTTCTTTTTGGCAAAGATATCTTAATTCTCATTACCAGTGCATATTTTGAATTTCATCCAATGGGAGAGGAGATTCCATATATATTTATAACTCCCCTGCTGACAGCTCCCATTATGGGCAGGAACCCAAGCTCTCTGGAGTCAGGTTGGCACCTGAGTTTCTGGGCTATGGAAATCCCAAAGGCTCCCGTGACCCTGCCTTTTGATACTACTGCCTTCCCAGCAACAGGACTGACATGGAACTTCTTTACTGTGCAGCTTTTTAAGTTTCAGTTTAAATTGTGCTTTAGCATCCATGGTTCTGCTAAAATAAATCAGCACTGCTAGTTGGTAAGTATCTTCTCAATTCAGATTTACAACGAATACCAAAGTGGGAGAGGTAAAAAGTGACCTCCACCCAAAAGGATATTAGAATAACTACTAATAATTACCATGTGCTGACTATATGCTGAGTTTTACCTCATTTCTCCCTCACACAGCACTGTGGGATAGGTACCATTATATGTCCCTTTTTTTTTTTAACATCTTTATTGGAGTATAATTGCTTTACAATGGTGTGTTAGTTTCTGCTGTATAACAAAGTGAATCAGCTATACATATACATATATCCCCGTATCTCCGCCCTCTTGCGTCTCCCTCCCACCCTCCAGATTCCATCCCTCTAAGTGGACACAAAGCACTGAGCTGATCTCCCTGTGCTATGCGGCTGCTTCCCACTAGCTATCTATTTTACCTTTGGTAGTGTATATATGTCCATGTCAATCTTTCACTTCGTCCCAGCTTCCCCTTCCCCTTCCCCATATCCTCAAGTCCATTCTCTGCATCTGCATCTTTATTCCTGTCCTGCCCCTAGGTTCTTCACAAGCATTTTTTTTTTTTTTAGATTCCATATATATGTGTTAGCATATGGTATTTGTTTTTCTTTTTCTGACTTACTTCACTCTGTATGACCGTCTCTAGGTCCATCCACCTCAATACAAATAACTCAATTTCGTTTCTTTTTATGGCTGAGTAATATTTCATTGTATATATGTGCCACAACTTCTTTACCCATTCATCTGTCGATGGACACATAGGTTGCTTCCATGTCCTGGCTATTGTAAATAGAGCTGCAGTGAACATTGTGGTACATGACTCTTTTTGAATTATGGTTTTCTCAGGGTATAGGCCCAGTAGTGGGATTGCTGGGTCATATGGAAGTTCTATTTTTAGTTTTTTAAGGACTGTCCATACTGTTCTCCATAGTGGTTGTATCAATTTACAGTCCCACCAACAGTACAAGGGAGTTCCCTTTTCTCCACACCCTCTCCAGCATTTATTGTTTGTAGATTTTTTAATGATGGCCATTCTGACTGGTGTGAGGTGATACCCCATTTTAGTTTTGATTTGCATTTCTTTAATGATTAGTGATGCTGAGCATCCTTTCATGTGTTTGTTGGCAATCTGTATATCTTCTTTGGAGAAATGTCTACTTAGGTCTTCTGCCTATTTTTGGATTGGGCAGTTTGTTTTTTGATATTGAGCTGCATGAGCTGCCTGTATATTTTGGAGATTAATCCTTTGTCAGTTGCTTTGTTTGCAAATATTTTCTCCCATTCTGCAGGTTGTCTTTTCCTCTTGTTTATGGCTTCCTTTGTGGTACAAAAGCTTTTAAGTTTCATTAGATCCCATTTGTTTATTTATGGTTTTATTTCCACTTCTCTAGGAGGTGGGTTGAAAAGGATCTTGCTGTGATGTATGTCATAGCGTGTTCTGCCTATGTTTTCCTCTAAGACTTTGATAGTGTCTGGCCCTACGTTTAGGCCTTTAATCCATTTTGAATTTATTTTTGTGTATGGTGTTAGGGAGTGTTCTAATTTCATTCTTTTACATTTAGCTGTCCAGTTTTCCCAGCACCACTTATTGAAGAGGCTGTCTTTTCTCCATTGTATATTCTTGCCTCCTTTATCAAAAATAAGGTGACCATATGTGTGTGGGTTTATCTCTGGGCTTTCTATCCTGTTCCATTGATCTATATGTCTGATTTTGTGCCAGTACCATATTGTCTTGATTACTGTAGCTTTGTAGTATAGTCTGAAGTCAGGGAGCCTGATTCCTCCAGCTCCGCTTTTCTTTCTCAAGATTGCCTTGGTTAATCGGGGTCTTTTGTGTTTCCATACAAATTGTGAAATTTTTTGTTCTAGTTCTGTGAAAAATGCCATTGGTAGTTTGATAGGGATTGCATTGAATCTGTAGATTGCTTTGAGTAGTATAGTCATTTTCACAGTGTTGATTCTTCCAATCCAAGAACATGGTATATATCTCCATCTGTTGGTATCATCTTTAATTTCTTTCATCAGTGTCTTATCGTTTTCTGCATACAGGTCTTTTGTCTCCTTAGGTAGGTTTACTCCGAGGTAGTTTTTTCTTCTTGTTGCAATGGTAAATGGGAGTGTTTCCATAATTTCTCTTTCAGATATTTCATCATTAATGTATAGGAATGCAAGAGATTTCTGTGCATTAATTTTATATCCTGCTACTTTACCAAATTCATTGATTAGCTCTAGTAGTTTTCTGGTAGCATCTTTAGGATTCTGTATGTATAGTGTCATGTGATCTGCAAACAGTGACAGCTTTACTTCTTCTTTTCCGATTTGTATTCTTTTCATTTCTTTTTCTTCTCTGATTGCTGTGGCTAAAACTTCCACAACTATGTTGTATAGTAGTGCTGAGAGTGGGCAACAATATCTTGTTCCTGATCTTAGTGGAAATGGCTTCAGTCTTTTATCATTGAGAACGATGTTAGCTGTGGGTTTGTCATATATGGCCTTTATTATGTTGAGGTATGTTCCTTTTATGCCTACTTTCTGGAGGGTTTTTATCATAAATGGTGTTGAGTTTTGTCAAAAGCTTTTTCTGCATGTATTGAGATGATCATATGGTTTTTCTCCTTCAATTTGATAGTATGTTTTATCACATTGATTGATTTGCATATATTGAAGAATCCTTGCATTCCTGGGTTAAACCCCACTTGATCATGGTGTATGATCCTTTGAATGTGCTGTTGGATTCTGTTTGCTGGTATTTTGTTGAGGATTTTTGCATCTATTTTCATCAGTGATATTGGTCTGTAATTTTCTTCGTTTGTGACATCTTTGTCTGGTTTTGGTATCAGTGTGATGGTGGCCACATAGAATGAGTTTGGGAGTGTTCTTCCCTCTGCTATATTTGGGAAGAGTTTGAGATGGATCAGTGTTAGCTCTTCTCTAAATGTTTGATAGAATTCACCTGTGAAGCCATCTGGTCCTTGACTTTTGTTTGTTGGAAGAGTTTTAATCACAGTGTCAATTTCAGTACTTGTTATTGGTCTGTTTATATTTTCTAGTTCTTCCTGGTTCAGTCTTGGAATGCAAAATGAGAAGACAGAGAAATACACAGCAGATGAAGGAGCAATGTAAAAACCCACCAGACCAAACAAATGAAGAGGAAATAGGCAGTCACCTGAAAAAGGATTCAGAGTAATGATAGTAAAGATATCCAATATCTTGGAAATAGAATGGAGAAAATGCAAGAAACATTTAAAAAGAACATAGAAGAACTAAGGAGCAAACAAACAATGATGAACAACACAATAAATGAAATTAAAAATTCTCTAGAAGGAATCAATAGCAGAATAACTGAGGGAGAAGAATGGATAAGTGACCTAGAAGATAAAAGAGTTGAAATAATTACCACAAAGCAGAATAAAGAAAAAAGAATGAAAAGCATTGAGGACAGTCTCAGAGACCTCTGGGACAACATTCAATGCACCAATAATCGAAATATAGGAATCCCAAAAGAAGAAAAGCAAAAAAAAGGGACTGAGAAACTATTTGGAGAGATTATAGTTGAAAACTTCCTTAATATGGGAAAGTTCAGTGCTTTTCTAAGAAATTGTCCATTTCTTCCAGGTTGTCCATTTTATTGGCATAGAGTTGCTTGTAGTAATCTCTAATGATCCTTTGTATTTCTGCAGTGTCAGTTGTTACTTCTCCTTTTTCATTTCTAGTTCTATTGATTTTAGTCTTCTCCCTTTTTTTCTTGATGCGTCTGGCTTGTGGTTTATCAATTTTGTTTATCTTCTCAAAGAACCAGCTTTTAGTTTTATTGATCTTTGTTATTGTTTCCTTCATTCCTTTTTCATTTATTTCTGCTCATTTCTTTATGATTTCTTTCCTTCTGCTGACTTCAGGGTTTTTTTGTTCTTCTTTCTCTAATTGCTTTACGTGTAAGGTTATGTTGTTTATTTGACATGTTTCTTGTTTCTTGAGGTAGGATTGTATTGCTATAAACTTCCCTCTTAGAACTGCTTTTGCTGCATCCTATAGGTTTTCAGTCGTTGTGTTTTCATTGTCATTTGTTTCTAGGTATTTTTTGATTTCCTCTTTGATTTCTTCAGTGAACTCTTGGTTATTTAATAGTGTATTGTTTAGCCTCCATGTCTTTGTATTTTTCACAGATTTTTTTCTATAATTGATATCTAGTCTCATAGCATTGTGGTCAGAAAAGATACTTGATATGATTTCAATTTTCTTATATTTACCAAGGCTTTATTTGTGACCCAAGATATGGTCCATCCTGGAGAAAGTTCCTTGAGCACTTGAGAAGTATATTCTGTTGTTTTTGGATGGAATGTCAATTAAGTCCATCTTGTTTGATGTATCATTTAAAACTTGCATTTCCTTATTTATTTTCTTTTTGGATGATCACTACAATGGTGAAACTGGGGTCTTAATGTCCCCTACTATGATTGTGTTACTGTCGATTTCCCCTTTTATGGCTGTTACCATTTGCCTTATGTATTGAGGTGCTCCTATGTTGGGTGCATAAATATTTACAATTGTTATATCGTCTTCTTGGATTGATCCCTTGATCATTATGTAGTGTCCTTCTTTGTCTCTTGTAATAATCTTTATTTTTAAAGTCTATTTTGTCTGATATGAGTATTGCTACTCCAGCTTTTTCTGATTTCCATTTGCATGGAATATCTTTTTCCATCCTCTCACTTTCAGTCTGTATGTGTCCTTAGGTCTGAAGTGGGTCTCTTGTAGACAGCATATATATGGGTCTTGTTTTTGTATCCATTCAGCCAGTCTACGTCTTTTGGTTGGAGGCTTTAATCCATTTAAATTTAAGGTAGTTATCAATATGTATGTACATATTACCATTTTCTTGTTTTGGGTTTTTTTATTGTAGGTCTTTTCATTGTCTTGTGTTTCCTGCCTAGAGAATTTCCTTTAGTATTTGTTGTAAAGCTGGTTTGGTGGTGCTGAATTCTCTTAGCTTTTGCTTGTCTGTAAAGGCTTTAATTTCTCTGTCAAAGCTGAATGAGATCCTTGCTGGTTAGACTAGTCTTGGTTGTAGGTTTTTCTACTTCATCACTTTAAATATGTCCTGCCACTCCCTTCTGGCTTGCAGAGTTTCTACTGAAAGATCAGCTGTTAACCTTATGGGGATTCCCTTGTATGTTTTTTCTTGCTTTTCCCTTGTTGCTTTTAATATTTTTTCTTTTATTTAATTTTTTCTTTTTTCTTTTGTGGTACGTGGACCTCTCACTGTTATGGCCTCTCCCATTGCAGAGCACAGGCTCTGGACGTGCAGGTTCAGTGGCCATGGTTCACAGGCCCAGCCGCTCCATGGCATGTGGGATCTTCCTGGACTAGGGCATGAACCCGTGTCCCCTGTTTCGGCAGGCAGACTCTCAACCACTGCGCTACCAGGGAAGCCCTCTTTTATTTAATTTTTGATAGTTTGATTAATATGTGTCTTGGCGTGTTTCTCCTTGGCTTTATCCTATATGGGACTCTCTGTGCTTCCCGGACTTGATTGACTCTTTCCTTTCCCATATTAAGGAAGTTTTCAACTATAATCTCTCCAAATAGTTTCTCAGTCCCTTTTTTTTGCTTTTCTTCTTTTGGGATTCCTATATTTCGATTATTGGTGCATTGAATGTTGTCCCAGAGGTCTCTGAGACTGTCCTCAATGCTTTTCATTCTTTTTTCTTTATTCTGCTTTGTGGTAATTATTTCAACTCTTTTATCTTCTAGGTCACTTATCCATTCTTCTCCCTCAGTTATTCTGCTATTGATTCCTTCTAGAGAATTTTTAATTTCATTTATTGTGTTGTTCATCATTGTTTGTTTGCTCCTTAGTTCTTCTATGTTCTTTTTAAATGTTTCTTGCATTTTCTCCATTCTATTTCCAAGATATTGGATATCTTTACTATCATTACTCTGAATCCTTTTTCAGGTGACTGCCTATTTCCTCTTCATTTGTTTGGTCTGGTGGGTTTTTACATTGCTCCTTCATCTGCTGTGTATTTCTCTGTCTTCTCATTTTGCATAATTTATTGTGCTTGGGGTCTCGTTTTCGCAGGCTGCAGGTTCATAGTTCTCATTGTTTTTGGTGTCTGCCCCCAGTGGCTACAGTTGGTTCAGTGGGTTGTGTAGGCTTCCTGGTGGAGGGGACTGGTGCCTGTGTTCTGTTGGGCAGGACCACATCTGGTTGTGTGTTTTGTGGTGTCTGTGAACTTAATATGATTTTAAGCAGCCTCTCTGCTAATGGGTGGGGTTGTGTTCCTGTCTTGCTAGTTGTTTGGCATAGGGTGTCCAGCACTGTAGCTTGCTGGTCATTGAGTTGAGCCAGTTTCGCGTTGAGATGGAGATCTCTGAGAGAGCTTTCATTGTTTGATATTACGTGGGGCCGGGAGGTCTCTGGTGGTCCAATGTCCTAAACTTGGCTCTCCCACCTCACAGGCACAGGCTTGACCCCCGGCTGGAGCACCAAGACCTTGTCAGCCACACAGCTTTTGGGAAGTCTGAGGTCTTCTGCCAGCATTCAGTAGGTGTTCTGTAGGAGCTGTTCCTCATATCGATGTATTTTTGATGTGCTTGTGGAGAGGAAGGTGATCTCTACCTCTTACTCCTCTGCCATCTTGAAGCTAAATTGTGCCCCATTTTATTAATGAAGAAACTGAGTTTCAAAGAATTTAATATTGAGCCTAAGATTCCTCAGTCTACCAAATTTGTGTTCAGATCCAGAACATCTGACCCCACAGTCTGTGCATATAACCGCTATGCTATACTGTTTCTCAAGAACTGGATATGTATGCTATCAGAACTGGGAGACCGTTCTCAGCAGAACCACTGATATAAGGTTTTTAATGGATTCCAAAATGATAATAGAAGCTAATTATCAGTACATCTCCTGAGTTAGCCACAAGAAAAATCTTGGATATTACAGAAATAGAAGTCTTTATTAAATAAAGGATAAGTTTAAGAAACATCCACTGCATATCCAGGATACAATTAATCCAAGATAAATTAATAAATTGAATTAATTAAGGTAAATGACTTCAGGTGTTATAACAACTGCTCCCACACATCAGTGGCTTAGCACAAGAAACATTTATTACTCCCAGTTCAATGTGGTTGGGAGGTGGGCTCTGGTCCACACAGTAATTCAGGGCAGGATCTGGACTAGGGTGAGGCAAGCAGGGTGCTCATCTCAAGTACCAAATTTAAGGGAGTAACTCAGTAATCAAGATAAATAATATTTTAATGCAATATTTTGGAAAAATAAAAACTGATGCAAAAAATATTCATGATGAGCAAAGTATTGAAAATTTAAACTAAGACAGGAGCCAACAGAGCTGGGATAAGGGTGAGGTGATTCAGCCTGGGTAGTGCTGGCTAATTAAAGACAAATTTTAAATATTCAACTAAAAGTAGAATGACCTTGACTCAGAAAATGTAGTTTCATAGGTGTGAGCAAAACAAAAGCATGCATTATTGCTCCCTCCCACCATGCCTAGAACCATGGAAAAGGGGAAAAAATGTCTCCAGATGAGTGGGGGAGCAAACATCACATTTTCCCATCATTCCAGGTAAGTGATGGAGCACAAGGATGCAGAGACTGGAGTGAGCTTCACTTTAGCAACCATAGGACCCCAAGGAACTGGGTTTGCTCATCCAGACTGGGAGGAACATCTCCTCCACTAATGGGCTTTAGTTGGTGGCTGCCCTGATAAACAGCTCCAAAGAGCCTTTGGTTAAGGGACTTACTGAGGTAGTTATTATTGTCACGAGGAACAAGATACCCAGTAACCATCTTAAATAATACTGCTAAGAACCAACAATTACCTTACAGTTTGAATAATATTTATACCCAAATATAAACTGTTAAATGGCAGACAAGTCATTATCCCCCTTTTAATGCAAGACAATCAGACTTCAATTAATTTGAAGCATAGTCTGCTGGTTCTAGAGAGGAAGCTAAAGTGGCAGCTGCAGGCGGGTCTGAGACTCAAGAAGATAGTCCTGGTCACCCTATGAGGACACCCTTCCTCAGACAGGTCTTCCCACCAGTCACGGCCACATGACTGTATTTTATTTTCTTCATGGCACTTCTCCCACTCTGACATTTTCTTCTTTAGTTGTTAACTTGTTTACTGTCTGTTCTTATGGCAAGCCTACCCCATTGAGAATACCAGATCAGGGACCTTGTCTTTCTCGTTCACCTCAGTACTCCCAGCACACAGAACAGTGCCTGGCATGCAGAACAGTGCCTGGCATACAGGTGATTATTGGAATGAATAAACAAGGAATTTGGAGCCAATCTATTTGTTCTGCCTGGACTGCTCTTCCTTCACAAAATTCTTCCACAGTGATTAGTGCATGAACAGACACTCAATATGTGATAGCTATAATTACTGTTATTGGGTGTGTGTGGGGGGTGGTTTACATATGGACCACTGGCTTGTAAGGAAGGATACTCACAGTACCACACTTAGGCTTTTGATGCTGTAAGAGAAACTCGATTTGCACTATGCCATTATAATAAGTTTTACATATATAACTCCACATCAACAAACACTCTTATTTTATTTTTTAAAATTTTATTGAAGTATAGTTGATTTAGAATGTTGTGTCAATTTCCACTGTACAGCAAAGTGACTCAGTATACATATACATATATTCTTTTTCATATTCTTTTCCATTATGGTTTATCATAGGATATTGAATATAGTTACCTGTGCTCTACAGTAGGACCTCGTTGTTTATCCATCCTGTGCATACTAGAACAAACACTCATATTTTAAAACCACCACATTTTCTAGGAATTTCTATGATTCTTGATGGATAATGAACATGAAAAGAATTCTGGTAAAGTGGCCATATGATGGCAGCTTTCATAAATGTTAAACACTCAATATTGATGGATCATTATACACACACACACACTCGTGCACACACACACACATATACATACATACTCAGGATAGATAGACAGATAGGTAGATCGATATATACATACATATATACATGACTATAGGTAGATGTGTATGTTTCCTGACACATATAACTCACATGATATTAACATTCACAGCGGAGTTCTTGTCGGTCAAGTTCTATCAAGCAGCACTTATCAACTAAATGGCTTAGAATAATTTATGATCCAAGTTCAAGGAACTGCAACTGGTTCAACATATTAATGACCCATATTAAAATTCATGTATTTCATCAAACTGGGTACATTTTTAGATATTTGGTCATATGACTCTGTTCAGTATCAGATGATATGATTAATTTATAAGAATTCACAGTAAATTCACACTGTATTGATTTGGAGCTAACTCCATATTTTAACATTCTCCACATTTTAACATTTTAAAACTACCTGTATTTTAACATCCCTGAAATCAAGACGTTTTATAATTAACATCTTATAAATATAGTATTTCTTTTTTTTCTAAAAGCTGTTATTAAAGTAATGGTGTGTCTTCCCATCAGTGGCAACTTAGAATCAAGAAAGTGGTATTTGTATGAAACATGATAGATAGGTTTATAATCTTAACATATTGAGAACTCATACAAAATGATAATTAATGCAGTAAGACCTTGAGAGATAATTGGGCAAAGGACATGAACCTCCCATTCACATAAGAAAATTGTAACTAACCGGAAAATGTAAACGTCCTTACTAGTACTCAAATAAATGCTAATTAAAACAAAAAGGAAACTACATTTCTGTCTTTTAGATTAGCAAAGAAAATTTTTTTAAAAATCCAGTGCTAATTAGAGTGAAATAGAATGGGCATCAAATTTTGGTGGTATATTGGTACAAAATTTCTGGAAAGCAATTTGGCTGTATATATTAAAATTCTTAGTGTTCACACCCTATTTGTTCTTCTGGAATGTATTACAAGAGAACAATCAGAAATAGGTCAAAAATTTATTTACAAATAAGTGAAAAAAAGTCAAGATTCTAAATTTACATGCTATATTTCAGTTGTGTAAGGAATTCAGAAAAAAAAGATGATATTCTACTTGTGTGTACTTTACAAATAAATGCTTATTATTTTAATAACCAGAAAAAAATTTAAAATCTGAAAGGAAAGAAAATGACCATAGGATGTTCTGACAGAATTTCTATTTCTCCCCAAAGGAAAAGAAGGAAAATTTCTTACCACAAAGTTTATCCTTGTATAAGACTTATCATCAAAAACTACATGTCTGGGACTTTTACACTTTTGTGTGGCACGATATTTCAAGATTTGTTAGATTCAGATGACTCCAAAGTCTTAGTCCTTGAATTTAAAATTTTCAGGATAATTGTTTTGAAGCTTGTTATTGTAATTATTTGATTCTTTTTTCAAACGCTGGCAGCTCACTGGTTAAACTTACCCTGTTAAGTATCGTCTTCCTGGATGAGGAAGTTTTCAATGTCCTCACTAAAGATGGTATTAGTCAGCTGTTTATTATCTCTTGCAAATAATAGTCAGATATGGTTTCCATAATGTAAATATTTATTTACCCAGAAATACAACAGAGACTATATGCGGCTAATTAACAGTTGTGTAAGAAGAACATTGCAAAATTTCCTTTTAATAAGACTCCTATGTCCATCCAATTCAATTCTACCTCAGCACGGAAGAGTCTCCCAGAGGTCTTTGGCTGTCTTCTCTTCTCCCTACTTCTCAGCCTCATCTGCAATCTTGAAATTTTAGTTTTGCTTCCATATTCTTTAAAAAAACAGCAACAAAATGCCTTGACTTGAGCCTTTGATATCAGAAAGAAAATAACCAGTTAAAACAGTTACTAAATTTACATACAATGTATCTTCTGTATTTCAATAACTTCCTTCTTATTTTATTTACAGTTTCCTGTATTTATACTTTGGGTATTTTATTTAGGTATGCTGATGTAATGCGTATCATTCAGGCCCTCAAGTATCTTGCAGGGTAGTTAAGGGTGGTAGGGCTGTGGGGCAGGTATATTATCAGCAATTATAGTTTAAGGTGAAGAGTATCATCCATTCTTTTATCCAACATAAGTTTATTGAGTGTGTGCCATTAGCCAGAGAGAGTTCTGGGCATTGGAATATAGTGAGGTATAAGGCATAGACTTTGCTCCCTGAGTAGGAGGGTAACTGGACATTCTAAAAACATGGAAGAGAGGTGGGCTTCCATTAATTGCTGATCCACAATAATCTCAGTTTCTTTTCCCCTCAACCCATATTCTCATTCCTAAACTCTGGCCAAGTGAATTTCTCATTCAGGTCAGGGGTGAAAACTGGAACTTGATTTGTTTTGAAACTTTCCTTGTAATTCTGATATGCAGTCAAGTTTTAGAACCACTACAATGAATAAACAGCCATAACCATCTCACTCAGAAGCAGGTGAAATTATTGAAAGCAGCAGAAAAACATTTTCTTGACTCATCTTTTTCCACAACATCTTGCTGCTGTTAGAATTTTGGTTTAGAATGTAAAATCATTAATGGTATTTTCTCTAACTCTGTTTGACTCTATAGATAAGACTCTCTTGTGCTCTTCCGGATGATTCTTGGCTTTGATAAGTTATTGAATTAATAGTCAGCTGAAGTTGTTTCTTTTGTTCTCATTTGAACTTTTCTTCTTATAAAAATGATGCTGCAATCTAGTGTCATCTTGTTCGTCTGCTTGGGGCAAGCCAGTGACTCTTATAGTTTCACAGATGTGCCACGCTTTCTTGCCTCTGGGTCTTTGAACATGCTATTCCCTTTTGCATTCATTGGCTCATTTGTATTCAGATATCAAGTGTGAAAACATAATTAACTTTTACACATATGATATCTCAAAAGATGTAATTTCCATGCATCCTGTCATAGAAAGCTATTGATGATGGGTAAATCTAGATAGAGGAAGACAAACTTGGGAAACAGCTAGCTAAGGAATAGCAGCCAAGAGAAGGAAGTCCCAGGATGACATTGGGCAGAAGGATGCAGAAATCCAGAGGGGAGAACCCTAGGGGAAAGAAAAGAGCTCTTGAAAAATAACACAGACAAATATTTAACAAATATGATGGAGTAATTAGTCATATAGAAACCTTTGCAAATGATAAAAGAAAGCAAAACAGAAGGTTGTTAACAAAGGAAAATGTAATTCTTGCATACAGTGGCTGAGCAGTGAATAATATTTACATTATCTTTGTAATATGCCCATTGATTATTTCTTTTACCATTGTGATATACCTTTAGTGGGACAAGGGGAGAGGAGAGCTGAGTGTGTGAGCAGTGGTGGTGTAAGGGCATTAAATCCTCCACTGATGCAAAAAGTCAACAGGGAAGATGTAAATTTGATAAATCAAAAAATAATAGGCACATGGGAAAGTAATATGGAAAAACTGCCAGTAGAAATGGCTATGAGAATTCAAAGTAGTTGCCTAAGTCAAGGATGGGTGGGGAATAAGGGATGTGTAC